>NC_083359.1:83362857-83673928 GCF_030254825.1 Meriones unguiculatus | reverse complement strand
TGCATTATGAAGGCTGAGACCTGTTTCCCAATAGTGAACTAGGTAGAATGCGCAGCAGTGAAGGCTGCTGGTGGGCTGGAGGGGGCAATCCAAGATTGCGCTTGATTCTTTTATTTGGCTGGTGAGCGACTTGGGATGCGGAGGGAGGGTTCCTGCCGCGGCTCTGCACCCCCCCCTTTTCTTTCTGTTATTGCTTGGCAATGTGTAAGCTGTACCGCTGGCTATTCCCACGTTTTCTGGGCGTGAGCACCATAAAGCGCGTTTTCTTTTTTGCTCGGATGATTCTCGAGGATGATTCTCGATCCCTCGGGAGATACTCTTCATTCTTGTTTCGATAGGAACTAGCAAGATAAAAACATGGAACTGCTGGCCATTGGCAGCTATCCTTGGGTAGTTAGTTCCCTTAATCATTTCCCCCCGATTTTATAATTCATTTTGCTCAAAAAAAGAAAAAAAAAGCAATAGCAAAATATTTTGCCTACGTCATCTCGGACGTATTTAATGATACTCTATAAAAAAAAATCCCTAATGATTAAGATTATATTCCAGAAGCAACAGCCATGGTTTTTTTTTTTGCATCTTACTTATAATTTATTTAGATGAGCATATATTACAAGCATTTTAGTATGTGCTTTTGAACTCAATGTAAATTCTATCCATATGTGTCAGTTCTGCCCTCCAGGTTTGCAAAGCCCAACAGTCTTTTTAATGCTATAACGAAAGCGTGTACATTTCCTTTCACTAGCTGTATTTTTTTTTGTAATGAGAATAAAAACAGAGACACAGTAGAGTAGTATATGTATAATACTGAACCCTTTTCCATAATGAAATGAAAAATAAGGATTGTAAAAATGAGAGCACTTATCAGAATGCATTAGTAATTTGTTGTACTTCATGACATTTTACCAGTAGTTACTGTACGGATGATAGAGAAAATAATGAACATAGAAGAATATGCTCATTTACTAAGTACATAAAGCCTTTATTAGCTTCAGGGTAGACCTGCCTGGCACAACTTATATAGTAAGGAGAAAACTTAATTAGAAGGTCATTTGACTTTAATAAAGATTTCGGTCATTGAATTATTGAGGAATCTAATTTCTAGTTATAACTCAACCTTAGGGGGAAAATCTCTCCATTTTCAGAAGTGAATCAGCCCAGGTTGGGGGGGGGGGAGGTTTCCATGTTTCACTGTAACCTTTTAACTTCTATTAACCAGGAATTTCACAACCAATATAAAATTGTTTAAAATGCGGTATTTCTCTTCTGCTTGTGGCTGTTTTCAGTTTAATGTTTGACCAATTGTGCAGTGACTGAGTACAGGCAGGCACCAGGGTCTTCACTTGTGTGGATTGTTTGCTCCTGAATTAAGCTTGTTCTCTTCTAGATACTGTTGCATTTATTTATTGATTTATTTACCACTTAACAATCCACCTTTGTAGCTAACTCTATCTTTCCCTCAGAAATAGTTTGCTTATATTGAGTTTTTTTTTTATACTATTGAATGTACTTGGATGCAAATGTGTTTATTTAACTATCTGTAAAACCAATTTTGGGATGACAAGTTTGAGTTTGTTATGAATAAAATGTGTCATGAATGAACTCCTTGTTTGTGATTTTCTTGCTGAAGCGACAAATTTGCATATTAATGTGCTATAGTGTGAGTAGCTAGATTGTTTTGATTGTTCTGGGTGAGCCTATAGGCTGGCAGTGAGAAGCTGCTTGTGGTCATACACAGAAGTGAAACCCATAGATTGAAGGAAGACAGGTTCATTACCAGGCTTGAATCTGCCCATTAGTCTGGTTTGTGAATGGAAGAATTGAATTTTTTCAACTCTTTCTTATTTATGTATTTGTATGAACTTCCTCACTCTCTCTCCCAGTTGAACTTAGGACCTTGTGCATTGCCAGGCAAGTGTTCCAGCACTCAGGTGTCTTTCCAACTCATTTCCCTTTTTTTACTTTTTCAAAAGACTTGAATCACCCTGTATCTTAGGCTTCGGTAGGTGTTGAACTTTTGATTGTCCTCTTTCAGCTGCGGTTATAGCTGGGGTTACAAGCCTGAGTCACCTGCACAAATAGAAAAGATAGTGAGGCTTGGCTCTAAATATATATGTTTAGAGAGCAGTAATGATAAAAGTAACAGCTAATATTTACTAGTGAGTGCTACATGTTGGATGCTATCTTGGTTCCTTTTATATAGATAACCTACTTTAATCCTCATAAAACTATGAAGAGGTAGGTATGCTCATTGACTTTATTTTATCTGATAGCGAATTCAAATGTAACGAGCCTGAGAAAGTCCCTTGTGGCTAATTTGAGTTAATGTGAAAACCTGAGTTCAACCTGTGGTGTTTGAGCTCCTTAATGCAGTCTCTAAAGCCTATCTACCATACTGCCCTACCACATGGAACTTTGTCAATGCTTCTGGTTAAAACCTACAGCATCTTTCTTATTGGTCTTGTAATTCTGAGCCCATGAACAAGAACTGCTATATTGTTATTCTATTTTTATGACATTGTGCACATCTACCCCCTTACCATCATCAATTAAAAGACACATTTTTAAAAAATTTACAATAGTAGATGTTCCTGAAGATAGCTGTGAAAGGTAACTCAGTTGTTTCCTTAAAATATGTGTTTACAGTGCGTATAACTTATTTATTGAGGTGCTAAGTGAAAACGGTAGTAGCTGCTAATGTGCAAATGTTTTTTAATGCTACACTTAATGGGATTATTTGGTCAATGTAGGCAGAAGATTTCCTGTTACTTTATCCTAATCTGAATGGTAAACAGACCTCCAGTTCTGAAGAAGTAGAAAAGAGTTTGTGGTTAATAGAAACCAGATAAAATATTTTTAAACACTGACTGTACTGATGGGAGTTTATTTAAATGTGGAAATATGTCAATAATATTTATTTATTTATGAGGTTTACAGTGATTTGGCTCTCTAGTTTGATGGATACTGTGAGCCATTTGGTGATGTTGTTGGATATGATCAGATCATTAAATCTGAACTTGATATAGCTCAAGTTCTAACTTCCTGTGACAGATTTCATGAACATGTTTAAAAAAGAATAAGAGTCCCATAACTGTGAACAAGATTGAAACTTATTAAGCCAGAGTAGGTTTGTATTGAGGGGAAGGATTTTGTTAAAATATCAAAGCATGGAAGTTACTGGATTTTAAAAAAGAAATGGCTTCTAAGATTATAGTTATTAGGTTAATGGGTGCTGACAATTAAAATGTGATAACTACTGAAAATTATGCTTAGAAATCTCCAAGGAACTATTCAGTAAAATATGAAAAATGTGAACTGTTCTTTGTCTAATGAGTTGGTGGAACCCAAAATTATGAAAACATTTGTGCTGAATCAGCATTATGTAATGCCTTTTAAGGTTATCACAGGTTCACAGGTAGTAGGATATATTCACCACAAACAGTGTTCTTTATTTAAGCACCAGTAATGTCTGAAAAGAAATATAGCCAAGTGAGTCGGTTTTGACAGAATGGTTTTTTTTTTTTTGGGGGGGGGGGCGGTTATTTATGATTAACCAATATTAAAAAAAAAGCTGTTAACTTTTTAAAGAATGAAGTTGGAGGACTAAAAAGATGGTTCAGTGATTAAGAATGCTTGCTGTGCAAGTGTCTGGGCCTGAGTTTGAATCCTCAAAACTCACAGAAAGTTAGGTATGGCCTTAGCTGACTGTAACCCCAGAAACAGATAGATCCCAGGAACTTGCTCGCCTGCCAGTCTAGTCAGAACAGCCAGCTTCAGGTTCAGTGAGAGATGCCATCTCAAAAAACAAGACGGTAGGCAATAGAAGTCACCTGAGACTTTGCCTTCCTCTGGCACGCACCCCTACACACATACATGCATAACATCCTCTCCCCTTAGACATAACCCAAATAATAATAATCATAAAAGAATGAAGTGGGGGCAGGGATGATGTCTCATGCCTAGAAGGCTAGCTAGCATGCAGGAGGCTGAGATGCGAGTTCCAGGGCAGCCCGGGCTGTAGCGTGAAACTCTGAACACTTGTCCCACCAACTACAAACCACCACCAGCACATCACAACTGAAAATGTTGGGTAGGCAGGCTCCCATAATCTCAGAGGAGTGGAAACAGTATTTAGTCACATAAGAAAGTAGGGTACTGGATTCTCTATCGATCAAATATATTAGATTTACGTACTAGTATGCTTTCTATTGCTATAACAACATTGTGGAGACTGGGTAATTTTATAAAGAAATGAGGTTTAGCTCCAAGTTTTAGAGACTGGAGGCTCAAACAGTGTTGTTTGGTTCTGGCGAAGGCTTCATCGAAGATGGCTTCAGAATGGATGTATGTGCAAGAGAGGGGCAGGTTTCATGGCAAGATGGGAAGCCTGAGAGAAACAGGAAGGGAGGATGTTTTTCTCTTATCAAAACCATCTTGAGAATTTACTGAAGCCACACTGAAGAGCATCAGTTCCTTCAGAGATCAAAGACCCCACCTTCCCCAAGGCGGACCTCTTAGAAGCTCTCCTACCCCTTACCACTGCCGTTAGAAGCCAAGCTTCCAAGATAAACCCCAGTCAAACTAGAGCAGCATGAGGCTTTTCTTAGACCTTTTGCAGCAGCTACTCTAAAACAGAGTAAAATTATGAGGTTTTGATTGTTAGGATGGTTTAATTGTTAGGATGGTCTTATTTACTTTTAAGAGGACCAAAGGTAATAAGGAAAGGGGCACTTTCCCCTCCTGTACCGGAGCCAAATTAAGAGAGCTGAAAGCTAATGTATGGTATGGAATAATCTAATTTAATATTCTCTATGAACAGAGATTTTCCATTTTCCCATCTAAGTTTATTTTGAAGTTGTTCCTGTTATCAACATTGATGAAAACTACCCCAAAGCTTATGACACCCTAAAGACATGTTTCAGCAATGGAGGAGAAAACAGACCAACATTTGTTTAGGTCTTACTGAGTATGTAGGCCTGGACTCTGTTGCATAGTCCCCGCATCTCCCAGTTCTTATGGTGTTCACATCCAAATGCCAAAGGGGATAAAATGCAGAGGCAAAGAGGAAAAACTTACTTGTGTAGGTCATATGGCTAGGAAACAGTCAAACCTTGACTTTACCTCGGATGTGCCTCTTACTTGAATTTTGGAGAAATATAGTGATAACACCAACGAACATCTATTTATTGAACTCTAAGTATAGTGGGCACAAAAAACTCCCAGAAGCTGATGTATTATGTATGTATGTATGTATACAGAGAGAACTACCAAGCTGGTAAGATGCCTCGGTAGGGAAAGGCACTTGCTCGTCAGCTTGATGACATGGCTATCCATGGAGACCACACAAATCTGCTCTTTGGTTTCCACATGTAAACCATGGCACGTGTATTCCCAACCCCCACTAGTAACAAATAAAATAAGAGAGCTGACGGGATAAAGTCTGAAAACATAGCTTTCAGATAGCGGTGTCAGATGAAAGCTGTTGAATAAACTGTCAGTTAACGGGGATAAAAATTCGTAGCCCACTGCTTTTTAAGATAAAACAGCCCTCCCCAAGCTGCGGCTCTCGAAATCGAGCTAGGATTTAAGTGGACAGTGGACAATATAGGGGTTACCAG
The DNA here is from genome assembly GCF_030254825.1 of Meriones unguiculatus. Classification (NCBI taxonomy): domain Eukaryota; kingdom Metazoa; phylum Chordata; class Mammalia; order Rodentia; family Muridae; genus Meriones; species Meriones unguiculatus. The sequence continues at coordinate 83,668,310 of NC_083359.1, read as the reverse complement.
TGTCACCTTAGCTCCAGGCTACATGTACTGAAGTATCAGTGGCAAGGCAGGGAGGTGTGATCTGTGTCTCAGTGTCTGGCTGACAACAAGCCATTGAATTTAGACTGCCTTTTTAATCACAAAGAGATACTGTACATTGGAGAGCGACTGAGATGAGGGGGGAAAAAAGACACTGGAGAGATTAAGAATAGGACTGAGGGTGAGGGGCCTAATGCATGCAAGGAGATAGTGTGTGAAAACATGCACACACACACATACATACTCTGTCTCTCACACACACACTCTTTCTCTTGCTCACACACATGCACACTGGCACACACAGACACCCACCTCCAAGGCACCGATTCTGAAGAGAAATTCCTTTTTAGTATTTCAGAATGAAGCATTTGGTTAAAGTTCTGAAATAAATTGGACACAAAAATGCCAGAGAAAACTTTCTAAAGGCCAACCTAAAAGCACTGTCTTGTTCAGAAAGTGTGCGAGGAAAGGGGGGAAGGGTCGGCTTTAGATAGTATGTATGGCTGGACGTGGTGGCCTTTGATCCCGGCACTCCAGGGGCAGAGGCAGGTGGATCTTGCATGTTGGAGGCCAGCTTAAGTTCCAGATTAGTCAGACCTATGTAGTAAGAGCCTATCTTAGAAACAACTGAGTGAGTGAGTACGTAACTAAAAGTATTTTTCAGAAACCATTTTCAACAAGAGAGAGCGTTTATTGACAGTACGCTAATGACATTTTTGCACATGTGTAACTGTGCCTGATTTATCTTTTCTTTCTTTACGAGAAGCAAGGTCTTTGGCGTCATACAAGACCGATGTAAGAAACTTCCCTCTGGTTTAATTTTTACTCATTTCCTGGAGTTACATTAGGATACAGAGACTCCAAGGGATCTGCCCAAGGTCAGGAAAAGTCAGAGAGCTGGCTCTGGAACTTGATGTTCTGAACTTGTAGCTTTGCATTCATTTTCATTGTCTTCTCTCCCTCCTCCCATTGTTTCTGAGTGCCTCCCTCTCGCCCCCACCCTGCCTCCTCCTTTTCCCATTCCTTTGCAGTGCTGGACCCGACCTTCTCGACACTCCCCTGAATTGCTCTTGGTAGCACACCAGCACTGACAGCACATTGTTTGGTTTCGTTTTTCCACTCAGGATGGTAGATGGAGACAAGAGCAGAGTTCGAGTTCCTCTCAGATTTAGACCAGACACTTTCCTGAGATGATAAAGACCTGAATAAAGTGTGAGATTTAGAAGTCTATATGACCACTGGGTGCTACCATCTAGGTGGTCCGCTAGAAAGCTGGGTTTCTCATGGTCACTGACAGGGCTTTTCTTCAACCAACGCACACGTCTGAAAAACTGCATATAAATAAACAATAGGCCTGAAAAGGTCACTGCTTAATGGATGAGTTTTAGGTTAAAAATGCATTTCTGTAGCAAATATTCCATCCTTCTGTCTGCCTGGTTCGTCTTCTTGCTTTTATTGTGTTTGCAGTCCTTGAGTGAATTGAGTAGCATTAAGATCCATCAGTGTCGTTACATAAGTTATTTCAATAGTTAGTTTTTAACAAGCATTAATATTGGTTTATATCTTGCAGGGAGATCTTTATTTCCAGGTTCAGAAAAGGTACATCACTGATTCCTTGTGACAGTATGTTATGTTCTTGCTTCAAGGAAATGATAAAACAGTGAGATGCATATTTAGGCATATCAGAAATAGTGTTTCTAAAGCACACCTTTGTTATTTCAGTAGCTTCAAATGAAAACCACAGAATCACTTAAATAAATAATTTGATGGGTGACTGTCCTTGGGTTGCCATTGCTGTGACAAAGCGGCATGATTGAAGCAACTCAGGTAGGAAAGGGTTTATTTGGCTTACATTTCCACAAGTCCATCAGTGAAGGAAGTCAGGACTGGAAGGATCCTGGAAGCAGGAGGCAGAGGCGATGGAAGGGTGTTGCTTACTGGCTTGCTCATCACAGCTTGCTCAGCCTACTTTTTTATAGAATCCAGGATCACCATCCCAGGGACAGCACCATACACAATGGGCTGGGCCCTCCCCCATTGATTACTAGCTAAAAAAAATGCCACACAGGCCTGCCTACTGCTCAGTCTGGAGGCATTTTCTTAATTGAGGTTCCTTCCTCTCAGATGACTTTAGGTTGTGCTTAAATTGACACAAAACCATCAGCACAGTGACCAATCTTGCTTACGGTTTGTGGTGTTTTAGGGACCCCTGGAGAACAACTTTCAAAAAAGTCATCACATTATGGTCATAGGGCCCGGGCTTGGCTGACTGGAGTCCCGACTCTGACTCTCACTAGTATAGTAAGGGAGTTAGCTTCCTCTGGCCTTAATTTACACATTGATCATTTTTGATGTGCATGCGTGTGTGTTTGTGCTTGCATGTATGTGAATTCTAAGATGGTGCCTTGTATCTGGCTCAAAAGTTACATTCAATAAATGATGGTACTTCTCTTTAATCTTTCAATCTTTTATTTAGACTAGATGTTTGGCTATTAAAAAGTAAGCCAAGCAGAGTTGTTCTCTCCTGTAATCTCGTTGCTTGGGGAGCTGAGGTAGGAGGTTTACCCTGAGTTATTCATGTGCCTGGCTAAGATGGTGAGTTCCAGCCAGGCCAGGGTGGGAATTAGTGTGAGATCCTGTCTCAAAACGAACAAACAAAACAAAACAAACAAAAAAAACCACAACAAAAACAAAAACAAAACCAAGCCAACAAAAAACAACTCACCTCAAATAAAAGAAGATGTAGGAACGACCATGTGCCATTGCAGCCTGGTGTGTGTGTGTGTGTGTGTGTGTGTGACTGTTACAAAATTACAGTTGCATCAAAATGCACTTTTAGATCAGACTAAATTAGTGCATATTTGGGACTTCCTGGAGGAAACAGTTGCACACATTCAGCACTATCACAAATGTAACTGTTTTCTTTCAGTAGATACATATACATAAATTGGATTTAGAGTGCTTCCCCCTTCCAGCAGCTTCAAAGCACTTTTTTGTTTATTAATTCATTAATCTTTACAAGTTCCCTGAGAGGGTAGTAAAGCATGGTTTGTTAATGTAATTTTATAAACGAAAACTATTAAATTGTAAAAAGAATGAAGTGGCACACAAGGAGTCCCATGGTGAATCCTAGAGACAATGAATATAGTAGAATTAGAAGCAGAATTGATAGAATGAATTGTGCAGATATTCGTAGCCACTCAAGAAAATATACTTTTTGTTACTTTAAAAATTACTTGTTTTGTGTGCACACAGTGTCCGTGCGTGCGTCTATGTAAGGATGTGTGTGTTGGTGCTCACCACAGAGCTCAGAAGGCACCTTGTACAGTTGGCTCTCTCATTCCACCATGTGGTTCCCAAAGATGGAACTCAAGTTGAGAGAGTTGGCAGCAGGCTCCTTTGCCTGCTGAGCCATCTTGCTAGCTATGGAATAGGTTTTAAAGAAGGCATTTGATTCTGTTATATGAAGCACAGCATTTCTAGTGTGTATTTTTTAATTTGGAAATGTTAGGTCTCTCTCTTTCTGTCTCCTCCCCCTCACACACATGAAGAAAGAAAAAGAGAAAAAGAAAAAAAAAGAGAAAGAGAGAGAGAGAGCCCAAACACACTGAGCCATCTTTCTAGCCCTGCCAGAAGTCTAACTGCTGTGAGAATTAGGAACATGTCTAAGTGTGGATTTGGTTTTCGTTGGTGGGAGGCTCTTCCTGTGTATGCATTGAAGGACTGTTCCAGGTAAGCTGAGGTAGCATGACAGTGTCTTCCACTGTGGCTTGTCTTCGTCAGCTCCCTCTGATGTCAAGGGCCTTTCTCCAGTGTCCTTGTGTGTATATCTCTGCAGAGTTCATTCTATAAGATTGGTTCTCTGTTTTCGCAATTATTTGCCATTTTCTGTATACCTGTAAGTTTTTTTTTAATGTGATGCTGACATTCAGCAGGAACTAAATGAGTGCATTAGCTACACGATCCTTTACAAGCCATTTATCTGAACTGAAATATACCCTCTTCATAAAAAATTGGTTGTGCATGGGCCAGGAAAGCATGGGACTAGATCGGTACTTTTCAAAGCATGGGTTGAGCAGTAGTTGTTTTTTCTGTTGCTGTGATAAAATATTCTGACAAAGGCGGCATAAGGTATAACAAAAGATTTATTTTGGACCACAGCTTGAGGGGGCACAGTCCATTATGGCGGAGAAGTCATGGCCACAGGAGCTTGTGGAAGCTGGTCACATAGCCACAGCTTAGCTAGTCTTTTCCTTTCTCTGCAGCCCGGTACGCAGGCCCAGGGAGTGGTGTTTTCTACTGTAGGGTGGGTCTATCTTGCCACAGTTAAAGCCATCAAGAGGGTCCCTCATAGGTGCACCTGGGGGCTTGTCTCCTAGGTAACTCCAGATCCTGTTGACGATAAACCACGAAGGTTGCAACTGAAACAAGAGGGCCATGGTATCCGAGCGGTTGGTTGTAGCAGCCCTAAGTACAGCACCAGGTTGCATCTTAGGTGGTAGTGACAGATACTTGTAAATATATGCCAGTCAGCTTTAGTCTTTTCTCTGGTTCTTCTTAAAGATGTTGAATGTGTTTGTACCAATATAAACCAAATGCTCCTCTAGTCCTTTGTTGATTCTGAATTTTAATGGTCTTTTCCTTATAGTAGGCACAATTCCCATTATACCATACCGTCCTATGAGTTAAAATTAAATTAGAATTAAAATGGAGACCATTTTAGCATAATTTTTTTGAATTAACTGTCATTTAATTGAAAAAGTAGAATGTGCATGTTAATAAAATCCATCCATTCTAAAAGAATATGCAATAAAAAGGCCCTTGCCCACTGAGGCTTCTTGAAACATTTCATTTGCCTTCATGCCTATCATATTGCTTCTGGGCTTTTTTTTTTTTTGGTATGTTCACATGTGTATGTCTATGCACATGTGGGAAGACCAAACTTCAACATCTAGTGTCTTTCTTAATTGCTTTCCATCTTAATTTTTGAGTGAGAGTCTCTCCCGGAGCTTAGACCTCAGTGATTTGACTGGATAGCCAGTGAACTCCGGGGATCTTCCGGTCTCCATTTCCCCAGCGCTAAGTTTACAGACATCTAAACTCAAGGCCCCATGCTTGTCTGGCAAGTGCTTTCCTGGCTGAGCTATTTCCCCAGCCTGGAGTTTATTATGTGAAATTTAATTTTGAGGGCAGAGAGAGAGAGGAAGAGAGAGAGAGAGAGAGAGAGAGAGAGAGAGAGCGCTTAATAAACTGCTTTGTGGGTAGCTGACAGAAGCAACGGAGGGTTCTGTTTGAAAACTGCCAGCAGATGGGTTTGTTTGGCTGCTGAGTCTCTTCTTTAAGAATGGAGTTTTGATAGTCCGCCATATGTCGGAATGGTGGGAGGCTCTATGCGCGCAGTCACCTCTTCAAAAACTTGGTCCCTAGTAGATTCTGATAGGCATGCGAGGCACTGTTAACATCAGGGTGAACAGATTTGACAGTAATCTGTGATACCATCAGGGGTTACCGACCTGGTAGGATTTAGAATCACCTGAGAGACAAGCTTTCAGGTATGCTTGAGCGATTGTTTTCGAAATGCTTAACATAGGAGGGAAGTAATGCACTGTTTATGGACAAAAACTCCAGACTGAATGGAAAGGAGGAGGTGTGGGGGATGTGAGCATCTGTCTCTCTGTTTCCTTACTGCAGCATCAGGTGATCAGCGTGATCAGCTGCCTCCTGCTCTGCCCCTTCACCTATTTTTTTTTTTTTTTTTTTTTGCCAGGATGGACTGTATTCCCAAAGCATGAGCCCAGACAAATCTTTCTTTCCTTGTTGCTTTTTTTTTTCAAGTATTTTGTCATAGAATGAAAACTGTAACCAGTGCACCAAGCTATGGATTCTTAGGAGAATTAGTTAGAGAAGAGTTGTTTTTGTGGGATGCTATGATGCTGTTAGTTGGAGAAGGCTTAGTTTGCTGCTGAATATCTCTAGAAGACAGAATTGGAACAACTGGTTTGAAATTACAGGAAGATGTAAACCCACATGAAGGGTGAGAGCTCACTGTGGCAGATAAAGAATTCTAGCCAGTGCTGTGTCCACAGCAGCAAAGGGATGATTGCAGGTTCACTGGCAGCTAGGTGTGCAACAACTGGGACATAGACTGGACAAAAACACTCTGAAGATTCTTTTAATACTATGTGATGAAGCTTAGTGGGTTTCAGAGACACCCTGGCTTAAAAAAATGTATGCTTTATTTTTGTAGGCCTTGTCTAGGTACATGACACATACATAAAACTGCTATGGGCTGGAGCTCCACAAGGAGAGCAACAGATCCAAAAAATCTGGGCACAGGGGTCTTTCCTGAGACTCATACTCCAACTAAGTACCATGCATGGAGATAACCCAGAACCCCTGCACAGATGTAGCCCATGACAGTTCAGTCTCCTAGTGTGTTCCATAGTAATGGGACAGGGATTGACATGAACTGATTGGCCTGCTCTTTGATCACCTCCACCTGAGGGGGAACAGCCTTACCAGGCCACAGAGGAAGACAATGCAGCCATTCCTGATGAGACCTAACAGACTAGGATCAGAAGGAAGGAAAAGAAACCCTCCCCTATCAGTGGACTTGGGGAGGGGCATGTGTAGAGAAGGAGGAGGAAGGGAGGGATTGGGAGGGGAGGAGGGAGGGAACTACAGGGAGGATACAAAGTAAACAAAGTGTAATTAATAAAAAAAGTGCTATGGGTCTATCCTCTTAGGTACTCAAAAAAAAAAAAAAAGTTGGTAGCTCTTAATGTGTGGGAGTGAAAACAGGATCGCTTATGGTATGGCTTATTGAAGGAACCAGCTGTAGATAAGGCTGTCATAGAGGTGAACTGTATTACTTGAAAAAAGAATTTATCTTAAAATCAGTTTTTCTTAAAATTGTTATTACATTTACTTATTTAGTGGGTGTGTGCGCATGTGTGTACACACACGTGTATGGGTAGATTAGAAAACAGCTTGGTTGACTTGATTCTCCCTTCTACCCGACTGCCTGGGTCCCAGGGACGGAAGTCGGGACCTCAGGCTTAGCGTCAGCTTTATCTGCTCACCTAGCCATCTCACTGCCCTCAGGCTCTCTTAAGCACGCTTCTTCACATCGACTTCTTTAAGGGGTGTACCAGCATGGAAACCTGAAGAAAGCGGGTCTGTCATCTACTCTGTTTTCAAAGTCTTCTTTCTAAATCTCATCTCTCCATTCAAAATACCCTTCAGGGTCTAGGGTTGTGGCTCAGTTCGTGGAGTGCTTGTCTGATATGCACAAAGCCCTGGGTTCAATCCCCAGGACCATGGCATAAAAATGGGGGCGGTGGCACAGGCCAGTAGTCCCCTCCCTCGGGAGGTGGAAATGGGAGGACCGACTGTACAAGGTCATCCTCTACTACAAAGTGAGATTGAAGCCAGCCTGGGCTACACTGAAATCCTGTGTAAAAAAAAAGATATCAAAATACCCTTCAGGTGGCCAAGCCTAATGGGATATCTATTTTGTGAAATGTATTGCCCTGGGGGTGGAAAGGCAGTTTTAAAAAGTCCATTTTCCTTCACGGAGTTGGATGAAGACTGGCATGGCCTGTGTTTTGAGATCTGAAGAGTGTTGAAGAGAAGGACATGTAGTCTGTGAGACCAGACTGCTTGGGTTTTCAGGACAGCTCTGCTACTGTGCAGCTCCGTGGTCTTAGGAGTTTTTTAATATTTCCCGTCTCAGCTTTCACATCTGTATAATGGGACAGTTCTAATACTGGACTCACAGAGGATTAAATTGGGTAACGCATGTAAAGCACTAAGTATAGTATCTGAACAAATAACATTAAAGAGGAAGATTTTTGTTCTGGCTCAAGGATTCAGGCCATAGTCCACTGGTCCATTGCAGTGAACTTTTGGTAAAGCAGAGGACATAGGGCAGTAGGGGTATGTGACATATTGGGCCACTGATCTCATAGCAACTAGAAAAATGGCAATGAGGGGGTCACTGGGGAGAAAATACCCTTCAGAGGCATGCCCCCCAGCAGAGATATACTTCCTTAATCAATAGCAGTTTCATCATCTCCCATAGTCTATTCAGTTATAAATCAACTAATGGGTTAGTTCAGTGGTTAGATCAAGTCCCCACCTGTGAACATCGTGCCAGGGCCTAAGCCTTTTGGTGGGTACTTCATATCTAAAGCATACAGCATTTACGATTATTATTGATGGGCACAGGGGTGCAGAAGGCTTTGGTGCCTATAGGCTTTCATTGAACAGCACATTTCCATGCAGAAACCAACCAAGAGTTCATGAAAAGGGCTGTGATTTAAGATGCATCTTAAGGACTATACATCTGATAACTCAAGATGGTGTCAGAGGTCCTAGGTGGGAATGTTTTTATGGAACAGAGAACTTTGCAGCCAGTTTAGATGGGAAATGATGGGAGATATTTAGCAGAATGAATTTGGTCTTATGTTGGGATGATAAGATGAGAAACTGACACTTAACCCAAGAAATGGTGAGACCTATGAATATTTCTGAGGGACACTGTGGAGCCAGGTTTTAGGGAATTAAGATGACCACACACTGTAGCCTATATAGATGAAAAAGGTATCAGGGACACTGACTAAAAACAGCTGATAAAATGGTGATGGAGGTGTGAGCTTGAAATTTTTTTTTATTTTTAGTAGAAACACAAAAAAGGTCATTTCAGAGATAGTCTGTGACTGCCCATGTTAAGTGAAGAAAAATCAGAGACAAAAATCCCAAATAATTTTACACTTTGCTAGGACCCTGGAGGAATGTTAGTGTAATTTATACAGATACACATATGTGTAGAAGGAAGAGATGTACCCTCCCACTATTTCCAACTAATCAAAATCTTTCACTGTAGCTGGGCCCTGACAACCAGTTAATTATCCCAGCGACCTGGGGGATTGCAAAGTCAATCCCTGGGTTACATAGTTAGTCGAGGGTTTTTCTGGTCTCAAATTAAAAAGAAAGGAGGGAAGGAAGGAAGAAAAAAAATGAATGAATGAATGAAGGAGGGAAGGAAGGAAAGAAAAAGAGAAAGAGATAGAGAGAAAGAAAGAAAGAAAAAGAAAGGAAGGAAGAAAGAAAGGAAAAAAGGAAGAAAGAAGAAAGGAAGGAGGAGAAGGAAGAGAAGGAAGAGAAGGAAGGAAGGAAGGAAGGAAAGAAGGAAGGAAGGAAGGAAGGAAGGAAGGAAGAAAGAAAGAAAGAAAGAAAGAAAGAAAAAGAAAGAAGATCAGTTTTCCCCCCTTTTGTTAGGATACGTTGCCCTGATGCAGGTCCCAAAGCTATGGGGGCAAGTGACTGTGGACAGAAACTCTGTAAGTGTAGGCCAAGGCAAACCTTTTCTCCACATCATTGATTCATATCAGGTGTTTTGTTTATAGGGTGTGTGTGTGGGGGTGTAACACCCTGGGCTGGTGGTCCTGGGTTCTATAAGAAAGCAGGCTGAGCAAAGCATGGGAAGCAGGCCAGGAAGCAGCACTCCTCCATGAAAAGCTACAAGACACAGTGATGCTACTGTGTTCAGATACCAAGCTTCTTGGTGTATCATACAAGCCTGTGAATCTTAATGTTATACTTACTACATCACATCAAATTATCTTTATTGCTTCTACTACTAAATTGCAAATCTCTTAAGGGCAGAATTTCTTGTATTTGTGTATCATCACTTTCAGCACATGGCAACTTCTAAATTAATACTGAGTGAATTAACCAACGAATAGAGTGGAGAGGTTTCAGGCTTTATCACCCTTGACTTCTTTGTAACACTTGATGTGGTCATTGGAACATTCCCTGAGTTTCAGGCCCCACCTTAAGCATCAGAGAGGCACGAATAAGAAAACAGAAACACAATCTTTTTCATCAGGGTGTTTTCTGTCTAACAGAGACCTAGGAGTTAGCAAGTAAATGGGCATCTAAGAATCGGCCCAGATGCCATGATAGCAACGACTGGGATAAAGTATGAGTGCGAGAGAAAGGAACATAGAGGCTCGCCAGGAAAGCTACCATCAGGTGACCCTTTAGCTGTAGGACAAGGACTTGGCCATGAGAAGATGGAGGAATAAGAACTGGTTCCATCAGAAGGAACGCTGTGTGGCAAGCTCAGTGTCTCAGAGCTGAGCGGAGCAAGAAGAGGAGCAAGACACATGGAGGGGAAAGGTGGCAGAAGGAAGTTAGGTAGCTAGCTGTACTGGAGCCCAGAATAGGTTTAGAGTTTACCCAGAGCGCTGCGATGAGCACAGAGAGAGGGTTTTAATTAGGGCAACGACATAACCTGACTTACATTTTAGAAAGAGCACACTAGGTCGGTGCTATTGAAGATGGTAGCAGCCGCGGACCCCAAAGTGCTGCTGTAGTTGATATGCCTGAGAAACTGGCATTGCAATTGCATGCAATCTTAATTACTTCAAGCCTGCAGTTAAAAGCAGTGGTTTAGTTATTGCAGAACATGAGTGGGAATGGACACATGAAGCTTCTTTTCCAGGTGCAGACTTTGTAAACTTCAATATCGACCAAGAATTTCTGATGAAATAGAAGCAGGCTGACTGAGAGGTGCTATGCATTAAAAATACATACGAAATTATGAAAAGTAGATTTTATATATACATACATATATAGATCATGAGAATACACACACACACACACACACACACACACACACACACACATATATATATATATATCATTCTGGGGTGGGATGGACAGTCGCGGTGGTCTCATTAACTCAGGCTGGCCTCAATGTGAAGCTAGCCTTGACCTTCAGATTGTCCCATATCCCCAATTATGGAATTTTAGGTTTGTGTTACCATTTCTGGGTAAAATGTCTTCAATATGGTTTACATATTGAAATAAATATATTCTGGAGTAGCTGAGTTAAATACAGTGAGTTAATAAGTTTCATTTTATTGGTTTCTCTTTGCTTTTTGTAAGTTAGGTATTGAGATGTTAAAATATTTAATTTTTTTACGTGATCTCTGTTAAATTCCCCTTAGACCAGCCGTGCAGTAGACGCTGTGAGGATAATAGGCTGCAGCAGAGAGATGGACTAGGAATCGTTGCAATTTCCTAGGTATCTGATAATCATATCTTCTGTCATGAGGTAATGGCGGCAGTGGAGAGAATATAAAGATTCTGCACGATTCTTGGAAATAGAGGCCCTATGACTGCCTTAAGTCACATGAAAAAGTGGAACATGGTGAGTGTGTTGGTGTATGTCTTTAATCCCAGCACCCAGGAGACAGGCACGTGGATCTCTGTGAGTTATAGGTCACATACATCAAGTTCTAGGTCAGCCAGTTAGACATAGTGAGACCCTGTGTCAACACCCCGCCATCCCCCCAAAACCCTCAAACCCAAAAAGCACCAAGCCAAGTAACAACAACCACCAAACAAGGAAGAATAAAAACTCTAAGGTTTTTAGGTTGTGATTAGGAGATTGATGCCATTTTCTCGGCTGGAAAGAATAAGGAGTGTCAGTCCAGAGTATGAATTTGAGTATCACGTGTGGGTGGTTATGGAGAGGAGTCTGGGACCCAGAAGAGAGTTTCACTGAAGATATTAAGTAGTAGTTGTAACTATGTCATGACTTGTTACAACCTTAATACTATTTACCCTAAAAGCTAAAACACCACTGATAGAAATTACAGAACAAATTGACTGGAAAAACATCATACCTTTGTTATTAGGGAGACATAAATATTGCCCCAGAAGCATCCCAAATTAAGCTGCAGATTCAAGGCATACTATAAAAAGTGCCAGTTTCTACAGAAATTGACAAGCTACTCATTCAATTTATATGGTGTTGCTAGGGTTCAAAATAGCCCAAACAATGTTGAAAACAGAAAACCAAAACCAGTTGGTGGGCTCACACATGTTTAAAAAAAACAAACTACTCCAAAATAGCACACTTTTGGCATAAGGATAGACAGCCAAAAGAATAGGGTAGGAATAGATTTAGGGGTCCAGAAGTGAACAATGATATGCATGGCCAATTTATATTTGATAAGAATGCAAAGACAATTCAATGTGGTGAAGAGCAGACAATGCAGCAAATGGAGCTAGAACAACAGGATATTAACATGGAAAAAAGTGAATTTGCATTTCTTTCTGACACTACATATAGAACTCAACTCAAAACGGGTCAAAGAAAATATGAGCTGAAACATTTAGAGGAAAACGCAGGTCTGAATCATGGTGACATCAGTTTTGGCAATTGTTTTTTAACTATGATACCAAAAGCACAAATGACAAGTGAAAACAGTTATATTAGACATTATCAACATTAAAAAAAGATATGTCTTAGAAGATGAACAATCCAAAGACTCAGCCAAACAGAAAGGCTCTGACAAGAGCATGAAAAGATGAGCAAGAGAATGGGGTTAAACTAGAAAACCATGTCGGCGTTCTTTCTGTCTGGGTGCCACCCATTTTGCAGGCCGCCACAGACATGCTCAGAGATGCGTCTGTAGCTGATTCTAAGTTTCCTCTAATTATCAGTGAAGACCAACACATCATGTAGGTTTTATCAAGCTACTCTGCAGTCCCCATTCCCACATCTCCTCAGCAAGGTTTCCTGTTTCCTTCCTGGTCTGCCGTCCACCTCTCTGCCCACACTCCATTCCTGCCTCTCCCCCACTTAGCATGGTGCAATAGAGTTCAGAGAATGTGTCCAACTTTGTCTGGTTAACCCCACTTACCTTTCAAGAAACAGCTATGAACTCTTCCAGGACGCCTTCAGGAAGTCCACAGGTAGGACCAAATGTAGTTCAGAAGACAGCAGGTTCTTGGAGTAGCGTCATAGGCATGCATTGTTTGAAGGCAGAATTGTGTAGAAATGCAGTTCTGCATATGTGCAGGAAGCCAACAACTCAGGAAACCATGGGCTCTTGCAGTCTTGTGGCTTCCAGAGTCTGCAGAGCAGAGATAATATACACTCTCTTAATTGTCTTCTCAGGTCCAAAAAGTAAGTGCACAGTATCTATAATTCTTAATAAATCACAGGTTAAAAAGTAATGCTTATATAACAATTTGCATGCCCCTCACTTCAAGGACACCGGATCTGCTTATTCTTCTTGTAGCATTTAGGATAAATAGTAAAAAGCTGTTAACAGAAGGCCTTTGATCTTTGATTTCCTGCTTTGCATCTGTGAGTGGCAAATGGAGGGCACAGTTAGTTTGGAAGGAAAAGATTGAGATCTACCTGTATCTTCTTCCTCCAGGGCACTGAGGACAGATGCCAATGAAGGGGAACAAGGCCTGGTAACTGGTTAAAACAAGCTACCAGAGCTTAGGATGAGGCTGGCCAAGCTGGCACACAAACTCCCGGTCGTCTGTTGGACAGATAGGACTGGCGGAAGCACTATGTGTTAGTGGAAGCTACTGAGCTGAGAAAAGGAGCCTCGGTATTACGCTTGAGCCACGAGAAGCACAAAGAGATCACAGATTAGTCCATACACCTAACAGCTGCCTCTGTTTGCTGCTCTCAGAGTGCTGCTTATTTGGTAGCTTCTCTCCTTTAAAACTGCATCTGAATCCAATGTTTGCCAGAAATGTTTCTCATTGTTTTGTGTAATCAGAGATATTTTAATTTCCAGCTTTGGTTGCCAAAGGTTTCAAACTTTTGATTAAATTTCTTTGTTGGTTGTAGAGCTTGGCATTCCTAATTTAGAATGAGAATTTTTTTTTTGAGGCTAAATTGTTCTGAGATGGAATTAATAATTTTTAAAATTTGTCTTTAAAAATCTAGGGGGGTTAATTAATTGGGAGAAACAGTCTTGCAGGGTTTTTTTTTTTTTTCTCTCTCTCTCTCTCTGTGTGGGGACTGAACCCAGCTCCTTATAGCTGCTAAATGTGTTCCTTGTGAATGAGTTCCTTAGCCACTGTTTTAAGATTAAAATTTATGGCAGTTTTATGAAAAGAACTTGAGGTGGCTTCTTACAAACCATCTTCACTGATGTGTTTTCAACAACCACTTACGGGTTCATAAAGCGAAAGAAAAACAGAAGTGAAGGAGGACCAAGATGAAAAAAGTATCTAAAGTGAAGACCAGGAGAAGTAAAATAGAAAACTTGGTAAACACCGAGGTCACCATAATACTGGTGTTGAACGCAAGAAAGTACTCTGGGAGTCATGGGGCAAAGTGGGACATGGTTCTCTTGTCCTGTTGCCAGCTCCTCTGCAGGCCAGTAACGAAGAGCAAGGGCTTCTGTTCCCCGTGCCCTCATCGCTCACCAGGCATGGCAAAGGTGGGCCAGGTGACTGTGATTGTGCGTGTAGCCATCTGTCCTTCCCTCTCATAGTTCCGATTAATATTGAGATTTCAACGTAAATGCTCATAATTCCACTAATAGCGTCACCATCTTCCCCAATACGTAATTTCCTATTTTCTGTGCGCGTGACTGGACTTCACTCTTGCATTTTGCTCATCTCCCCTGTCCCCTCAACTTCTAAGTACCGTGGGTGCTGCTTGCGTGGCCTTTGCTCCCTGCGGGTACCCTCCCATGTACGTTGTTGTCGCTCCATTCAGCCACCTACCCAGCATAGTAGGTCTCCAGTGTCACCCACCGTCTAACCACCCAGAATGCTCCTCCCATGAGTCCCACCGAGCACCGCTCTGAGCATTTCCTCTCCCTGCATAAGAAAGCCTAACTTCTTAGAGTGGCATTTATTTATTTATTTTTATTTTTTTATGTTTTTAATTACCTTTATTGCTGCAGAATTAGAAGCCACAGTATTTCACATTTGGATTAAAATGAAATTTAACTAAGGCAATTCATCCTTATTTGAACCCATTTATGTATTTTTTTTTCTAGTACATAGTGTAACCTTCTTGAAACAAGACAACAGATGTTGTTTCTTAAAGACTTCCAAAACCATTCCATCTTCCTCAGTGTAGATGCTGCTATGATTTCTGTCTCATGAAGCTGTCTCTCTTTTCTAGTATGGGATAAAACAATAATTATTAGTCAATGAATATATATGCTTGCCTCAAGGAAAAGATTGGTTTGTTTCTAGCGTCTCTTTTTTTTTTTTTTTTCAATGCAGTTTATTCAGGAACCTTGAACAATCATCTGACCCTGGGGAAAGCCAGCCCACAGCTTAAATAGCCTCTGGGTAGCCAACCCAGGCGTGCCACGTGGGCAATGCAGATAGGTCCACATACACCGGGGCATTAGCCATGAGTCATACTGGGCAGACTGCTCAGACCCTGAATAATCATTTAGCCAATGTAGCTCATGCCTTAGTTGTACATAAAGGAATTAATGCTCAACTAAAAGGAAGCTTGATGGTGTTCAATCAGAGGATTGACCTCGTGCAGGAGCAAATTGATACCCTATGGCAAATCGCTCAACTTGGCTGTCAATGAAAATATGCTGGACTTTGAGTCACTAGCATATAACATGAGAATTTTTCCTGTGCTGCAAATCTGTCTAAACAATTGTCTAGCTATATTTTAGGTAATTGGACTGGAGAATTCGATACTACGATGGAGCAGCTGAGAGTGGCCATTGTCATAGTAAATTCTACCAGAGTGGACGCAGGACTAGCCACAGGATTATCAACATGGATTGCTGCAGCCATGAATCATCTGAAGGAATGGGCGGGCATGGGAGCGTTAGCAGGCCTTCTGGTGTTGGTCTCCTTGGTTTGCCTGTGGTATATATGCAAGATTAGAGTCTCACAACAGTGTGATGCAGCCATGATCATTCAGGCCTTAGAGTGGCATTTAAAGCTGCTAAAGTCTGTCCACCCGCCACTTGCTAGGGAATGCGAGGGTCTCTGAAACATTCCTGGGGTTTTCCTTTTGTGTGTGTCATTCCTTACCACCTTGAATGCTCCCATTCCTCCAATTTTCATTCATTGCACTGAACTTTTATTCCGTGTTTGCTGTGTGTCTAAGAAGGTAGCTATAGCTGATCCAAGGGAGAGAAAGAAAAAAAAAATCTTCTCAAACGGGCTTACAATGTATTTGGAGGAATTGGTTGAAATTTAAATAGTCATTTATCATCTATTTTATCAGCTTAAAATTACTTGTTTCATTTTTCTTCAAGCCCTCTCTTGTACTTTTTCAGCCAGGACCGTGGCTTTCCCAGATGTGAACTACATGGTTTGGATAAGCGTCCCCCCAAATAGGGCTCAGGTGGTGGAGCCTTACTACTGAGAGACAGGGGATCCAGCAGGATGTAGAGGCCAGTGGGAAGAAGCTAGGGCCCTGGGCACACGTCCTGGAAGGGGGAATTGTGAGTCTACCCTTTCCTGTCTTTCTCTTTGCCTGCTGGTTGCCACAAAGTAAGGCCTTTCCCTGCTAGGTATTCCTCCCTCATCACAGGACCTAAAGCAACAGGCCCATCTGACCACGACCCGAAACCTCCTAGCCCGTCCTTCTTCTAAGTTTTCTAGACGTGGTGGCAAGCCAGCACACTGTTTAACACACGCCATCTCCCCAGTGCTTTTAACAGCAGCCATCTCTCTCGTCCTCAGACTGTTAAGTGGTATGTGTAACTGTACAGGGAGTACGAGCTGGAACTCACCCAAAATCCCATATACCAGGCGCAGAAGAAGCTGGAGTGGGCATGGGAGACATAGCTTGTGGTCAGGCCTCCCTAAGGAACAGAACAACTGATGGAGAAGCTGTGAGCAGCTTTGGAACAAAGTTGTATCCATGTGGAAGGTGATTAATTTAAAATTTTAATATAGTTTCGGTTAGTGCATTGTAGAAATGGCTACTGTTTATCAATATTCTCTCTTTCTCTTTTTTTTTTTTGCCTCATCATAATCACCCTTTTCCACCCATTATAAAATCTTGTATGTCAATATGGCTGTTGATGCTTCAGACCTTGAATATTTGGAATATAATAGGTCATGCTTTTATTCAGTTTATAAAATTTCTGTTAACACATAGGTAAACAACATACCTTGGTTGCAGGGACTGGGTTTACTCTCATATACTTAATTCTACACTAAGGTAAGACTCACGCAGACTATTTTTTATGTGCTTATGGTGTAATTCACTTAGGGTTTTCTGTGTAGCTATGGAGGCAGGAGGACAACCTTGGTACTCTTTCTTCTCATGCTTTGAGACAGGGTTTCTCACTGGCTGGAACTTGTCAAGATGACTGAGCTGCAAGTGTGGGTCACTGTGCCTGGCAAAACTCCCATGAGTTCTAGGGATTGAACACAGTTCTTGCAAGTTCTTGAACTAAGTTCTTTAAGGCAAGCATTTTACTGATACCCCAACCTTAGATCTGTTTTCATTCAAATATGATCCCACCTTAGAAGAGTGAATGTATCATACTCAGTGTCTGCTTTTGATGTGATTGGTAGGCTCATAACCTACATAGTTGGCCACCAGAGTATTAGCCATCTGTGGGTTTGACTTCTGCATGTAGGTCTTTTATCATACATCACACACTTGATTAATATATATGTATTTGCCGTAACCTGCCATATTTTACCTATCAAAGATACTACAATTTTGGAATACATACACTTATATTCAGTTAAAAAAAAGAAAATCCCTGTCAGCTAAACTAATTTTCCCTTAACATTTGAAATTTTAGTTTTATATCTATTGGAAAAGCTCTTAGATTTTATAGCTTATATAAACGATGAGATAAAAATAAAGTATTTCCAGAACTTCCTCACATTGAGTAACTTTCATGCATTACCCTTCAGCTCAAATGTAATGTCTGCTTTGTTACCCTGTTTCACCAGACTAAGGAATCTCAGTGGAGACGCATGTCTGACAAGTGGACTTTCTGCTTGTGCAAGGGGAGGGTTGTTTCTTAAGTGACAAGATTTCTTAGATTGACGATTTGAAGATTTGAATTCTCCTCTGTGTCCTGACAGCCTCCGCGTGGTTGGCTTGGGCCAACGGAGAAACCAAACCTCCCTGAGAGCACCTGGTGTCAGGCCAAGTGATTTTTCCTGTTCTCATTCTCAATGCTGCAATGTGCACATTGCGTGAAACAGTGGAAGTTTTTAAGCAAGAAATAGCTTCATGCCAGATCTGTTTGGAATGCTGCGTACCCACTTATTCAATGCAGTCTCCTCAGCTATGCATGACTGAGTCAGAGGTGGCGCAGTGAAGGCAACTCTTCCAGCACAGAGAAAGGACAGTATCTCTCTTCTAAGTTAGCGTTTCTTGGCAATTCAGGCTCTCTGCATCCAGCAAGGGGTTGCTTCTTGGTATCAAGTTCTGATTGTCTGTCTTGTGTCTGAGGAGGAATGAAAGATGCCTTTACACCATTTTGCAAACTGCCATTTTGGAGCTGCATCCTCACAAATGTGCTTTTTCGGGGAAATGGTTTGGAATACCATAGAGTTTGGTGTTTTGGAGAGTAGGTACTTTAGGGATGTTCTGAAGCACAAACTGTTTGTTTCCTCTCTGAAAGGGGGTGTGTGAACACCCCTGGCATGCAGCCTAAGAGTCATTTCCTGAGGCCCTGGTACCTGCTGCCTCCCAGCTTGGCTATGCAGAACCACAATATGGTGCAAATGTCCTAAGATTTCCTGGCTGTGGGCTGCATGCACTCAGGGAGGAGTCTTCAAGACAGAACCAGGGAGTGAAACCTGTCACCCTTAAATGGTACTGCTGCCACTCGGTCACCCCCCCCGTCCAGTTTATAAATCACATACATCATGTGCCCCCACCCTGCCCGGCAGCACTCAAACCCATGAAGACCTTAAACGCTTGACCTGAAAATTTCTAACTATTCACTTTGTTTTTTTCCTATTCACCAATCTATTTTCTCTTTCCGCATTCACAAATACACTCAAGTCATGACTAATGATTTCTCAGTTTTCACTGAGCTATGACTCTGGGTCATTGTCACTACTCTGTCTTGCTATTGTTTCACAATTAAAAGTATGCATATAGGCATTTCTGCTACTGTAAGACTGAAATTGACTGTTATCAATTATACTTAGTTTAAGCTCCCTTGAGCTAATGGTGGAGACGAACCTCTGGGTAGATTCGAGTTAAATTTTATATATAGAAAGCTCAAGCATTCCGTGGAGACTTGGTTACAGCTTATCATGTTAAGATACTTGCTTCATCCACTATTTGGGCTGTAGAGCTGTAGTTTTGGCACCATTGTTGGGAACTACTAGAAGCGCAGAGCTAGTGCAGGTAACATGGGCGCCCTGGAGAGCGAGCTACAGGATGAGCTGTGACGATGCCTGATGGCTTCCTTTAGGAGTTGCTTAAATACCGGTTTCTCTGCTTTCACGTTTGTCACCCTGAAAAGATTATTAAATAATAATATCTGCGTGGCCTAGGTTGATCTTTAGATTCCTGACTAATTTAAAATAACATTGTTTCCTCATTTCACGACCCCACCTACAGCTTAGTTAAGAACCCATCCCTGGGGGACTGAAGAGATGGCTTAGTGGTCAAGAGCACTAGCTGTTCTCCCAGAGATTGAGGGTTCAGTTTCCAGCACCCGCACGAGTGTCTGTGACTCCAGTTTTAGGGGATCTGATCCTCCTTATGGCCCCAAGGACAACAGGCCCACACACGGCCCACATAATACACATAGACCAAAAATTTATACACATACAGTAGAAATATTTATGAAAAAAGGGGGGACTGAAGGGCTGGCCTTGAAGTTAACAGCACTTGGTGAAAACCTGGGTTCAGTTCCCAGAACCTATATAGTGGTCCATAACTGCAGTTTAGGGCACTGGGTGCCCTCTTCTGACCTACGTGGGCTCAAGACATGCATGTGTTGTACAGACTCTATGCAGGCAAAACACTGTTTACATACAATAAAATAATGAATCTAAATAAAAAGAACACCAGTGAAGGAAGTGTGGAGCCAGATGTGTATGTTTTCATTGTGATCTGATGACCGGGACCTTGCTCATTTATGACCTCAGGAGTCTGCCATGTTATTGCCTTCTCTGGAAATGGCGGACCCTACTTCTTTGACATTTAAAGGCAAGGGCTGATCTTTGGTTGAACACTTACAAGCATATTGCTTCGTGAAACAGATTGTATGTCAAAACTGTCACAGGACGTTCCCTACACTCAAACTTAAACTCTGTGTGGAAAGATAAAGTATGAAATAATGAGCAAGCATCCAAAGCAATGGAAGTAGACATAACCAGGCACCCAAGGAGCTTCATATGATGTAGCTAATCTGACAGGAAACACCTACTTTGGAGGGTGATGCCTAGGGGTCATTCTTAAAACAAGGGGCATCTGAGGTGGCCCTGGAAGTGATGGGGATTGGAAGGTGTGTGCATCTGGGAAGGACATGGCTTGAGTAAACATTTGAAGACAGGGGAGGAAAATCTGGCTTTTTAGGTAACTCTCTGTCAAACAGATTCTGTATGAGCTCAAATGTGCTCAGTCAGAAAAATCCAGAGGACATTGTCAAAAGTATGGAAGAAGAGGGAGAGAAGGAGGGAGAGGGAGAGGGAGGGAGAGAAGGAGGGAGGGAGGGAGGGTGGGAGGGTAGGATGGGATGGAGGAACCATCACATATGGGAGCTAGAGACACTG
This sequence comes from Meriones unguiculatus, assembly GCF_030254825.1. Taxonomy (NCBI): domain Eukaryota; kingdom Metazoa; phylum Chordata; class Mammalia; order Rodentia; family Muridae; genus Meriones; species Meriones unguiculatus. The sequence continues at coordinate 83,647,760 of NC_083359.1, read as the reverse complement.
TGTACAAATAAGTACTTGTTGCTTGCCCCTCCAGAGCCTCGAGAACAGGCATGCTATTTTGGCAAGTCAAATCCCCAAAGGGGCATTTATGTCATGAACCAGATTTTCCAACATGTCAAACAGTTCTTCATAGTGCTCCAGACAAAACCGAGTACAGTTTTCCCCCCTCAGTTTATGTGATTGTTGCATTCCGAGGAAGATTCAGTATGTTAGTGAAATCCTTGGTATTTGTTCATAAAACAGAATTTGGCTACAGCTCAGATCATTGGCCCTATATGAACATTCAGCAACATGTTGGAAAACTTTATGGGCTATGGAATAAGTGTTCAGTGCTCAGGGCTGCAGGCTGCTTAGCCTTCCTGGCCCCACAACATCACCATGGATTTCTGTTCCACTTCACCACCACCACCACCGCCTTACCGGTATTTCAGACGCTGTATAAAATATATATATCCCAAACCACTCCTTTTCGTTAAAACTTAGTAGCAGTTTTGTTTATTTTTTCTCTGCCAAAAAGAACATTTGAAGTATTTTATCTAGGAAGATAGGTTCTGTGCAGTGAATTCCTTATTTCTTCAGTTTATTCAACAGTTGCTAGGCCCCTACTGTCTGCCAGGCAATGCACAGGTTCTGAAGTTTGGCCTCTGAATCCTGTAGCCTACTGATAACTTATCTGCAAAGGTATGTGATTAGGTGTGCAGGAAAAATTTAAGGGACATGACAAATCATTGCAGAGGGACAAGGAAAGGCCATAGAGAAGGGCAGAACATAGCACATTTGAGTTAGTCTGAAGAATAATTTAATTTAACAGCAGTTCAGGAATGTACTTCTATATGACAGAACTTTGCTTTGCTTTAGGCCCTAAAGCCAAAGAAAATGAAAACAACTAGAATTGCGGCCATTCTCCTCTTCCTTAATAAAGATAAGCTTTTATTTAGGTGTTCTGTAAGCATCATGTGTAAAACACGCTTTGGCAAGCTAAATATTTTAAATGAGGTAAAATTGGGTGACCTTGAATTTTACTTTAATCTTCTCCCCATTTTTATTATCTAATTAAAAAATTATTCTATTTTATGTGCATGAGTATGTCGCCTGCATGTATCTGTGTGTACCACGTGCATTTCTGGTACACACAGAGGAGAAAAGAGGGTATCAGATCCCCTGAAACTGGAGTTACAGATGGTTGTTAGCCATCAATTGTGTGGGTGATGGCAACTGAACCTGGGACCCTGGAAGATCAGCAAATGTCCCTAACTATAAGCTTCGCTCCTGCCCCATTTTTTATTCTTGGTAGAGGTACAACTTTCCCAGTGAAGTAGTTAAAAGATGACAAATATAATCTATAAACTAAGTAATCAAGTTCCTGAAAAGTAAAAAAAAAACAAAAAACCAAACAAAAAACCACAACAAAAACCAACAACAAAGAACGAGGATAATGAGGTCTGAAAGCATGGTTGCCGTGACTCCTGTTTGCCATGGAGAGTAAAAATGCCTCTGCCTTTGATTTCTGCCAAGCCCCAGCCCAGCTCTGCTGCTGCCCTAGTGGCATGTTCTCATTAACCCAGTTCCTTGACCTTTAGCTATTGCCCTGAAGAATTCAGATTCACAAACTGTGAATCGCCTCATTCATATCTGCAAGGATCAGATCGTGGTTGAGCTTAGATGGGGTGTCTGATTATGAACTGGATGCAAGGGAGAGCCGGTGTCCTTTTGAGAATATCTGCATGTAATGATCACTGCTGTCTTAATTACCCACTGCATGTTCACAGCACTCAGGGCAAAGATGTGCAGCCTGGCCCTGGTGACACACGGCCTTCGGTTGACCAACATGGCTGTGAGAAAATCCGGAAGATGAAGTAACATTTTCATCTACGAATATGGCATGGGGAGAATTATGAAGAAGAATGAAGGTGTGAAAACCAAAGACAAGATATTCAACAAGCTTCCAAAATGAGAATCAGTGACACTTTGTCAATCTTTAATGAATTTCTTCTCAATACAAATTGAAAAAACTGTGAGCTGTCTTTTCCGTTAAATCATATTCCTTAGGGACAGGAGCCTTATTTTTCTATTCTTTTGTATTTCTCCACTGTAATTAATGAAGGGCTCACCACAAATTGAATAATCCAGAAACATTAATCAATTTAAACTTCTTTATTTTATTTTATTTTTTGATGTTGAGGAATAACTTAATCTGGTGAGAAACTGACCTCTTTTCTCTTAGGAAGGAAGGGAATTTGTTCATGCAAAGAAGTCTGTAACTAACTCACTGTCTTCAAATGCCCAACACAGTTCTGGTTAGAAGGGTCTGCTGAACTGTTGTTTTCTTAAGAGTTGGAGAGCAGACATGTGCTGCGATGCAGATGGAGGCAAATCTTACAGGTCCACTATTTTTCTACACAGCTGGGAACCCACATTTTTGCATTCATCATCAAAGAGCAACATGGCCATGGCTTTCTCTGTCCCTCCCCCCTCCCTCCTTCCCTCCCTCCTTAATCCCCTTCTCTCTGTGTGTGTATGTGTGTCTGTCTGTGTAGAGGTCAAAGTATAATGCTGGTTATAATTTCTCATCTTGTTTTTTGAGACAGGGTCTCTCATTACTCTGTAGCTCTCCAGGTAGTGAGTCCTGGGCATCTCGCCGGTCTCTGCCCCTCCAGCACTGGGTTAATGAGCACACGACACCATGCTCAGCTTTCTCTGTAGGTTCTGGGGCATCTAACTCAGGTCTTCATGCTTGAAAGGTAAGCACCTCACCAGCGGAGCCACCACAAGAACATGCTTTTTTCTACCACAGTTTTACACATCCGCAAAGATTTGTTATTAATTTGATCACGAAAAAGGAACATCAGATTTATCCCCAGAAATACTTTGGTATTGTTGGGGCCTTGGTCAGACAGATCCTATAACCTTGATAAATGCATTTCTCACATTTACGGGCAGATTTTCTTTTTCTACATTTTGATAGGAAACATCAATGCATGGAAAACCAGAACTATTCAGAGGAAATTATGCATTGGATTGGATCTCTGACATCATGGAGAGTTATTACACGATTCCAGCTTTTATTAGATGTTTATAAAATTCCAACACAGAGTCCCCATCTTCTGCTAAGTGTGGGTAGTTCTAAAATAAAGTGAATGGCTTTTTTGTTACTGACTTTAATTTTCTGGGACATCTTCATAATTCAGCCAGCGAGTCCTGGTTCAAACAAACTTACCTACTGTCTCGAATGATCCTTTCTGTTTCTGCTCAGTCCATCTAGCACCTAGGTAAAGTCTACCAAGTGAAAGATACTGCTTTAGTTACTTAAAGGCATGAGGGCTAGGGCTAGAGGCAAATACTTTTCCCCTGCTTTAGTTTTCAGATGTTAAATCATCACAGGTTTGAGCAAAAGCTGCCTTTACTGTTGAGTATCTGTGTTCCAAGTTGTAGAATTCTTTCTGTTACTGTTTAGCGGAAGAACTAAGATTGACTACATGATGTACTTCCATCGGGACCACTTCAGATCTCTCTGTGTATTTGAAGGCACTGAAGTATTCAGTTAGTTGAATGTTCCCAGGTAATTGTTTTAATAATGTATCACTCAAAGTTCATTTCCAGATAACGGGGAATGCTGTAGCTATTAAAAAAATAGAACACCTCCCCCTGATGGGGGAGCAGCCTTACCAGGCCACAGAGGAAGACAATGCAGCCACTCCTGATGAGACCTAATAGACTACAATCAGAAGGAAGGAAAAGAAGACCAGTGGACTTGGGGAGGGGCATGCATGGAGAAGGAGGAGGAAGGGAGGTGTTGGGAGGGGAGGAGTGAGGAAACTACAGGGGGGGATACAAAGTAAATAAAGTGTAATTAATAAAAATATTTAAAAAATAGAATAAAAATAAAAAGGTTTCATAAGGAATTAGGCACTTACTAATTATTAATATAATTCTTTAAAAAGAGGATAAGCCTCAAGGCTGGGCCTCCAGATGTGCATGTGAGAAAGACATTGTAGAGTTAGAAGAACTGATACCTCCTTTGTCACCTTTGAGAGGCCAGGGACTTGGGAAATCTGTACGACAGCAGCTGGCTTAAAGATGGCTCCGTTTGAGCCATGACTAGGAACCAGAAGGTAACAGTGGTCTTCTGGAATGTCCTATGTTAGCTGTGATGGAGGGGTAACCCTGCTACCAGCAGAGTGTGCTTTAGAACACTCTCCTGGCTGCTGTGTTTGCATCACGGATGCCTGAGTGCCTCTTTCCTCTCACTTAATTTAACTCTAAATGCAGATCTCCTGAAAGTGCCTCTAATGGTGAAGCCGAAATTTGCAATTTACCCTCACGGTAGCGCATCTGCAGCGAGGCCTACATTGCATCAATAATGCTGGTTACAAGGGAGTTTGGGAAAATGAGCATTTTAGTGGTCTAAGCTGTGTAGCATAAGGAGGCAAATGGAGAGATTAAAACAGAAGTCGAGACACTTTGTTCCTGTGTTGTTCCCCTTGATGGCCAGAAAATACACTTAGAATTTGGCTAGGCAAAGGAAACAATTTTCAGATATAAAGCTTCTACTTTATATAGGCCTCTAATTGAGCTTTTTCATGCTGGGGGTTGAACCCAGGGCCTTATAAATTCCAGAGAGCTGCTTTACCATTGGGGGCTTTTATCCAGCCTTCCAAAGTAGAGTCTTAAGATAGATTTTGTTTTTGTTTACATTGTCTAAGTCTCCAGAAGGGCATCTAGCAGCTAGTAATTGCATGGTCAGATGTGGCAGCTGGAATAGCTCAGGTGTTTTTATGTATTCATGGTCCGAATTCCATATGTCTTTCTTTAAACTTGACTATCTTTGAAATTAAACTTTTCCCACTGGTGATACGCTAGTGCATTTAATTGAGATTTTTTTTTCTTGGAATAGAGAACAGTAAGTAGAGTAAAGTATAAGCAATTTTAGTTGAGTAGCTAATGAATTCATAGAGCCTATGAAGTTTATCTAGGATAATCCTATGTGTTCTATGTAAAAATTTCCATTTATGGTGCACACAGTTGAGACAACTAGGCTGACCCAACATCAGGAAGGCAGAATAAAGCAGGAGAAAGCTGGGATGTGAGGTGCATATGCCTTCCTGTTAAACATCCTGATTTTAAGACTGTGCATTGAATGTCTTTTGGATTGGTGAAAAAAACCATTCATTCCCATTACCTTCTAGGATAACCTAGAATTGGTTTTGCTAAAATTGCATTTCTTTTCCCTAGGACTATGTTCTATGGACTAGCTTTAATATTCTCATAGTGCTTATTGGATTTTGTGTGTGTGTGTGTGTATGTGTGTGTGTGTGTGCGTGTGTGTGTGCTCAAACGTGTGCTCATGTACCTGTGCACTTAATTAGACCATAAGCTGTATACTGGGGCTTTGTCATAGTCGTTGTCTCAGAACCTAGAGCAGGGCTTGGCGCATAGAGAATGTTCAATATTTGACTAAATGGATGAATAAGCAGATAGCGAATGTCAATGGAGTGGAACCTAAGATATCAGCACTGTAATTCAACAGGGAGCTAACTGCCTTCTGCCAAAGTCCTGTGTGTTCCTTGATATAAGTCATGCTGGTGCCTCATAGGCAAAGCTGAGACTCAACACCTATGTGATTTTTCCATAATCTGTCAAATAAATTGAATTACCATGACTCTGGCCTTCTCACCCTTTTGATTTTTAGTTTAAGCTGGAGAGGGAAAACTTGATACCTTTAAGGCTCTTTTACTTTGGGTCAAAGCACATTGGTTAGGTTAGTTTTGTTTAAGATTTATTATTTATTGTTTGTGTGTCTGCACATGAGTATGTGCACATGAGTTCAGGTACCTATAGAATCCAGAGAAGGAAGTCAGAACCCCTGGAGTTTCAGTTACAAGTGCTCATGAGCTCCCTTCCTTTCCCTGCATCATGTAGGTGCTGGGAATTGAACTCTGGTCCTCTGCAAGAGTACTACCCACTCTTAAACTTTTTATATTTATTTTTTTTTTTTACTTTATGTGTATGAGTGTTTCATCTGCATGTATATACATGTATCACACTCACGCCTGGTGCCCATGGAAGTTAGAAAAGAACACCAGATACCCTGAAACAGGAGTTATGGGTTTCTGTGAACAACATGGCGGATGCTAGGTACTGACTGGTCCTCTGAAAAGCAATAAATGTTATTAGTTGCTGAGCTATCCCTCTAATCCCCCTGGGTGGTTTTTTGCATACTCTAGAAGGGTTTTATGTGGTTTTTTCCCTTTTGATCAAGATAAGCATTTCTTTATGCATCTGTAAATTAGTTATGGACAAAATTTTCTTTAGGAAAGTTGATATCAATAATGCGTACTTAATGTATGCTAGTGAGACAGCATTTTATTTTCCTTTATAAACATAATTTATTAAATAGAATAGTATGAGCCCATTGTATATTTTATAGGCTTTCCTGTATGCAAAATTCACAGAGAAAAGAATGATTTATTGTGCCACATGTTGTGGTCTCATTCCAGCTGCATTATAGCTGGTTGAGGACAGCTGCCGAAAGGCTAGAGGAAGGCTGTTAGTGGCTGTCCAGTCCAGATGTGCCTGCTGTGGGAAGCCCTCTGTGTGTAACAAAAGAGCACTGGAAAGCCCATTCCGGAAAATAATCATCAATACGTGTGTGTTTGTTAATAGAGTTGTGGATGTTAGAGGAAAACAGAGGCAAGCTAAATGTCAAGCATTCGGAACATCTCAAAATAGACTAATCTATAGCCTGTAAACCTGATGGTGAAGAGGTGTGTTTACTGCCAAGGAACAGCATTGCGCAGCTAAGTCAGCAACACTAGCCACAAAACCGTATGTAGAGTGTGGCAACATTTTTATGAAAATGTGTGGGTAAACATGTCTGGAAAGGTCTAGGATAAAATATTCATGTTGACAATTGATTGGCAGTGGAGCTACAGTTTACTTATTTTGTTTAGTTATACACACACACACACACACACACACACACACACACACACACACTTAAATCCAACGAGCTCATAGTACTCTTATCATAAAAGAATGATTAATGTGCATTTTCTGTTAGTTTTTCAACTAAGATATCTAACTGAAAAGCTAAGCAAGAAGGAGGACCCTGCTTAAGATGCTCAATCCTCATTCAGAAAGGCAAATGTGATAGACATCGGAAGAGGGTAAAAACAAGGAAAAAGATAGGAGCCTACCACAGAGGGACTCTGAAAGACTACCCAGCAGGGTATCAAAGCAGAGGCTTAGACTCATAGCCAAACTTTGGGTAGAGTTCAGGGACTCTTATGAAAGAAGGGGGAGATAGAAAAACCTGGAGGGGACTGGAGCTCCCAAGGAGAACAACAGAACCAAGAAATCTGGGCACAGTCTTTTCTGAGACTGATACTCCAATCAAGGGCCATGCATGGAGATAACCTAGAACCCCTGCACAGATGTAACCCATGGCAGCTCAGTCTCCAAATGGGCATCCTAGTAAGGGGTCTGACATGAATTCAGTGGCTGGCTCTTCCCCTGAGGTAGGCAGCAGTCTTACCAGGCCACAGAGGCAGACAATGCAGACAGTCCTGCTGAGACCTGATAGGCTAAGATTAGATGGAAGAAGAGGAGGACCTCCTCTATCAGTGGACTGGGGCAGGAGCATGGGGGGAGAAGAGGGAGGGAGTCACATTGCAAGGGGATGAGGGAGGGGGCTATAGCTGGGATACAAAGTGAATAAATTATATTAAATAAATAAATCTATTCAAAATACACAGCAAATCATGGATAATAAAGCAAACATAGTAAAACAAACAAAAAATCAAACAATGCTATGTAAATTTTATTTTTCTTCTGAATTTCAATAGATTTTTGTGATAGGCTTGCAATACTTTCTGTAGTTTGTTGTAGTTTTGGTTGTGAGAAAATTAATTTTGTTGGTGCATGCCCCAAATAAGGATATAAGGATATTTATTTTAGCAAGGGCACTTGTGATACTGTCCCATGGCTTGTCTCCTTTTGTGTCATAATAAAGTTTTGGTCTTGTTCTGTTGATCTGCCTATTTGCTATTTTAATCAATTACATGTGAAAAAAATTGCTTACTTCACTGATTGTTTTTTTGCTTGAACCACAATTAACTACCTACAGAAAGATGAAATTTAAGCTGAGACTCTTCTGATATCATTTAAATTCCTTATTATGACCATGATTTTGAATATACATTAAATATAATGTAGACTAGCCTTGAGATACTATTTGTCCTTTCAGTAGCTTGAATGGCAAAGAAATAGACAATCAATGATGCTGCTGAGAAGGAGGATCATGCTGCTCAGTTTGTCTTTTTTCTGTTAGACCTAGGCAGAGGGCCTGGAGTGTATGGCTGTCAGTCCTAATTGGGAAACGTTTTAGGACTGAAGTTCTCTGACTTGAGGCAGAATGCCAGGACAAACCACAAGTGCTATCATACAGCCATGGTCAGATAGCTGGAAAGGCAGGATGAAATCCTTAGCAGAGTATTAGTCTAGGCTCTCTGCTGTATATGTGGACAGGCCCACACAGAATGGAGCTACAGACATCAACACTCAAGACCAGGCCCCAGTGTGCTGCAAGCACCTTTGACCTTCAGTGGCTGCTGATGGGGAGAGAGCCCAGCCTCAGCCCAGGAACCTAGCGGAGAAACAGTGTTCATGAAAGGATTCCTCTTGTGTAAGTTTCCTCAAGAAGGGTTAAACCAGCACAAAAATGTTCTACAATATTTCAGATCCAAACCTTCAAAATGGAACATTTATGGTAACCAGGGAAGACTTCTTTTTAAAATGCATCCTTACTAGATCAGAACTATTTTCGATTTTATTTTAAGATAACTTCAAGTTGCCAGAAGTGTGTAGGAACAGCATTAAAGCAAACCCTGGTTTTGTTCAGTTAGTATTGTCATCCCTTCTCTGTCCCTCCTGAGCCCCAGCCATTTGAGTCAGTGATTAGTACCCTTTGCTAGTAATCATGTCAGCACACATTTCCTAAGAACAGCTCTGCTGCCCTGAACAACCAGAGATGTGAAGTCCATGTTCAAAACTTGCCTTTTATCTCAATCATATTTTTAGATGCAACTTTCTCTTGCCTAAGGAAGTCACAGCCACACCTTATGTTTTATTGTCATGTCTTTTAACACTTTAATTTAGAGTAATTCCGTTGCCTTTCCTTTTCCATTTGATACCTTCTTTACCTTAAAATTAAACAAGCACACACTTTAAACACATAAAGACTTATAGTAGACCCGATGACAAACCAGTAATTAAAGGTGTGTGTGTGTAACTGTGCATGTGTGTGTGGAGGAAGGTTATTTCCCAGTGTGAGTTTGGGGCTTCTCTCTAGGTACAGGTTGATTGTACTCTAATGATGTTGCTGTCCTGCTCAGTCTGCTTGCCACACCATCCATAGTGACAGGACACTGTCATTTTCTCAGTCCGACCACTGCAGGATCACAGGATGCCAAATACAGTTGAGTTAAGCACCTCTGCAACTTGGCTGTGTCTTCAAGGCCTTGCCTGCTTCCTGTGCTGATAAACTTCTTGGACCCTGGGAGAGAGCAAGGGCTTCTGATTGAACAGATAGCTCGCAGTTTCCCAGAGGGAAATAGACTTCTATTTGGTCCTGCGGTTCTCTCTGGAGACTCATAGCAAGGATGGGAGCAGGAGAGGTTGGTCAAGTTTGTTTCCTCCTGAAGTAGTTCTTTGTCCCACGACACAGCATCATCATCTCTGTGATGCTCTGTCTACCCTTCCATGCGTTCTCTCTTTAGGATGGTTACTACTTCACTCACACCAATTACTTAGGATTAATTACATACTCGGTGGCTTCCCTGAAGGCTTTACGTTTTCTGTCTGTTAGACCTGTTTGCCGTGTGACAAACTACCCCAAATGCAGCGGCTATTAACTTGGCTCATGGTTCTGTGTGATCAGCAGTTCAGGCTCAGTAGAGCTCAGCTGAGTCCTGCCCAGACTCACTCACATGCACAGCTGCTGGGTCAGCTGGGTGCCTGACTGATGACCAGGGAAACTCAGTTATGCTTTCCCTGCCTCCTGTTCTAGCTTACACTTGTCACGTGATGCCACAGGGTCCCCGAGACCACCAAGAGGGCCAATTTTCTAAGGTACAATAACGTTGCAGGGTTCTGTGTCTGCAAAATGAGACATGTTTGCTTCTGTCCCATTGTCCAGAGAGAAATCATGTGGCCAAGCCCCGAGCCTGTGTGTGAATGAATGCTCTAGCAAAGGGCGTGCACACGGGGAGGCGTAAGCAAATAGGGTTACTCTGACAATACAATTGATGTCAGGATCATATCTTGCCCATCTCCCTGATCTTCTCATGATGTTTGTCATGGGATTGGTGCTGTGTTATTTGTCTTTCTTTAGCTCCTCTTATCCCAAGCTTGGACTATCTCTGCCACACAGCAAAGGCACTAGAGGACCGCTCTACGTTTGCTGACCTAGAAGCTGCTTCAGTCTTAACTGATAATGAGAAGGTGATAGGGAGGACATGGATATAACCCTCAGTTAAAACTGTCAGGAGATTAATGAGAATCCTATAACCCTTTCTATTTCCTATTCAAGAGCATACCTATGCTGACCATTCCACTGTATCTTCATTTTCTGCATGATGCCCCTATTTATTTTAGCCTGCTTTTCTTCTGAGACAAGCAGGGAGACAGCACACACTTGGGTTTGGCCTTGGCCCCTATCTTGCAGTCAGGATCTCTGACGAGGTCATTGTGAAATGACACATGACCAGGAACAGTGCCACCTTTGGGCTTCTATTGTAGTGTTTTAGAATGCCTTACTCTGTCTTAGCTTGTGTCTCTGCAGTGGGCTAGGTACTGGGGTGAGGGGAGCAGTCAAGCTCACGCCAGGATAGGTACCCATCTAGAGTTCAGGCCCCTCACAAACGGTGTTCCAGGGAACCTGGATCTCAGAGTTGCCTCTAAATAGCCTGAAGCTGCTTTCAGAACACGAGTGTGCCGCTGCTTTTCTCCTAAAGGTGTGCACTGTCGGCGTGACCCTTCCAGGCATAGAGAGTAGGAATAGCTGATGGGTCTGCTAGGAAAGGGCTGGAGCATGAGCTCTGGCATAGGGTACTCTACCCTTGTTCTGGGTGTCCCAGGAGGAGCAGGAGAGAGCTGGGATTAGGATGAAACAGTGACAGGTTTTAGATGAGAGGCCACTTTACCCCAAGCTGCCAAGGTTGGAGAGAGCCTGATGAAGATTTACACGTGCTCTTGAGAGCTCTGCCATTTCTCCAGAGAACAATTTGTTTCGACTTGTATTTTGGATGTTTTTGTTAAGGTGAGAATGGCTTCTGGAAGATAATGAGTGAGAAAGCACTGCACGTGCATTTATCTCACTGGATTTCAAGGTGTGCAAGTGGATTGGGTTACCCATGTCGCGTGATTATAAACGGAAATGTTGGCTGTTAACGCACGGAAGGAAAAAGTGAGCTCAAGACCTTTTAAGAAATTAGAGTGGTTAAGATTTCCACAAATAGGTTCCAATATCGGTACCAGATATGCACGAATTTAATTTATAAGTCAGGTGGCGACGCAAGAGCATATGAAACAGGGCCAGTAGGGAGATGATAGTGAGGGGCTGGCACAGGGGGCCGTATGGAGACATTTAACAGAGAGTAGACAGGTAGTGTGGCGCTGCGGCTAACAGACACTTTGCCCTTTGTCCCTCTTCCACCTCTGTGTAAAGAACCTGTCTGGAATAATTTTCCTGGTAAATGACCTTGGTGTGTTATTTACATCACTCTTGTAGGAATTTTAGAATGATGGGGCAATCTGTAATAAAGTTAGAACTGCGGCTTGTGATTGGTTGCTTATGGTTTGGATTTGGTGTAAGATAAAACAGAACTACAAGTCTTATTTCTTTACAGCCCGTGTTAAGTCGAGAAGTCTTTGGTAATGAATGCATCTTTAGTGATTCTGTTTCCAAAGCATTTGATTAATGATTGTCTGATGCGTTATTTCAGATGCATGCAGGGATTTTTTTTTTTCCCATACAGAATTGTCTTTATTTTCCTCTCCTCCTTGTGAGTTTAATCTGTGAAAGAGCCACTGCACATCTCTTTTCAGGATGTTATTTCTTTTTGCTTATTATAGAACTGTATTTTAATGTGATGTGTAATTGGGGACTAAGATTATCATTAAGTACAAGGACAGAAGAAGGTCAATTTGTCAGGAAGTTTCCTTATCAGAGACACCATTACTCCACGTAGGAAAAAGGGAAAATCCAGTTCCCTCTAGATGTGGGTGGGCCGCCTTCTGCAGAACTTGAAACAGCCCCCAGTAGATTCAGGCCACTAGAAATGCTGCTTTTACCCATAAAGTCATGGGGTTATACAGATAGGAAAATTTCAGAAGCCATGAGTCCAGTATTTCATTTAGAAAGTGTGGGGTGAAAAGTCTCATGTCCAAGGTCACACAGAAGTCAGTGATTGGGACCAAAACCCAAGACCATACTTCTAAACTAGTAAGTATTCCTTCTAAATGTGTATGGTGTCTGTGCTTTTTCTGTGGAGTATACATTCTGAGGATAGTATTTTTTATTGTCTTGTGTATAATATGTGAATATTTTTGTAGCTTTTCTGGATGCATATGCTATAAAACCCATCCATAGTCTCTTTTTACAAGTTATTTGGCATGCTAGAATATCAGAGTAGGAAACCACCCCCCCTTTTTTATATAGATTCCTTTCCATGATTTGAGGTAGCCACACAAAGAGATAAACTGAGTGAGTGAGATGGCTTAGTTGGCCATAAAGCCTGTTGCTATAAGCCTGATTCCTGGGATGCGTGTAAAGGTGGAAGGATAGAAGTGATTTCGCAGTTTTTCTCTGACCTCCACACACTTTTTGTGGTATATGCACTGACCTCCATAACAGTACTAAATCCAACACAAATTTCAGAAAAGCCAAGAAAAAAAAAGTAGCCTCTTTAAACTATATTTAAAAAATCTTGATTCCATTCTTCAACTGAGGGACATTCAGGTTGTTTCCAGCTTCTGGCTATTAAAAATAAAGCTGCTATGAACATGGTTGAGCAAATATCCTTGTTGTGTATTTGAGCATATTTTGGATATAGGAATGTTATAGCTGGATCTTGAGGTAGCGCTATTCCTAATTGTCTGAGAAAGTACCAGATTGATTTCCAAAGTGGTTGTACAAGTTTACATTCCCACCAACAATTGAGGAATGTTCCCCTTTCTCTATATCCTCTCCAGCATGTGTTGTCACTTGAGGTTTTGATTTTAGCTATTCTGATGGGTTCAAGGTAAAATCTTGGGGTTGTTTTGATTTGCATTTCCTTGATAGCTAAGGATACTGAGCATCTTTAATTGTTTCTCTGCCATTCGATACTTCTCTATTGAGAATTCTCTGTTTAGCTCTGTACCCCATTTTTTAATTGGATTACTTGATTTGTTGCTGTTTAACTTCTTGAGTTCTTTATATATTCTGGATATTAACCCTCTGTCAGATATAGGGTTGGTGAAGATCCTTTCCCAATCTGTAGGCTGTCATTTTGTTCTGATGACAGTGTCCTTTGCTTTACAGAAGGTTTTCAGTTCTGAAAGACTTTACCCTGCAAGGTATCAAAGAAGAAGATAGAAAGACCTGGAGGGGACAGGAGCTCCACAAGGAGAGCAACAGAACCAAAAAATATGAGCACAGGAGTCTTTTCTGAGACTGATACTCCAACCAAGGACCATGCAGGGAGATAACCTAGAACCCCTGCACAAATGTAGTCCATGGCAGCTCATTGTCCAAGTGGGTTCCCTAGTAATGGGAACAGGGACTGTCTCTGGCATGAAGTCAGTGGCTGGCTCTTGGATCACTTACTCCTGAGGGGGATGCAGCCTTACCAGGCCACAGAGGAAGACAGTGCAGCCAGTCCTGAGGAGACCTGATAGACTAGGGTCAGATGGAAGAGGAGGAGGACCTCCCCTATCCATAGGCTTGGGGATGGGGCATGGCAGTAGAAGAGGGAGGGGACTACAGCTGGGATACAAAGTGAATAAACTGTAGTTAATTAAAAAAATAAATAAATTAAAAATTCTTCTGTAACATATAGTAGTTCTAAAGCAAGATAAAAATATTATCAAAGAAGATAAACCTTTCATTTATTTCTGTTTTATTTACTTTGTTAAATAAAAGGTAACACTTGACAGAGTTGGAGGTAGTCTCTGCTGTTTTAACATTTCTCTAATAATTAGCAAACATATTAGCAGCCTATAAAACTATATAAACGCGCATGCATATCTTCCAGTTTTGGAAAACATTTGGGACCTACTTGACTCTTTGTTCATTTATTTTAACATTTACTGTTTTTTCAGGTATCAGCTGACATGGGCCTCTTTTCCCCATTGGCTTTTTCTGGACAGAGATGAGTAGGCCCTTAGGGGCATAGATAGGGTGATCCTCATAGCTTCAAGTTGAACTGATTTTTGGAAAGACAGGAAAGAGTGGGATTCAATGACTGTTTCTTTATATTTTAAAACTCCTACAGCCAGGACATTTTTATCCTACTTATAAGTTTCGTTTCTCATCTTTGATATTTTTCTTAGTTTGTTACCTGTAGTTGGAAATCACTTTGTTTATTGTGAGATAGCAAATATTTAGGAAAAATTAAGTAATAGGAAATTTTGTTTTATTTTATCACTAAAAATTTTGCTTGTGAAGTGTGGTGAAAAACAAGAAGGGCAACATTATGTTTTCAACAGAGTTTAGTAGCCAGATCTCAGGGTTATACAAAAGAAACAAAGTGGAAGTAGGCATGATGAGGTCAAGGTCAGGCGACGTTCATGTTTTGTTAGAGAAAGAGGAAATATTTTCTCGAGAACAAGCTCTGCAGTTATTTGAAACACTTACACAGAGCTGGTGCAGATACAGGAAATGATGGCGGGGGGACAATGTAGCATCCTGACATTGGCTGGAAGTTTAATATTCATAAAAGAAGGAGGCAGCCTACTGAAAAATCCTTCCTTTTTCATTTGACCTTCTGACCCGGAGTAATTCATTTAGTTGTTTTCAGCACTGGGGGTAATAACGCTGGTCTTTGCGAACTTGTCAGAGCCCATGACAATCAGATGTTTTAACTCAGGAGTGCTGCATGGATAGGAGTTAGCCCAAAGCCAGGACATCTGGCATCAAAATTCGTCAAAAGTGGAATCACAGTTCTCCAGTTTTAACAAGATACCTTGTTGATGTGGTCTTAGGAATTGTAGGGAGAAGTGGACACACTAGAATCTGTCTTTTTTTTTTTCTTCATCTATTCGCTTGTTTGTATGTTTGTTTCTTTGTCTTTTGAAACAGGGTTTGTCTGTATAGCTTTGGCTGTCCTGGAACTCACTCTGTAGACCAGGCTGGCCTGGAACTCAGAGAGATCCACCTGCCTCTGCTTTCCATGTGCTAGGATTAAAGGCGTGTACCACCACAACCCGTCTAGAATCTGTCTTAAGAAAGAAAATCAGTGTGAGCGTGGGCATAGCACAGTGAACCCTAGGAGGTCAGATGATAACTACCAAGGGCTGGTTCTCTCCGTCATTTGGGTCCCAGGGATCAAACTCAGGTAATTGGGCTTGGTGGAAAGTCCCCTTGCTGCTGAGTCGTCTCACTGAAAGAAGTTTAGGGGAAAAGTAGCTATTTTAATAGACTTTGAGTAGTGAGAATGGTCTATAGTAAAAAGAGAAAATATAATCAAAGTCCATTATATACAAGTATGAAAATGTCACAAGAAATCACATTGTTTTGCTCAACTAATACACAAACAAATATATTTATGCAAACTAATATAATTTAAACAAAATGTATAAACCCCTGGAAATGTGTCTGATAATTTACTTATGAAATAAATGAATAGGAGAGATAGTTACATGGACAAGGAAGTTTATTTTACAAAACCAATATTATTTAAATAGTTTTCTGAGTACAAAATGTGTGGAAAATGTACAAAATACCAAGGAGGGAGCCTCTAAGGGAAAATGTGAGAGTAGCAGTTTTATAAAATTCAGTGACTTTCTAGTAGAAAAAATGGCTCTAACTAATGCATTTAGTAGGAAGCACTTTAAAATTTGAAGAACAGATAGCTCCTCCTCCACGTTAATGGAAAAAGAATTAAAACACTTTGGCGGTATTGGCAGTATGATGCCAGGAGCCTGCGTGTGAGCATTAGTGAAGCTGGTGAGAAGCTTAAGATAGACAATCAAGAACAAGTTAAAACAAGGGAGAAGAGAAAAAGAGCTCTTTTCTTTATTTTCTAAAGCTTTGGACTAAGCGTCTTCATTGAAGACAGAAGGGGGTAGGGCCACGGGATAGGCAAGATGGAGAGATCTTTTTTAAATGATTTTTTTTTTTAAATTGTAAATATATTTGCAGAGACCAGCTGAACACTCACCAGGGCTAATCAAAGAAGCTGAAAGACAGGCCATTGCCCGTACTGGTGTTAATAGTTCCTATATTTGATGGAGCCGACATGCTTCATGGATGTGTGTGGGTGTGCTGTGTCACAGTTAGCTTCAGCCGCCCACTGGACACAACCCAGAGTCACCTGGGCAGAAGGACCCTTAACTAAGGGATTGCCTAGCTTAAGGGGAGCCTGGGCCGTTGAAGAAAGCTAGCAGAGCCTCAACTGGGCAGCACAGTAGAGCTGGCCCTGATGTCCTAGGCATGGATGAGCCAGCCCTGATGACATGAGTGCAGGAGAGCTGGCTCTGCCCTTTGCTGGCTGTGACATTAGGGCCAGCTGGAGCAGGGTGGGAGAGCTTGCCCTGGTGGTGTGGGTGCAGGAGACACTGGGTTGGGTGGTGGGGGTCACGGCTGACCAGCTCAGATACCTCTAAGGCCCAGATCCAGGGCTTTGACGTGGCCCACCCCAACACCTCCCCATCTATGAACTGCTGGTGTGCATGTTGGGGCCAGTCCTACAGATGCAAAACTACAGGATCTCCACGACACAGGGCCACAGCAGGATACTGGAGAGGAGTCCAGTGAGGATCCAGTATTGATAGTGCGGCAGACACAGAGAAGTGTGGACAAAAGCGTGTGCTGTGGGACATACAGTGACACCCACAGTTTCCATAACAAGATTTTTTTTTTCTGTTTTTGGGGAGAGATTACAAGTGTGGAGGGCAGTTACCAGGGGAGAGTGAGATGAGTGGGGTGCATGATGTGACATTCACAAAGAACCAATTAAAAGTTTTTTTTTTAAGAAAAAAAATAAATAAGGAAAGATAGAATGAACGAACAAACAAACAAAAAAGCTAGCTAGCTGAGCAAGCCCATAAGCAGCACTCTGGTTTCTGTGTCAGGCCCCTGCCTTGTGTTCCTGTCTTGGCTCTACTCTCTGACAGACTGTTAACTTACAAGAAAAAATAAACCCTCCCCTCCCCAAGCTGGTTTTGGTCGTGGTGTTTATCATAGCAAGAGAAAGTGAAGTGGGACTTTCATTTTGGGTTGCTCTGACTCATACCCAGAGGGCTAAGAACAAGTCTTAAGAAGTTGGGGAAAAGAGTATGCATGTCCCAGCCTCTAGAGCTGTTCTCTTTCTTCACTGTAGGGTCAGTGAGTCCAGCGATGATCTTGGGGTCTGCCACTCAGACGTCCAGGAGACTGGGGGTGTGGGGAATGGAGGGGTGCAGCCAATGAAGGCTGAGGTTACCTTAGGAGCCTGCCTGGGAGCCACTTAATACTTTAAACCCCAGCTTCTTCTTGGTTGTACTGTGAGAAGGGGCTAAGAATAACTTTCAGAGTGAATCTGTTTTCTAGTTTTATTTTAAGACCTAGCTTTTTCAAGCTTTCTCCATTCTTGTGAGGCATGCTTATTCTGTAAATTTATGTAGAAGTAGAATTTCTGGCCCAACCAGGAGAAAAAAAAAGCCAACAAAAAAAACCTCCCAAAATAATTAGTTCATTTTCCTAGAGAACAACCAGATGCTTTCCTAGAGCTAAAATGTGATCAAATTTATGCAAACTCGAGTTGGTACCTTCCCAGGTAAGGTCAAGTTCAGATTGTGAACTTGATGGAAAAGAAGGTGGCTGATAGCTACTCCCTGACTCTCTGAATGAAAAAGTAATCCATAGGAAGTGCTGCGTGTCAGTGCAATTAGCTTGAAAGCAGCTTACATCAGTTGATCCTTTGGGTACTATGCCTACGGATGCCTTTTGAAACAATGAAAGTGATGTAGCCCATGATGGCAGAGGAATCATAATGTTTGTTCTATAGGTGTGGTCTTGATTATGAGAGAGCAGTGTCAGCAGCAACACTGTAAGCAACTGGACACCAGGACCGCAGGGAAGACAGCACTGGCCATGCTGAGCTTCATGACCATTAGAAGTCTACTCTCTGCCAGGAGAAATGCACACAGCAGATGTTCTGGTCCTCTGGCCCTCACAATCTTCCCACCCTATTTCAACCACGTTCCTGGAACCTTCGAGGCAGGAGTCGCGTTAACACTAGAAGGCATGTCAGCACAGGAGGAGGTGATCTCACAGGGCCCCACCTCTAAACAAAGAACTACAGGCAGCTAAGGAATGCTGAGAGCTAGCGGGAGGATTAGGTCTCCCCAGGGATGAGAACCATAACTGGTTATCCAGTACTAAGCAGTCATATATACAAGCAATACTAAATACATTCTTCAGGCTGTATTTACATATTCATGCAAATATATGTGTATACATGTACCAATAACAATGGAAGAAAATGAGGCCAGAAGTTTGGAGTGAGTAGGAGGGAAAGAGAGGTGTTCGGAGAAAAGAGAAAGGGGGCATGTGATGTCATTATAGTTGAATGAAAAACATAAAGTCTGTCTTAAGAGTACTTGGTTTCTGAAAACCTTTCCCTCTAGTTGCCATTTATCTTTTGAGACATGGTTTCACTGTGTTGTTTAGGCTGTCTGTATAGTCAACATCCTCCCGCCCCAGTTCCCAAGTGCTGGGTCTGCCGTCATTCTGGTATCTATCGTACCTGGTGACAATTGCCTTTATGTTTTTATTTCAACAAAGCTGCTCTTGGATGGGTACAGCCCAATGAAGACAGGGTGACTTTTCATCAGGATGAAAAGTCTATGGTGACCTCCACACCAGGTCTGAGCCTCCCACCTAAAGAGGTGCTATCAGAGGTAAACTTGGCAACCTTCATGGTATCACAATCCTTATCTCTTCCCTCCCACACCTGGCTCACCAATGCTTAGTGTTTTGCACTGGGAATGGACCACTCAGTGCATTTCCACGAGCTGAAGTGCATATTTATTCATATTCCCATAGATTTTTAGCTTTCTGCCTTCCTCTATCCCATTACCATATACAGGAGACCACAATACAGTTTATCACCGTGTCCCTTTCAGCTTCTCTTAGATGTGACAATTTCTCAGACATACCTTGTTTTGGAGGAGCTTTCAAAAGTTTTGACATCTTGAAAACTGTCCCTTCACTGAGATTTTTCTGATCTTGTGTGTGTGTGTGTGTGTGTGCGAGAGAGAGACAGAGACAGAGACAAAGAGACAGAGAGAGCACCTGGTCTATGTTAACCTAATCATCACTTGATACTGTTGCCTCCAACTCTAATCTTCTAACACATCAGTAATTTTAGCCACCTCCTATTCCTTACCTGAAACTTCCTATTCGGGCAATGGCAGGCTTGGCTTCTACAAGTCACTATTTTATTTATTTCCTTAATTTATTTATCCTTATGTAGACACATAATGCTCAGAAATGTTAACTTGAACCTTCTGAGGTAAGGGCTTTATCAACTGGAGCATGGTAGCCTTGCCTCAGGACTCACAGGCTTTAGTCCTTCCCATTTACTTTGAGAGCTCATTCCCCATGAGCTCTCATGCTCATGTCCCTTTAATGAGGTTTTTTCATGTATTTCTAATAAATTTAGATTGTTTTAGATTTTGAAAAATATTTAACATTCTATTCTCAGAGCCTCTGATATCCTAAAGGACTTTATAAAAATTGTATACATTAAAGTATACTCTTTGTACTATAAAGATTTATAGATGTTGATAATGCACATTGTCATGTATTTGTGATCATAGAAAACTGCTCCCATTATTGAATTCTTTTTATCTAGAAATTTCATATAATGTAATTTGAGGGCTAAATCAATGTTTTATTTGCATATAGCAGTGGTTGTCAACTTGGGGGGGTAATGTTTCCTTTAGGGGTCACATATCAGCTATCCTGCATATTAGATATTTATATTATGATTCATAACATAGCAAAATTACATTTAATGGCGTAGCAATGAGATATTTTTATGGCTGGAGGTCACCACAACATGAGGAACTGTCAGAGAGTGACAACATTAGGTATGTTGAGAACCACTGACATACAGGAACAAATAGTTAAAACTTTTACATTTATAAACATTTCATAATCTTAATCACATAGTTACATTTGACATACTTAGTGACAGCTCTGACAGAAATTCCTGTAATTTTTTTTTCTGATAAAATACTTTAAAACTCACATTCCTTCATCCTCTCCAGATTATTTACTTTTTCAAAGTAAAGTACATGTTAATTCGAATATATCTGACCTGTTCTGGACCCTCTGGCATTAAGAACTGTGAGTTAGAAACTTGTAGGTAACAGAGTGAGACTTTGTCTTCTACAGTGACCTCCCTTCCTTGTGCCTTAATGAAGCTCTTCTTCTAGTTCAGTTTTGAACCTCTGAATGCCTTAAATTTTTTGCGTCATTTTAAAGTGAAATAGCCAGCCACTTCTCCTACAAGAAATAGGGTTATGTTTCTTCATTCAACAAATATATTTTTGTATCATCCTTGTAATCAGAGACATTGTATTAGAATTCAGAGCCTCAGATTTACTGTCCTGGGCCTTGATCCCAATGTCAGCCAGCCTTTGGATGGCTGAAATGCTCTCAGGATTCATGGCTCCTAGTTTGCTGAATTTTATGGGCCAGATTACATACCTTTTATGAATTCAGTTTTACTTAAAGCCTTTTCTCTTAACTGACCTTAGCTATTATAAGCTAGATCTTTTTTTAAATAAGCAGAACAAATGTCAGGGGTTTGACAGTGATGGATAATCATGTCTACCCCTTGTCAGCCTTTTGATTTTAGATGAAGAAAAATGCTGTGGAGAATTGCTTCTTTAGTTGATTAGTATGTGCTCTGGCTTAGTGAATGGATGTTTGCTGTGCTAGGTAGTTTTATGTCAACTAGACAGAAGCAAGAGTCATTTTAAAAGAGGGAACTTCAATTCAAAAATGTCCTTTACGAGAGTGGCCCACGGACTAGCCTGTGGTATGTCTTCCTGATTAATGATTGACGTGGGAGGGCCCCGCTTACTGCTATGGTGCCACCCTCCAGGATGGTGGTCCTGGATGCTACAAGAAAGCAAGCTGAACAGGTAACAAAGAGCAACATCCTTCCACAGCCTCTGCATTGGTTACTATCTCCAGGTTCCTGCCCTGTTTGAATTTCTGCCTTGGTTTCTCTCAGTGATGGGCTGTGGTGTAGAACTGTAAGCTGAAATAAAACCTTTCCTCTCCAAGCTGCCTTGTTCATGGTGGTTTATCCATACCACAGCAATAGAAAACCAAGACCCTTGCTAAATGAAGTTAAGAAACGAATCTTTCCAGATCATCCCAATCACTCACGAGAAAGCATAAGATCCAGCACGTGTCAGCAACACTGAGCTTCCTGAAGTCCTTTAGCGGTGAGCTCTGCCCTCTCAGTTCTTTCCCTGGTTTGTCTCCAGCCATACCCTGGTGCTGAATATTGTTTTTGTTCTTGTTGGCTTGTCAAACCAGCTAGACTAATCAGATACAATCAAATGTTCAAATGGTCACTGTTATATTTTCGTTCCCTAAATGCAATTGAGCTTGTAGGTTCACTTTTCTTTGGATGAATACTTTGATTTTTATGAAATCCTGTTCATCGAAGTAATCATTTATCGCCTGTAACATTTTCAGGATTTAGGCAGAGGAGGGTTCACCCCTCTAGCCCCTGCACAGGTCAGATCACGGGTCTACGGCATGATGGGAAATATCTGGAAATTATGTTGCTTCTGCTAAGAAGGTCATTTAATGTTACCAATCTGACATTTCTACATTTTATAGACAAAGAGAATAAAAATGTAAGCTTCATCCTGATTGGCTAGAATCAACACTTCTTCTTGGTTATCTGCCTTTGCTTTAGAAGGCTTCTTGATAGAAAAAAAATTAATTAATTCTCTGTTGGTTTTCTTTTGGAGCTTCTCTCCTCTCCAGGTCTTTCTATCTCCCCCTTCTTTCATAAGATTCCCTGCTCTCTGCCCGAAGTTTGGTTCTGAGTCTCAACATCTGCTTTGGTACCTCAATCAGTAGAGTCTTTCAGAGGCCATCTGTGGTAGGCTCCTGTCCTGTTCCCTGTCTTCTCCTGCTTCCAATGTCTATCGCATTTGTCCTTCTGAATGAGGATTGAACATCTTCCCTAGGGTCTTCCATCTTGTTTAGCTTCTTTAGGAATATAGATTTTAGTATGTTTATCCTATATTATATGGCTAAAAGTGAGCCCTGGGTATGAATCTCAGCATAGTTTTGATACCCTGCTGCATAGAATCTTTCAGGGCCCTCTGTGGTAGGCTTCTGTCCTGTTCCCTGTTTTCTCCCTCTTCTGATGTCTGTCTCATTTGCCATTCTGAATGAAGGTTGAGCATCTTACCCAGGGTCCACCCCCTTAGGTGTACAGACTTTAGTATGATTATCCTATATTGTATGAGTTCAGGGAATCATATGAAAGAAGGGGGAGATAGAAAGACCTGGAGGGAACAGGAGCTCCACAAGGAGAGCAACAAAACCAAAAAATCTGGGCACAGGGGTCTTTGGTGAGACTGATACTCCATACAAGAACCATGCATGGAGATAACTTAGAACCCTTGCACAGAAGTAGCCCATGGCAGCTCAGTGTCCAAGAGGGTTCCTCAATAATAGGAACAGGGACTGTCTCTGACATGAACTTATGGTCTGGCTCTTTGATCACCTCCACCTGAGGGAGGAACAGTCTTACTAGTCCACAGAGGAAGAGAAAGAAGCCAGTCCTGATGAGACCTGATAGACTAGGGTCAGATGGAAGGGGAGGAGAGCCTCCCCTATCATTGGACTGGGGAGGGGCATAGGAGAAAAAGAGAGGGAGGGTGGAAGTGGGAAGGGGTGGGGGAGAGGGTTACTGCTGGGAAACAAAGTGAATAAACTGTAATTAATAAAAATAAAATAAAAATTAAAAAAAGAAAAAAAAAGTAAGCCCTGGGGGCCCTGAAGAGACTGAGAACCCAACCAAGGACAATGCATGGAGAGGACCTAAAACCCCAAGTCAGATGTAGCCCATAGACTCAACATCCAAGTAGGTTCCCTAGTAAAGGGAGCAAAGGCTTTCCCTGGCATGAACTCAGTGGCAGGCTCTCTGATCACCTCCCCCTGGGGGTGGGGGTGCAGCCTTGCCTGGCCACAGAGGAAGACAATGCAACCCGTCCTGATAGACCTGATAGGCTAGAAGGGGAGGAGGACCTCCCCTATCAGTGAACTAGGGGAGGGGCATAGGGGGAGAAGATGGAGGGAGGATGGGATTGAGATGAGACGAGGAAGGAGACCACAGCCAGGATACAAATTGAATATATTGTAATAAATGATAATAGAAAACTTAAAAAATAATTCTCATTCTTGTTTTCTTTTTGAACTTGGCCTTAAATTCAATGTCTAAAGGTGTCATGTTGCTGATTTACTGCTCAACCACTCTTATCAGTTCTCTCATATGCATCACTAAGACTCATGTAAAAATTATTCTGAGCTGTCAGAATATAAACAAAAGTGAAATACACTCACGAAAACCTGCAGACGTAGGGTCTCATCGGGGGACTAGCAAACCACCTAAAAACTATTATTCTTAAAAACACATGGTTTTAAAAGAACATTTAGAAAAAGGTGTATAAAATACAAGTGAAAGCAAATCAGCTCTAATCCAATCAACTGAAATTTGACCACCTTGAACCCTTTGCTGTTTTTGTTATGTTAGACTGTAAAAGTGTGTGGTTTAAAGGTGTGTGTGTGTGTGTGTGTGTGTGTGTGTGCATGTGGATGTTTGTATACTTATGTCCCCTCTCCATCTACCTGTCTATTGTGGTTTCACATTGTACATTTGGCTTTGTTAATTTGCCTTTTCACCTAATTGCAAGCATTTTTTCCTCGAGACGTTTTCATTTGCCTCTTTCTTAATGATTTCTTAATCTTGGTTTGGGTGATAAATAAACATGTTTATTTTACTTCCAATAACAATTTTATTTTAGTGCTAACTGGGCAGGAGTGTGTGTGTGCATGTGTGTGTGTGTGTGTGTGTGTGTGTGTGTGTGTGTGTGTGTTTTCTCTCGAAAAGAAAGAGACATGAGTGGTATTTGAAGCTAATGGGAGCTGGCAGAGCATGGCTGCCCTTGGAGCATCCGACTCCTTCCCCCACTAGGGTGCAAGCCTTTCCCAGGGAAGCTAGCTGTGCCACAGGCTCGTTTCTCACCCAGCTGAGAGCAGTGGCTCTGCCTCAGTAGAGTCAGCAGGAACACAGCGGGCAGGCTTCATCTCGGTTTTTGTCCTGCCTGGTGCAGGGGCGTGTTCCTCAGCACTGCCATGTGACCGGCTCATGAGCAGCACCACACAGGGATCTCTAAGGCCTTTTGAAAGCTCTATTGTAGGCTGCTGCCCTGTTCAAATGCAGGAGAGGTTTATGCTGTGTGCTGCGTTTCCTTTCTTCCAAATGTACGTGTGCCTTCCTAAGATCCTAGGTGAGGAAAGCACCGTCTCCGAGAGAGATGAAAGATGAATTTCCTCTGTTTAGTGTCCTTAGTAAAACAGTAGTAGCAAAGTAAGCACCTGTATTTCCTTGACTACTTGGCAATCAGCTTAATTGTCACAGAGAGAGAAGACACAGAACAGCAATGGAATGAGGGAAGCTTTCCTATTTGAGTGACGTAGCAAACAGCGTGTCAGGGGGCAGGAGCATCACAGTATGGACAATGCATGCTACTGAGGCTTGGCTTGCTCTTTCATTAAAACAAAGCAACAAAAAAACATCAATTGGAGACTGTGACACAGCAGCACATTTACTAGGCTTTAGAAAACAGAGAGAGGAGTTCATGTGGCTCCTGTTCCCTGGGAGTTGATAGTCTGGCTGGAAAAATAAACAACAACAACAAAATACATAAAGTTTTCTGTAACAATGTAGGTACGCAGCATTGGGGCACTGTAGACCATCTTAGGTGGATAAAAATGCCTTTGTGGACACACGGAGTCGGCAGATGGAGGAGCGGTGAGGAGTTCAGTGTATAGCAAAAGGGGGGGGGTGCAAATTGGGGAGAACTGGCAACAAACAGGTTATGAGGCTTCAGTGGGGACAGCAAGGGTTGAGAGGAGGGTCAGTGATGATCCACAGAGTCTTGATGCCTTGAGTGAGTGGTCACAACCACAGCAGGCAGACCAGGAGGGCTAGATCCATAGAGGACTGCTGAATGTGGGATGCTTGTACACGGAAGGCGCTGGACAGTTTTTGTCAACTTGACACGAAATCATCATCGAGGAAGAGGAAGCCGGTACTTGCCTCCATCAGGTTGGCCTGTGGACAAGTCTGTGGGGGCATTTTGGTTGATGATTGATTTTGTAGGGTCCAGCCCACGGTGGTGATGCCATTCCTAGGCACGCCTGGAGTTGTATAAAAAAGCAAGTTGAGCAAGCCTCCAGAAGTGGAGGAAGCAGTATCCATCCCTCCATGGTCTTTGCTTGAATTCCTGCTCCAGGTTCCTTTCTCAAGCTCCTCCACCGACTTCCCCCAAGGATGGACTATAAACCATAAGCTGAAATAAATCCTCACTCAACCCGAGTTGCTTTTGGTTACTGTGTTTCATTACAGCATCAGCAAGCAACTTAGAACATGGCAATGCAATACTTAAAACTCCGGGAGGTTGGGGCTGCAGATTCACGAAGAGTAACCACCATCAAGGCGTAGATGAGGGCAAGGATGTAGACGGCTGAAAAAACCCCCAGAAGAAAGGGTGAGACATTCGATGGTACTGAGGAGGAAGAAAAGACAGGAGGAATAGTGACAGCAAGGGACAGGAGAAGAAAGAGAGGCCTTGACTTCACATATTATGTAAGGAAGTGAGATAAAATCTAGTCTTTTTTGATAGAGTTATTAATAATTTTGGTGGCAGTGACTTGGCTTGCAGGGTTTGGAGTACTGGGGAATCAGGAAAGGGTTAGAGGCCAGGGAGCCATAGTGTGGAATCCTCCTTTAAGGAGCTTCACTGTGGGGGAGGGGGAGGAGTGGTGGCAGGCCCAGCAGTGCCCGCACCAAGGGTGGAAAGATGGCGCTGCATTTATTTAGTCACTTATTTTCTGAAGCTGGAAAGCTGGAACATTTTTTAAAAATAAAAACCACTGAAGAGAAAAGGTTGGAAATGGAGAAGAGGGTCAGAGTGTGCAAATGGCTGGCTGGAGGAAGCTCCCAGAGAGGAGGTATTAGGAAGTGGGATTCTGAGCACAGATGAAACTGTACTGAGGTCTCTCAAAGACCTATGAGAGTGATGCCACCTCTAAATATAGCAGCCCGTAGACTGTGCTTGGATGGAGCTGGATCTCCATGAGCGGTGAGCCACGGGCTTGGTTCTGAGCCCCGACTTCTCTTCCAAGTAAAAGTGTAAGGTCCATCCCACTCCAGCCTTCTTCTCTCGAGTTTAATAAATGATCTATACAAACACTTTTTTCCCAATGGGAAAGGATCACCCTCAAGGTATTAGAGGGAGGAAGTCCTGACATCCCCCTTAAGGCGCCGGGGGCATGCTGTTTGCTGAGTGGAGATCCCTGGGAAGAAGCTGCAAAGGAGAGGCACTTCTTCGGAGCAGTCAGGGACTGAAAATCTAGATGTCAGTCAGGCTCCCGCCCAAACGCTGTCCTAATGAGCTGTGTGGCAGAATCAGTGCCTTGACTTTTACCAGCCTCTCCCCACTTTTGACAGGGGAGTACTAAGAGCCATTACACCTAACTCCTTTACAGCCCAGAGAACCAATCTTGGTAACGTATGCATATCATAAGTGCTTTGAAATGTCAAGGGCCCACAGGAAGTTGACACTATCGCAGTCATATTTTACCCAGCTGGATCCGAGAAAGCCAAACTTTCTGCGATTTTAACAGTTAGAACATTCATATGCAATATTTCTACATAGCCTAAGAAGACAGCCCTGAAAGGCAGAAAGGGAATGAAGTAGGCACAGAGATGCTGAGATGTTACGGCGGAGTCCTTGTGATTGATTGCTGTCAAGAGAGCAATTCAGGCTCTTTGCCAGAGTTCAGTCATTTCTAAATTATTCTTAGAGGCCACTGCCATCACCACAGAGGTGCTGATGCCCAGGGGTGTGGAAGAAAAGTGTGATGCCTGGGAGAAGTGGTACCCAAGATGAAGACAGCATAAGAAGGGGCAGAAAGATTGTGAAATGCTTCCAAAGGGAATAACAACGGTGATAATAATGACAAAGGTAATAGCCCATAATATGTCCAGGATTATCAGGCCCCCTTTAACAGTCACAGAAGACATCCTTAGGTTTTATCATCATCCAGTAATTGATGTTTCAAGTGAAGACTCTATCAAGGAATGCTTAAACACTTGGCACACAACAAGGAAATACTGGCTGCAAACTGTCGTTTCCCAAAGGGTTTCCCTTCAATTTGTTTGCAGGATGTCCATGTCTTGATGCTTCTTATATCAGTTCCTGGCAAGTAGAGAACTGTGGTAACAGGTGTTTTAAACCTGTTCATAGATGAAGAGGATGCCAAGACTGTCTAGACATGGCTTACATTTCTTTTTTTTTAAAATTTTTTATTTAACTTTTATTAATTACCCTTTATTCATTTTGTATCCCCTCATAAGCCCCTCCCTCCTCCCCTCCCGGTCCCACCCCCCCTTTTTGCATACATGCCCCTCCCCAAGTCCACTGATAGGGGAGGTCCTCCTCTCCTTCTTTCTGATCTTAGTCTATCAGTTCTCATCAGAAGTGGCTGCATTGTCAGGGTTCTAGGTTATCTCCATGAATAGTCCTTGGTTGGAGTATGAGTCTCTGGGAAGTTCCCCGTGTTCAAATTTTCTTGTTCTGTTGCTCTCCTTGTTGAGTTCCTGTCCTCTCCAGCTCTTACTATTTCCCACTTCTTATGTAAAATTCCATTCACTCTGCCCATCAGTTGGCTATCAGGCTCAGCATCTGCTTTCACAGTCTGCATGGCAGAGGCTTTCAGAGGCCCTCTGTAGCAGGTTCCTAGGTTGTTTCCTGTTTTCTTCTTCTTCTGATGTCCATCCTCTTTGACTTTCAGGATGGGGATTGAACATTTTAGTAAGGGTCTTCTCTTTTGCTTAGTATGTTTGGATGTTCTATAGTGCATCTTTTGTCAATCTTGTCCTATGGGGTGATAAGAAGCTTTGTGAGTAGTCAGCATTTTAATAATGGAGCACCCCACGCTGCATCCTGGAACCACAAAACAAACCATTATTAACTTTGGAGTAGCAAATACTCATCATTTTTCATTCTAAAGCACAATGTCATTTCCTTTCAGTGTCTACAACTTACAAGGCGATCTATAGCAGACATTGTTTAAAATAAAATACGGGAGGCCCACTGAGTTTCTTTCACTACTGAAAATGAATTTTAGCTGTTCTTTGGTGATTGCCAATGAACAGAATCCAACATCTGTGAAATGCAAGTGAAAGTGCCCCTGAGTTGGGGGCAGTAGCACTGCTGACACTCAGGCAGGACCAGCCTTGAAACCTTCCAAGACCCGGAATTCCTGTGGTGAGAAATGCTCTTGTCCTTTACGTGCCAGAGTCTGAACTCCAGACAATGGCTTCAAATCAAAGTAGTAGTCAGGAGTGTTGTTGATTCTGTAGAAATGTGTTCACAAGTGATAATCTTTGTTGAAAAGAAGAGAGTGGTTTTTTTTTAAGCTGATCAAAGACTTTAGTTATTTTTATTCCCAGTTTGGATAGTGAGTGCTTGAGGAAGAACATGCAGTGTTTGTCTTGCTGTGTCTGGCTTATTTCACCTAACATGATGTCCTCTTGTTCTGGCATGGCCTGTTCCCCCCCCCCCCTTTCTGGGTAGTTGAAGCTGGACCTTTTGTGAAAAGGTGTGCCAGGAGGATTCTGGAGTGGTGATGACTATGTGGGTGTTAAGGGGAGCTGCTTGCTTGGGGAGATCCTCATAGCCAACTGGCAGAGAGGATAAGCAGAGGACGTCATCGGAATAAAATCACCTCTAAGCAGGCCCTAGGATAGAGACAACAAGCATCCTAACAGAGGCTGCCACAGACAAGTTTTGCTTCTTTTTCTTTATTGTAACACTCTTGAGGTTCTAATATAGCCATAGGGGTTACAGAATGCAATCCTAGACTTCCTAGATGGCAGAATCTTGGTCTTCAGTATAAATTGAATTAACATTGAATAAAATATGATGTGATATTTCTTACATCTTAACTTTAGTGAGTTAATAATTTCATATACATACATTTTACACACACAGATAAATATATATATAGTAATGCATATATATATATATATCCTTCATACCTCCTCAGTCTTTAGACATTCATTCCGGAATGTTCTCAGCCTTACCTGACAACCTGGAAAAATGCTTACTTACCATTCAAAATTCATACCTCTCTTTTGTGTAAGTGGTGATTAGAGAGTCTAAAAATAATTCTCACTTCTTAATTGGCCAACTGCAGAAAGGCCTGCCGTGTTTAAATCAGGCTGGCTGTGTGCACTGAATTACATCACTCACAATAAAGAGAAGGGCTTTAAGGGTGTGAGGAATCTGTGCACTGGAGACATCTTGAGAGAGCTGAGGTTATTTGCAGTGTGGAAGAAAGCAGTCAATTTATTTTTTATTTCCTCAATGTGACCTTGGATTTAGAGAAAGGTTCTTAAAAATTAGGAGGAGGAATTTTTATCTAAAGCCATGACTATCAGAAAATTGTTCCTCCCCGCCGAGTGGCAAGGGAGGTGCTTTGAGTATATTCAACTAGGAGTGACGAAAACCTCCTTTTATTGTTGGACAAGGAGTCTGGAGAAGTAGGACTGTGAACTTGGAGATGAGTAGATGGTAAAGGGAAGGGCACAAGTAGGCTTAAAAACCATAGCTTCTCATCCAGTGCGGTGGTGCACGCCTGTAATTCCGGTACTCTGGGAGGCAGAGGCAGGTGAATCTCTGTGAGTTCGGGGCCAGCATGGACTATAAAGCAAGTCCAGGACAGCCAAGGCTACACAGAGAAACCCTGTCTCAGAAAACAGAACAAACAAACAAACAAGACAATCTCACAACTGAAAACATAATAAATTGTTGGGAAGGTAGAGTTTTGAGTTCTAAGGAGAAGCTCATGACTGATGTGGGTGGAGATCTGGACTGATCCACATGGCTGTGTTCTTTAAGGGAAGGGGCTGCTCTCTCTATCTCTGGTGTTCAGAGGTATGCTGAAGAAATGCATGTCAAACGTTAGCAAGATGTTTATACTTACAGTTCAGTCACACTCTGTTCAAAAACACATTTAAATTTCTTCCTTATTAAATAACTTCTTAAAAAAAAACCGTCACAAAGGCCCACAGCCTCTTGCACCCAGGATTTGTTCTTTGTGTCCTGCTACAATTTAGTATAATGACTGGGATGAACCAGTTAGGTGACTTTAGCAAAAAATTCTCACTAGTAATTTAACTTGAAGACTCTACTACAACCCTTAAGTTACTCTTTCTTTAAAAGTTGAAATGCATTAAAATCTTTCCTATTTTTGCAAACACCTAATTTTTCTCTGCAAATCACATTACTTTCAGCAAAAGATTCTAAATGTTCAGGAAATGTTTATTTGTTGTAGTTCCCTGGGCCTTTTGAATATGTCTCTAACAAATAATTACAGTAACAGAGGACAGGGGTAACATTTATTGAACTCCCACTATGTGCTTTCTGCATGCTGTTTGGTTGAAAGGTTCACAGGCCTCCATAGGAAACGAAAAACCTTCTCCACCAGGTAAGCCTGGACTGTGGAATCTGGATGTAGGCACAGTCAGGGTGGTAGTGTCAGTGAGTGGTAGACTCAAGCCTTCCTGAGAGTGTTTGTCTGTGTGCTGTCACGTTGCATGGGACGTCAGACATAATTTTCAGTGGTTTCTACTTTTAAATATACCCTGAACCTGACCACCTCTATCACTCTGGCTGCCTCCATTGCCTCTGGCCCAAAGCTCTGGCCCCTGTTAGTTTCACGTTTCTAACTTGTTTCTTCTGTCCCTTCCCCTCCTCGGGCTTCAATAGTTCATTTTTAATAGTCACCATGATCCTTTTAAAATGTAATTCAGGTCATGTCACCATCCGCACAGAGAATTTCAGTTTCTCTCCAATTCATACAAAGAAAGCCCAGAATCCCTTTGATGGCCACGCTCCCCTTCTCTGTTTCTCTCTCTCATCTAAGCCCCCGTTTCTTCCCCCTGCTTATTCCCCTGCAGCATGCCAGGTACCCCGACCCCTGGCTCTGCATGTTATTATGACATCCTTCGTGTCATTGCTCAAATCTTAATTTCTCATCGACATTTATCTTGAACCACTATTGAAACCTTAGCTCCTGTAGGGCTTAATGGGCAATAATTTAGGATTATTAAGCCTTTGCTAAAATGCTTTAAAACTCTAAAAATTCTCTGCTTCTTTCTTCAAGGATAACTTCTTTATGTTGAAATACAAAATTGGAATAGTTGTAAAATACCACAACATACATTTATTCACAACTGGAATGGACTGAAGCTTTTCAGAGACTTTTACAAATTATAAACAATATACTCTCCATGGTCACAGGTTTTTGCAGGACTTTCTCGAAGGTCTCAAGTGTTAGTTATTCCTCCTTGTATTCCCTTCTCTATCCTGGCCTCCCACTCCTGCCTCGTTAAACTCTTCCTGTCCCCATTATTCCACCTTTGTTTCCATTGTGAATCCCCCACGTATATAGATGCAAAATAGAAACCAAAGTTTCACAAAATACACAGCATGTCTATGTGTGATGTCCACAGGGTTCTAGTTGCATTCTGTTTCTTTCCTTTGCATTATAAAAATAATCGGTCATAATCTAAAAAGTTGGTCTCATGATTTACTTGGTGCCTGCAACTCCAAACTTAAAAGATACGTGTGGTTGTTCTTCAAATTCTGTGAACTCAGAGGATAAGATATGAATCTTATCTGTTAACTCCTAGAACACAAGTCCTGGAAGGTGGTGACTGGGAATTCATTTCTGTTTTTTGAGGTACTGGCACATGACTTCCGCTGAGAATTGCACATTTGCATTCATCATAACAAAGGTGATTAAATTGCATAGATAGCTAATTAATTTAACACTCATACATTTTGTTGATCTTACTTGTTAATATTAGAGTTCTTGAGTGAGGAATATTTTATCCTATCTGCTGGGTCAGAAGGTTTCTTTTTATCTTTTCTACCAAATTTCAGGAGTTTTAATTTTTAGTTAATTGGTGTTTATTTTTCTTCAGAGATACTAAATATTAACAGTGGAGGAAAACTTCTCAGGGGTGAAAAAAATAATTTGTGCTTCACAATTTTGAAGTAATACAGTGTTACTCCATTACCATATATAGATACAAAGTTAAAATTAAAAAATAAAATTCTGAGCACAGAAATTACAAAGTTAGTAGTAGGAAGCCACAGTGTTGCTTAGAAAGTGCAGTTGGACCCTGAGCGTCTTGCCTGATGGCCAGTCTCAGAGGCTGAGTGTTAGAATTAACAGGGGCATTAAAAGACGTTCTAATGTTTTCACATTTCCAGTTTTCCCATTTAGAGATGTAGAAACGTGGTCTCTTACAGCTGTGGTGAGCCCACAGCTGGCGCCCACGCTGACTTCACGCCCGGGACCTTTTCCACACCAACTCCTCCCTCTCTGTTGTGATCTCGCCTCGCCAGATCCACACTGCTGTGCCCTCATGTGTGTGTGTGTGTGTGTGTGCTTTATACCGTTACAGGCCTCTTCTCACAAAGCACATATTGAACTACACACTTTTACCATTGCGGGTTTTATTTTACTTGAAATTCTAATTGGAACAATTAGAGATGCGTCAGTGGAAAGGCAATGAAAGACGGCCATTAAGGGCTAATAAATGCCTCTCCTCATGGGAGCGGAGGTCTTTTCTTTTCTAAGAATTTGAGCTCTTTGCAGTGGTGCTTTTAAGTGGCTAGAAATAACACTTGCTGCACGCGTGTGGAATACTCTGGATACCAGGGGCTTCGCTTCCTTCTGTGCTCGAATCAAGCACACTGCGGTTGGAATGTATGCGGAATCTTCTGCTGGTGTTCAAGACCAGTTGTGTTTTGAATTAATCCTTCATTGTGGGAGGAAGTAGAAGAATCCAGCGAGTTTTTAAGAGATAAAGTCTTTGGGTAGCTAGGGACTCTCAAGGATTTGGATAAAAAGGTTAAAGTTCTAGGTATTGTTTTGATTGGTTTTCCTTTCACACTACACACAAATTTATATACCCTGTTACCAACAGGATGCAGCTCACCATTAACACAAATGCCTGTGGCTAACAAGAGATGATCACTTTTGTTGATATGGAGAGATACCCATTTCAGGAATATGACCCAACAGTTAATTGCTAAATAAATATCAAGGTGTGTTACCATGCTTCTGAAGAGAACAGTGAGGACTGTGACCGTGAGCGCTGACTTTTTCTGGCCTCTTGCTGTGCGCTAGCTAGGTGTTCCTCTGAGCATTTCCCTCTCCTCTACAATTTCAAATATGCCGAGTGTCGCGAAAACCAAATATTATTTTTGTAGCTCATTTCGCAAAACTTACGTTAGTCAGAACTCATTTATTGGCAAACATGACCTCAGCGACACGGGGCTATTGGTTTGTGTTTATCTCTCTTAGTGGGTATCCATGCTTTGCTGCAGAAATGCTGACAAGTTCGGGACCACGTGTTGTTTTCATATGTAATCAGTATTAGCTTTCTTTCTTTCTTTCTTTCTTTCTTTCTTTCTTTCTTTCTTTCTTTCTTTCTTTTTCTCTTTTTCTTTCTTTGTCTCTCTTTTTTTCTCCCTCCTCCTTCTGTGTGTGCGCATATACGTATGTTTGCTTGTGAATGTGGGTGCCTGAGGTTGGTATGTAAAAAAAAATCTTCCTCAATCGTTCTTTCACCTAATTCATTGAGGTAAGTTCTCTCAGTCAAAACTGGAGCTCACCAGCTTGGCTAGTCTTTCCATCAAGCTTGTTCCAGACATTTTTCTGTCTCTGTCTTCCAAGGCTGGAATTATAGGTGAGCTGCCATGTCCACTTAGAATTTACATGAGTTCTAGTGACCTGAACTCTGTTCAGTCCTTACAATTATTTATTAAGTAGCCAGAAAAAATTTGTTGATCTCCTTTTATTCTAGCATGTTCTATCAGCTACTATTAATACACTTTAGAATTTGAAGGTATCAGTTATAGTTTCCATAAAACTGACATCCGAACATAGTCATGAATAACTTTTAATGATAAATAGCAAATGCTTATAATTATCTCTCTTATACGTATACACACATCATTTATTCAATATTGAGTGATTTTTCTCCTTTTACTCTTTTCTTCCTTAAAATATTAGCAGTATAAAAGATTATGAATAAAAATAAAATATATGAAATAAATAATTTTAAGGAAAGAACATAAATAATAGAACATGTAAGTCAACTTCATTGAATTGAGAGATACCTGGGAGATTAAAGTGCACCTCTGGGAGTGTCTAAGAATCTTCACACTGTGATTAGCCATCAAAGAATGAAGACCTGACGTTTATGTGTTTGGCATCAATAGGCTTGTGGTCCAGAGGAAATAAAGAGGCAGGGGAATGAAGCCCTCAATCATGACATACTCTTCTTCTCTAAGGAGCAGCTGCTCCATCACAGACTTTTCACCGTGATAGTCTGCTTCACCTGAGGCCCAAAGCAATGGATCCAATCAGCTACAGACCAAAACTTCTGAAACCATGAGCCAAAATGAATCTTTTCCCTCCCAGAGTCCCTTCTGCCAGATGCGTGCCATGGTTTGGAAAAGCCTGACTAATACAGAAAACATGGAAAAGCTATCTTTAATTATATTTATTTACCAGCTTATCTCATAAAGTTCATCTCTCTAGTGTAGTCACCAGTTTTAATTTCTAAAGTATGGAGTTAATTGGTTTGCCAAGTCTGTGGCAGGTGCTATGCCAAATACAGAAGTGGTAGAAGAGCTTGTCCAGGGAGGGATGTGATGGAGGGATCTTGGAACCTTGAAAGCAGAAATGAAAAACATCTGGCTATGCTGGCATATCTGGAAATATTTCCTGTGGGAGAGAGAATCTGGTGAAGAAAGGGGCATTGGAGAGGGTCTTCTGTAAGCATCAACACCGAGGCGTCAAAGCAGCCTGAAATCACTTGAGAGACTGATGTTCTAACGACAGGTTTGATGTTCTAATAACAGGTTGGAGCTTCCAGAGAGGAAGGGCTGGGTCTGCGGACTCCCAGGTTAATTAGAAAGTCATTCCCATTCTTTAAAAATAAGCAGGCTGTGTTCTATCCTGTGGCGCTCTGATCTGTGTTTTAATGGTGAAACTGACTTGTACTATCTTAGCTTTTTATTGTATATGTCATTTTTTTCTTTTAATGTCTTAGGAAAGTAAGAAACACAAATGCACAGTATTGGACAGGGAAGTTAGTTCCCTTCTGCTGTCATTGATGCACCTCCCTTCCTGTCTTTTGACAAGGAAACCTAGACCTTCAGCACTAAGGACAGATATTGGGTCCCAGATGCCTTTGCAAGGGGAAAGACAGAAGTGGGTTGTCTGGACCAGCTTTTCCCTAGTCACCGCATAAATGTCCTTGTTTCCTGGTGTCTTGTCACTGTCTGGTTTGATCTGCTGCAGATGGGTCTTTGTTAGCCATTGTAGTGCAGGAATACAGAGGTTTGCAACTCACTGTGGCTTCATGAAAAATGGGCAACAGAGGTTGTTAGCCTGCCTATTGATTGCTTAGGCTGGTTAAGGGTTTTACTTCATCCTGTCCATCTTTTCAGTCTTGGGAAGTTAATTCATTGGGCTTGAGGAAAAAGCCATTGGACTCTGTCTTCTCCATGTTTATCTCTTTAGAAACATTGCAGAAAAACATGGCTGAAATTACTAAATGCTGACTATTCTGAGTTCTCTTTTTTTGCTAGCCTGTAAAATATTATTGATAAGCATGGTATTTCACCTGAGGAGGTAAAATTGGTTTTTGGAGGAATCTTCTACTTAAGTTTAAATAACAAATATGTACATGAAATCTGCTGATATACTTAAATTTATTGTATCAGATTTACAAAGAGAAATTTTGATGAGGGAAAAATTAAATAATGTTTTCATAAGGAGGCAGCAATGAAAAGCAAATTGCAAACACTAGCCTAAAGCATTGCATTTCCCATTTCCTCTCCTTCCCAGGAAGTGTCAGGATGGTCTCATTGACTTATAATGTTATCACCATCCTAGGTTCTCTGTGATGTATTTTCTCTGCTGTCTGGGGCACATGGCTTCTATCTGCATTATTGTCTTGCCTTGTCACGTGGAGATGACTGTTGTAGCGATGCAATCACAGATAACTGACAGGAAGAGGAAAGAAGAGGAAGGTCGAGCAGTATGCTTGGGTGAAGTAAAACCGTGTTACAGGAACCATCTTATGCTGCTCAGCAAGCTCCAAAAGCTTCTTACTATGTAGAACATGTTGAGGGGCACTGCGTTTGCCAGGAAGTCTGGGGAACCATGCTTAATTTATTTATCAAAACTAGGCATGTTGACATCCCCAGTGAATTCTGGGTTGTGTTAATAAGAAAGGAAAATGGCTATTGGGTAGTCAGCTAGCAATCCACATAGTTGTCTCTCTTGCTATTTATTTCCATGTCAGCTAAACAGAGTAAAGTATGATGTGAGGTTTGGAGTGGGGGAAGTGATGCTATTTCTGTTTTGTACCAAGACTCATTAATCAGGTGCTAAAATTTTGTAAAGAACTTATTTTTGTAGCTGATGGTATTTTGGCAGGTAAAGCACGGTATTTTTAAGGTGAGGACTGTCATTTTTCATAGATCTTGGATACAGAAACTTTCCATTCTAAGTGCTTCAGTGGGAGCTATCGATCCATGGTTAATTTGGTTGTTGAAAATGTGTTGCTTAGAACTTCTGAGTTCTGTGGACGAGCATGAATGTTTTTGGGTGTGTAAAAATAGCATGCTCACCGTCACTGAATTCTCATGGTTTCCAAGTGAAGTGATGTTAGGAATGGGCACTTTGTAGGGTAATTGGCGTCAGCAACACGTGAACTTCTACAAGTAAATAAATACTAATCTCCTTAATGTGGGGGATGGAAACTGCAGTGGGAATTTCCAGAGACTCTGAGACTCTTGGTGTTAATTACTTCCTATGGTTGAAATGGCACTGTTGTGGCTAGTGAGGCTCTGGGGTTCAGGCATGCAAACACAGAGGTATTTTAACAGCACGTTATGTTCAGTGGTGGAACCAGACTCAGAACCCCAGCACTTCTTGGGGTAAAGCAGCAGTGGTTGGTGCTCATCAGCTTGTTTTTGTTTCTGCCTCTGCTTTCTTCCATGCTAGTCTCTTACTATCCTCACATCCTTGTGAGGTGTTTTAAGATGTTATTACAGGTATTGTTCTGGAGTACAGAAAATTATCTTGAAGACTTTTTAAAGACTAATTTTAAGACTTTTTAATTTAAGGAGTAATTTTTAAAAGTATGATGTTTCTTGGATCAAAAAAATGTTTTCTTCAAATCAATTCCATGTCTTTGTACAAGGAGTAATAAGGGTCAACATTATGTTCTGTACTGTGTACTTTGGTGACTACCTTCTGATTGTAAATGTGAACATTAAAATAACATTAAATCATTTTGGCCGAATTCTTTTAAATTGCAAGATCTTCTGCTGTTCTTTTATACATACAATGTCACTTAGCTGTTTTCTAGTTGAAGAAGTAAATTCAGTTGCTTCTCCTATGTATTAAGACTCTAGCAAGCAACAGGAGTCTTTTCTGAAAGTGGAGACAGAAATTTAATGAAATACTTGGACATTTAATTCATCCTGGAGGAACACACAGGGCTGAGGACAAATCTGTGAACACACCAGTGTTTGTTGAGAGCTTAGACAGAAGCTTGGATGGGGGGAGCTAAGAAGGATAACGTGGAGCTGAGTGCTGAAGTTCTAGCAGGAGCTGCTTAGAAGAAGCTGTTGGGGCAGGAGTCCCGAGCAGAGGTCACGACTGTGTGTGCCAAAGCACCAAGGCTGAGGGAACTTAGTGCATGGAAGATTCTGTTAGAAGGCAAGGATTTTTCTCTGCATTACTTTCTTTTATAGCTCCAGCGCCCTCTTGGTGCTCTTGAGATCAGTCAGCATGTATTGCATAATTGTCTAAATAGAAAGTCAAATGAAATGCGAGGAGCCCTCGACCGGAGGTGTCTTCAGGGAAATAGTAAGAGATAAAATATTTCCTATGTGATCCTAAGCTTTGGCCTTTATCCTGGAGACAATGGGAAGTCACTTAATGACGAAAAATCTGGAAATGATGATGTGGGATTTCTGTGAAAGCTGTCTTGGATGGTACTCAAGTTGGATTAAGAGAAATTACTTATGAGATTACTTGTAGCCTACTTGTTGGTTACCTGAAGTGATTGAAAGAGAAGAGATGATGACTGAAGAGATGCCAAAAAAGCGTAGCAGCAGGGCTTAGTGACCCATTTGGAGCAGGTGAGAGACCAATAGAGGGAGTCTGGCCTCCAAGTGCTGCTTTTGGCCAGTATATATGGATGCGGATGAAGTGGGTAACGACTGGGAATGAAGAAGGAAAACATGTTCAGTTGAGTTGAATAATGAGTTGAATTGTAGTGATATTGGTTCAAGACATCTAAGTAAAGAAATTTTAGAAGTTAGTGTGAACTATTATTATTACTATTATTATTATTATTAATCTATTAATTTTGAGTCAGGGTCTAACTACATGTTGTATATTCCAAGCTGATCTTGAACCCATGATTCTTCATTCTTGGTTCCTTAAGTGCTACAATTACAAATGTGAGTATTATGTATTATGTGGTGTAATTTTTTAAAATATAGAATAATATACTAATGTAATATAATATTGAGCAAAACATGAGAGAGAGAGGGAGGGAGGGAGAGACAGGGAAAGAGAGAGAGGGGCTGATCCTCGTAAATGGACACATCATTTATAACCAAACCTTTCTCTTCCTGAATATTGTGTCTTGATTAA
Organism: Meriones unguiculatus; assembly: GCF_030254825.1. Lineage (NCBI taxonomy): Eukaryota > Metazoa > Chordata > Mammalia > Rodentia > Muridae > Meriones > Meriones unguiculatus. Next base: position 83,608,414 of record NC_083359.1, on the reverse strand, counting down.
TAGACCACTGTGAGGTTTATCATAACCTTTCCCCAATCCTATATTCTACATTAAAACAGTCATTAAATCCTGCCATTTGTTTTCTCTTTTTTTCTATCATTACTGCCTTGGACCTAACTCTCATTCTCTTCATGAATGACTGAGACTGGCCAGTGTCTGTTTTCCTAATCTTCCATGTCTTCCTTTTTTAACACTCTAGTTGTTGTTGTTGTTTTCTGTAATGTGTATGTTACAACTTATATCTCCCTCCCCGTCGCTATTACTCTCATGAAAACAAGGACACCCACCCATAAGGAAGGTGGCTGAGGTCCACTTCCTTTTCTGTCTCTTTCTGACCTTTAATACATACAGTTACTCAATGTCATATTCCCCAGTTGTTTCCCAGGCCTTCGAATTAAGCTGCGGAATGCCCCTTGCTTCACATTTCCTCTCTGAGGTTGTTTCATGCACACAGAACAGATACTACTTGCTCTCTGTTGCTTCTCCATGCTGCATGGAGCATATCTCTGGCATTTGCCATGCTTAGTCAAGTCATTGTGTGTATTTCTCCTTCAAGAGCTTGCATATCGTGGAATCAGCTACAGGAATTGGCTCCTAGGAGAGTCAGAGTTACACCTCCATATTTAGTTATAAAAAGTTGCTAAGCATTTATTTATTGATCAAACCATCTGATTAATGGGCACTTAGCCCTGCTGGAGGAAGCCATCTCTGTACTTATTTGTTGTGAAGAAGGAAACTTGTGTAAGTTTTCTGGAGACAGCAGCTGTGCTCTCCTGATAGGGCTTCCAAAGTTCAACCATTTCCTACTGGAGCAAAAATAACATTTCTTGGCATTCTAAATTTCTGAAAAGCTCAGTCAGAAATGCTACAGATTCAATGCAGAATTTTCTTTTCCTTTTTGCTTTTTTCTTAGGAATCATGCAAGTGGGAAAAGCATGTACTTCTCTGAAAAGCTTAATGCTGAGACTGGGTAGACAGGTGCCTGATTGGTGTGTGTGTATGTGCGTGGTTTAAATGGGATCTCTGGCCCCTCTTATCTCTCTATGTGTGTATTAGATAATAATAAAGAATATCCATATATTAAATTAAAAGTACAACTAAAAGGAACAGCCATTAGCTCCTGTACTGTAATGTAGTAAACTCATTTCACCATAAGACACGCTGACGAGAGACAAAAGCTAACTGTCTATTGCGCAGGAGAACTGAAAATCAAGTGGATGATTGCACTCAATGGCTAATGAATTATTCAAGATTGTTTGTGTCAGTGCCTGGCTTGGTGTGGAAGGAGGCAGGGCTACCAAACCAAGCATCCAAACCACCGCAGCTGGGCTGCACCAAAAGGGTAGTTCAGATAGGGTCTGTGGCCCCGTATCTCACATTCAATTCTGGAAGCGCTAATATTTTGTAAATAGGGATGTAGGGCATTTTTGCAAGAGGATACTATGATATTAGGGGAGCACATTATGACTTTAATGTAGCAATATGGATGTGCGTTTTCATGGTAGTTGTGGGTTTTTAATAGGTTGTCACATGCTGCATTTCATTTGAGCCATATGATTTGGTGCTTAGTTAGAATACTGGAACATATTTAGAGAAAATTCTCTGCCTGTGTAGCGGTAGAGCTGCAAATCAGTGTTCTCTGTCTCCCTTGAGGTCCTTTCCCTCAGCTCACACAGCAGGAAGGCTCTGGGCCTATGGTTCTAGTTTTGCTGGGTCATTAGAATGAGATGCACTTTCAGGGTGCCAGCCTGAACACTCACTTCTCCATTAAAGGGAGATTTCTCTCGAGGGGTTTGCTTTGCAGTAGAGGCTCCTGTGAAACGGGAGAGAGTTCCAGACAGCCAGATTTCCTCACCCAATGTCTTCATGGTTGGCGAGAATATATATTCGAGGCAGACTGTGAGTAAGAAACTCGCAGGCTAGATGTCGGAATCCTCCTCATTCCTCACAATGAGACTTTAGGCTTGATTGGTTAGAACAAGGTAGAAAGACGCATTAGTGTACCCGTGGGTTTCCTTTCAGCCAGACGCCTTACAACAGTCAGTTGTCGAAAGTATTATATATGGTTCACGTTACTCACAGCCAGCGGAGGGGGAGCTAAGTCCACGTTGTGTAAACAGAATCACAAACACAGGCTGAAACTGGCCCCTGCGAGAGGGTACGCAGTCAACAAGACTCTTTTCATCCGCGCTCCTCTCCCTGCCTTTCCCTCTATCCCTTTCTCATTGAGGAACATTTCCATTTCTAAATGGCAGTATTCAGGCATTTCAGACCTTACATTTCTCTTTGGCATCTACAAAGCTTAAAACTTCATTCACGGAAACGCAGATTTTTTTTTTTTTCAGCTTTCTACTCTCGTGTTTTGCCTTCATTCATTTTGACTTTCAAATGAACTCCTTCCCTTCTGGTTGTAGGCGCAGAACATAGATGCTCTGTTCTGTGTTTTTGTTCCCTTGTTTGAGACAGAGTCTCCCTGTGCTGCTCAGCTGGCCTTGAACTCAGGATTCTCCTGCCTCACCTTTCTGACTGTTGGGGTTGCGGCTGCACACCGCCACGTTCTGCTCAGTCAATGCATTTTTGTATGAATAAAAAAAATATCACTTATTTCAAGCGGCATTTTAAAAGTCCAGACACAGACATCTTTTGTCACTCTTTCAACAGCATCTAGTAACTTCTCCAAGGTTCCCGGCCCTCGGGGTAAAGGAATAAGCCGTTTCCCTAGTTGATGAACTCATCCAGAATGTATTTTAGCACTTACAACAATAATAGTTATAGAGAAAAAGTTACTTAATTTTGTCTTTGTGACTCCCACTGAGACTAGCAGTGCCTCTGGTGGCTTGTGCATTGAAATTTCACCGTGTTTCCCGTGTAGCAGTGTGACTGTGAGGTACTGAGTAAACCCCGGTGAACGTTAGGTTCTCCTGGGAGTTAACCCCTGCCCTAAGTACTATTAGTACGTATGGGTATGGGTCCTGGGTGTCTGGAGTTCTCTCTCTTGATGGTCCTAGAATTTCAACTGTGAGAAACACTGTCCCTGAAGTCACTGAGTCAAAGGTTTGTTTTGAATAGAATTCTGTGACATGCTTTCTACAGTTGTGAGGCATTGTAAACATGCTTTGAAACTATTACATAAGCAGGGCCTGAGGCCAGAGGATGGCAAGTTCAAGCCCTGTCCGAGCTGCAGAGTGAACTCAGGTTCAGTCTGAGCCTCTTAGCGAGATCAAAACAAAAAGTGAAGAGAAGGATGCAGATAGATATAGCTCAGTGGGAGGGCATTTGCACAGTATACCCCAAGCTCTGGGTTCAGTTCCCAGTACTTAACAACAACAAAACAAAGCAGCAACACAGACAGCAGCTGTGGGACAGGTGTTCATGAATTTTCTGACACTGCAGAATTGCTAATGGTACATGTGTTGCCATGTAGTTTAATGCAATGCTTCCTTTGCTGCAGGTTTATTGATGTGTGTACGCTGTGTTAACATGCCATTTCAACATAATCTTTCTCAGAAATCTCCCACTTAACAGGGACAGTCAGAAATACTAAAGTTGCAATATTTTTTTCTAGTGTTAATTTCTATGATTTAATATCTTCTTCCATTTGAGACTGCATTTTTGTGAGTCTTCTTATTGAAGAAAAAATTCAGGATATCTAGAAAAGACAGTATATTTCACCCTTTTATGGCCAACATTTGATGGTGCTAATATTAATGTGGAAGCCAAAGCCAGTACTGATTTTGCAGTTATCAGAAGTTCTGGAATTACTTTCAGCATTAGACCATTTTAAAAATTAATGTAGATTCTCTGAGAGTGAAAGTGAATGGGCAACACACAGCAACTTAAGCAACCTTTATTAATCCCACCTAGGCAAATGAGTGCTGTATTTTAGTGAGGAAATTACGTATTCATGGACCAGTTGCCGACACAAGCTTTCTTTCTCCTTGAACTTTGCAAATACCTCTTTTCTATATGGGTCTAGGTTTCTTGAGACAGAGACTATGTTGACAGATTGGGAGACTAGAAGGATTACCACGGAGCCCAGTTTAAAATTCCATAACGCCTTCATCTTTGCTTCTTGTTTGTTTTCAGGGACTTTCTTCCTCGAGGCTCAGGCATCGTGACCAGACGACCTCTTGTACTCCAGCTTGTCACTGCTAAAGCAGGTAATTAGTGTGTGGGCGTGCACACCCCGGGGCAATTGTCACGTTCATTCCTGGGCACCAGATGTACCAACAGAACCACCTCTGCAGCCACGGTGAACAGCTGCCCATCTTCCTCTCCAGCACGCTCTCCCGTCCATTGTTCTTTTGATTCCTTTGACTGTGTTGATGAGGAAGTCTTACGTGCATATAGATTTTTAACACTAGTTTCTCGTGCCAGGACAGTCTTTGCTTACTGTAACCCATCTGTACAAGTTCATAGTACAAGGTAATCACGAGTGCTGTTTTGGTGTGCACTCTTTCTGCAAGTATTATGTTATATGTGTGACTATTTGGTCAGAAAATTGAACTATGTAGGGAACTAGGGAGGTAACTCTAGTGGTTAAGAGCATGTCTTCCTCCTTCAGGGCACCTGGGTTTAGCTCTCAGCACCCACATCAGGTGGCTCCAATCACCTGCACCTTCAGGGCTATCTGCATGTGCACTGTGTCCATGGGCCCATGGTCACATACACATGTGTATATAATTAAAATTTCTATTATGTAGGCAACCATCTACTGGGCATAATTTGTCTAACAGTCTATTCTTTGTGCCTCATGTGTTAGAGTCTTTGCCAAAATGTATTGACCATAGCTATGTGGGTTTATTTTTGGATTCTCACTTCTAGTCAATTGATCTCTATTTCTACCCTTGTAGGAATATGATGTTGTCTTAAATACCTTTGCTCTGTGGTATTATTATTATCATTATTTTAATTTAGAAAGTAGGACTTCTATTTTATTCTTTTCTTTCAAGACCATTTTAGCTACCTGAGTTCCAAATTCTTCATGAATCTAGAAACATATTGTTTTAACCAAGAAATGTGAAGTTATATTTTTCTTCTGAAAATCAATTAATGTAATGCATTGTATCGGCCAACTTGAAAGCAACAAAACCCACAAGGACATCTCCGTTGGCTCAGCAAAAGCATTACACATGCCTATGGAAAACTTTTAGTAGCCTAGGAATAGAGGGGTGCTTCCTCTGTCTAGTAGGCGTAGGAAACCTCTCAGCAAACACACCTAATGACAAAAAGAGGAGTGATTTGAAGACAGTGGTTTTCAACCTTCCTCATGTGTGGCCCTTCAATACAGTTCCTCATGTTGTGGTGAGCCCCAACCATAAAATAATTATTTTTGTTGTTTCTTTATAACTCAATTCTGCTACTGTTATGAATCAAAATATCAATATTTTTGGAGATAGGGGTTTGCCAAAGGGATCACAACCCACAGATTGAGAACCAATTCTCTAAGATAAAGAATAATAATTTGTTTGCTCTTATCAATTCCATCCTACATTATCTTGGAAATTTTAGCTAAGGAGGTTTGGCACTTATAGATTGGTAAGGATGGAGTAAAATGATATCTTCTCACAGATGGTTGATGATACATATGGAAATATGAAGGAATCCACCAATATACTATTAGTCCCCGAGGTTGCTGGATTCAAGATAAATATGTTAAACTCAAACATAGTTATGTCCACTTGCAAAGAACAATCTAAAAATGAAATTTAAATACCCGTTCCATTTACACTGGCATCAAAAAGAATATCCACTGAGGAATACATTTTAAAAAAGAAATGCAAAACGGGTTGGAGAGATGGATCAGTGAATAAGAGTGTTTGCTCTGCAAGCAGAAGGACCTGAGTTCAAATCCATAGCACCCATGTAAACACTGGGCACGTCTGCATGTGATTATACCCACAGGCCAGGGGGAGAGGGACAAGTGAAATCTCCAGAGCTTGCTGGACATCCAGCCTCGCCCAAACAGTGAGCTTCCTGTTCAGTGAAAACCCTTGAGACTCAAGCTGAACAAGATCCCGTTGCATATATATACGATGTTTTCATCTTTGTTTCCAGCTCCACTCTATGGTACCAGAATGGTGCAACAGTGGCATGACTGTTCTGGGGCAACCACTAACTCTCTCTCTCTCTCTCTCTCTCTCTCTCTCTCTCTCTCTCTCTGTCTCTCTCTGTCTTTCTGATTGGATTTAAGGCCAACTCTATAGGAAAGACTTCATACTTGTTACTGTAGACCCAGTCTGAAACCCATGGCTGGGGGAACCTTAAGCCTGGTGGGGGACTTGGTAGTATTTAAATCGATATGGTGCCAATCTGCTTTCTAAATAATTTGTTTGTGCCCACGGACAAAAGCTACTCTCAGCCTCAGTCAGAAAAGCTTCCCTTTGCAGTGAATATTGGTGAACGCAGAGACTCCTGGCTGGTCAAGGGCCTGAGAATTTGTGGAGGTTGATTGCTCAGCCCTAAACGGGAACACCTGCATCCCACCCTCTCTCAGGCTTGGGAGACATCTCTAAGAGGGAGCAGAAAGTATGTAGAAGCTAGAAGATAGGGGAGAGAGCTGGGAAATGCTTTGTTTTGGGCATGACAGAGCCATCACAATCATGATGTCACTGAAACTAAGGCTGCCAGTACTGAACTTGCACAAACCTGAGGCTGTCAACCACCAATCATGGATTTGGAAGGGACCCTTGGGTGCCTTCTCTTCACTTTTGGATTATTGGTCACTGATGGATTCTGGGGGAGCACAGTCACTTTCTGAAATTGTACCCACTGTTTAACCCACCAGGCTCCAAAGGATAGTTCCCCACCTATGGCCACACAGATGGTCCTAGCTAAACTCAGTGTGAAACAACCTAAGTGTGGGAGGGGGACTCACAGAGAAAAGGGGACAATAACAGAATGGGAGGGATGTGAAAGGACCGGGAGGCGAGAGTGCGCATAACATATTTTATGCATATATGAAATCGTCAAAGAAAAAATTTAATAAAAATTTTAAAAAAGCTAGAAGAAAGCAAGTTTGGGGATTTGCTTGCGGCTTCATGTTATAATTGAGGCCAGTTATTTAAATACAGGTTTCTCTTGATTGATTAATTCAACAAATACCTTTTCAGAAATACACAACATAAAACAAGAGTAAAAATAGAAAGTACAGATCAATAATATCACAAAATTTGGTTTTATTTTTATTTTAAAGATTTATGTTCATTCTATTTTTAATTTAATATTTTGATAATTTCACATGAGTGCTACAGTTAAATAATTTCCAGCGCTTCCTCTCTCCTTTCAAAGTTCTTTCAGGTCCCTCCTCAGATTTATGACCTCTCCTCTTTAATTATTTCAACCTAACCAACAAAGATAAATCAAGAGGATGCCTGTAACAAATAAGGAAATTGGAATAGTAATGGAAAATCTTCCAACTAAAACATGCCTATGTCCAGATGGATTCAAAACCGAATTGTACCACTTACTCATTTTTTCCTCCTGCTCTTCCTCCTTCTCCTCCTCCTTCCCTCTTTCTCCTCTTCCTCCTTCCCTCTTCCTCCTCCTCCTCCTCCTCAAAAAATAGTTTTTAAAGAACCCTGTATGCCACCATGAAAACTTCACTCTCATTGTAGAACTTACCATCAAGCAGAAAGAAACAAAATCTAATCAAATGAGTTCTAGTCCAGCCATGGTGACATATTGAGACCCTAGCTCAATAGACAGAAAAAGAAACGAAAAAACAAAAAAAAATTTTAAAAAGTCAAAACTAAGGAGGAGGAGCAGGAGGAGAAGGAGAGGAGGGAAAAGCGGGAGAAGAGGAAGTCAGGTGGCTGCCAGGTGGGAGGAGCGTATGGCTTGAAGTTTAACCCAGGAGCCGGAGGAAGCTGCTTCATGCCGCCTCAGTGCCTACCTTACCGTGCAGGCAACACTCACACGCTGAACCCCGAGAGCAATGTCCTGGGGAAGCAGCGGAGAGCATGGAACATGTTTCCGCGCCTTTACTTTCAAAGTGTGTCGTTTGGAATTTAATGTTCTCTGCTCCAACCTGAGGCAGAAAGTGGCTTTTACAGACACCAGAATCCAAGTCACTCTGTGTTAGAGGCCCCGGTAAAGGCCTCAGGAAAGTAAATTCTGTAGATTACGGGGATAAAGGACTATTTGAGGACCTCTCTATGGGAAGCGTCTCTCAGAACGCTGTCATGTTGTTTATTCTGCTTTATTTCATTATTAGTATAAAAATCAAAATGTGGCAGTTAAAAAGATAAGTTGAAAGCTACTGTTCACAATATAGAAATGTTCTTGTGTGTGTATGTATGTGTGTGTGTGTGTGGCCTTCTGGCTGGTTTCAACTTCTATGTACTTGAAACACAAATCTGTTAAAAATTGACTAACCCTTTTCAAATCACAGGTGCTGTGTAATATAGACCGTGTTGTTGACAGCTGCTTTTAATATTGTTTTTTCACAAACTAGAATCACCTGAGTAGGGAGCTGGACCCGAGGGATTGTGTTGCTTGCCTTGATGTAAGGAGCCCTGCCCACTACGGGTGGTGCCAACCCTAGGCATGTAGGCCTGGGTTGTATAAAAAGGCTAGCTGAGCCTAGGCAGTGGTGGCACACGCTTTTAACCCCGGTACTCGGGAGGCAGAGGCAGGCAGATATCCGTGAGTTCTAGGCCAGCCTGGTCTACAGAGTGAGTTCCAGGACAGACACAGCTACAAAGTGAAACTGTATTAGTTAGAGTTTCTGCTGCTGTGAAGAGAGGCCATGACCACAGCGACTCCTACAAAGAAAAACGTTTAATTGGGGGCTGGCTTACAGTTTCTAAGGTTTAGTCCATTGTCGTCATGGGGGGCGGGGAGCATGGTGGCGTGCAGGCAGAGATGGTGCCGGAGGAGCTGAGAGTTCTACATCTGGATCTGCAGGCAGCAGGAGACTGTCTGTCACACTGGGCCTGGCTTGAACATAGGTGATCTCAAAGCCCGCCCCCACAGTGACACACTTCCTCCAGCAAGGCCACACCTCCTAATAGTGCCATTCCCTATGGGCTAAGCATTCATGCACATGAGTCTATGGGAGCCACACCAATTTAAACCACCGTACAAACCCTGTCTCAAAAACAGAAAAAAACAAAACCAAACAAACACACAAACAAACACAACAACAAAAATCCCACCCCACCCAAACCAAACCAAACCCAAAACAACAAACCCAAAAAAGAAAAGCTACCTGAACAAGCCAGAGGGAACAGGCCAGCTAGCCCGTGTTTCCGAGAAGATTCTTTTTTAGCCAAAGCTCTGGTCTTTGCGGTCCCCGCTCTGACTTTCTCTGGTGGCTTTCCTCAGTTACAGACGTAAACTAAAACCAAATAAGCCCTTCCTTATAAGCTGTGAGTCTTGACATCTGTTTTGAGGTGCTGCTGGGTAGTGCCTCGCAGAGGGCAACTCTGTCAGACTCCTGTCTGAAAGTTGAACAGAGTATTGTTCATAGTGTTAGGGGTTGGCACTCTCCGATAGGGTGGGTCTTTGGTTGGGCATTCCCTCAATCTTTGCTCTATCTGCTTTGTCTTTATCCCCACACATCCTCTAGGGAGGGTAAATTGTGGGTTGAAGTTCTTCTGGGTGGGTTGGTGTTCAGGAGACTAGTCTAGTTAGAGTGTGTCCTCTTCAGTCTCTGTGGCCCTAGGAGTCTCTTCGTGAGTCCCCCTCATATCCTCCCAGGAGCCTACCCTGACTTAGGTCTCCAGCTTGTCACAGAGATGCTCCCGCCCTCAGTTTCTCTTTTCTCTACATTCCTTCTGTCCTCTCACCCTCGCTCTCCCCAGGTCTGATCTCCACCCTCTTAACTCTCTGCACACCCTCTCCTATCTGGTTCCTTCTCTTCAACCACTACCTCTGTCTATTCTACCTCCCCTTCCGAGTGAGATGTATGCATCCCCTCTTTGATCCTCTGAGTTAATAATCTTCTTTGGGTCTGTGCCACACTGTATGCTCATCCTGTACCGCATGGCTAAAATCCACTTCGCTCCACCATACAACAAGAGCACTTGCTCAGCTATGTTCATGGCAGTTTTTAAAATTAATTATTTTTATTTTATGTGCATTGGTGTTCTGCCTACGTGTATGTCCTTGTGATGGTGTCAGATCCCCTGAAACAGGAGTTACAGACAGTTGTGAGTCACTGTGGTGCTGGGAATTGAACCCTGGTCCTTTAGAATAACAGCCAGTGAGTGCTCTTAACTGCTGAGCCATCTCTCCAGCCCTGTTCATGGCAGTTTTAGTCACAATAGCCAGAATCTGGAAACTACATAGCTGTCCCTCAGTGGAAGAATGGATAAAGAAACTGGCACACTTACACGATGAGATACTAGTCAGCTATTAAAAACAAAGAAATCATGAAATTTGCAGGCAAATCAATGGAAATAGAAAAGATCATCCTGAGTGAGGTAACCCAGACTTAGAAAGATACACATGGTATTTACTCACATATAAGGCTCGGCCTTTCATAGGTACCTTAAAGATGTTGTTAGAGCAGCCTGCGTTTCAGCCCTTATTTGTGTGCAGTGACCAGGAGTTTTTCTTCTAGTGTCATAAATTACATATGAATAGTAGAAATATTGGGATGACAACACTTAAAATATTTTATAACTTCATATTTCACTTTATGTCCAGATATCTGAGTTTGATCAGAACTGACATTTCAGAACAAGACAGCCTGCTTCTACAAAGGACAAAATGCTTGTTTTCTCAGTAACAAATTAACCTCATGGTAAAAATCATGCATTTCTGAGAACATTTTTTTCTTAACATCAGCTCTGACCTTCCTGGGATTCCTGCTGGCTCTGTTGCTCTTCATATGAAGTGCAGGTTATACATGGATAGTTTAAATTCCCTTGACTGTCACTATTTTTAAAATTCAGTGTGCACAGCTGCCCTGGGGAGTGTCCTCAAGGTACTGAGAGTTTTGCTTCACTGGGTCTGGATACATCTCAGGAGCTGTATTTTAAACAATCATCTTTGGGTGCTTAGAAGCACATTCCAAGACTACTGAAAGTTTTTCCCGATCTCTCACTGCCATAGGAGGAATCAAAGGCATTCGTCTTTTGGAGAGTGTACTGAATATTAGATACAGTGAAAATAAATAAATTTCTAAAGGTTTTTGATAGGAAAACATACTTGTTAAGTGGAAAGAATGTGCATATTGTACTAATGCTTGTCAGAGTATTCTCATATTTATTACCCACTTCACTGAAGTCAAAATAACTCTCTCTCATAGAATATTTTATGAATCTTTGTTTTTATTTATGTCTATGTGAGTGCATGCTACATGTGTGTGGGTACCCTTAGAAGCCAGAATAGGGTGTTTGATCCCCTAGAGCTGGAGTTATGGGTGGCTGTGTTGCAGGCCCAATCTAGTCTTCTGAGCAAATGGCAAGTACTCTTGACCACCAGGGCCATCTTTCCATGCCCTTTGGTAGAATCCTCTAAACCTTGTTAGTGAGAGTTGGTGTTGTCTAGGACTCTCATCCAGATGTATTTTAAATATGCTTTGACTGTGTCTTTCTTGTCATCACTCTTTTACTATTTGCATTAAGTCAAGAAATTCAAGTAGACTTTATCTTATGTTTGAGATCTTCCTGTGAATTACTGGTATAATCCCCCTCCCTTTTCTCCTTCTCTTCTTCCATCCCCCTCCTTTTTCTTATAATGTTCTGAAACTGTTATTTTTACACATTTTATTTTGTTATTCATTTTCTGGGCTTAATAGTTGCTTATCCATTAGCAGGCTTAGGATTTCTAATAGCCACCCACCTTCTAATATAAAGCCAATAGCAGTATTTGCCAAACTGTTAAGATTTTCAAGAAAAGCGAAGGAGCCATTGTAAATAAACAAACCCAGATCTCATTTCTTCATAGCAGGAAGACTACCCTTTAACACCTAATGCATTTCCTTTTAGGGGCCAATGATTAGGCTAGAGGTATTTTTCCTTAAAGAAAATAAACGAATCATATACTTTGGTAGGCTAGCTGCTCATGCTTGTGAGGTGGAAGGTGCCTTGAATTGGTGATAATTGGTTCCGCCCTCTGTTTCCCCCCTGTTCTCTCGTAGGAGAAAGTATTGAAGATTACAGATGTTTTGAGTGTTCACCCTGAAGTTATATTTTCATGAAGATCTCCTTGGTTCATGTATTGTTTATTCCAGAATTACAACTTAAACAGCTTTGAGGGGAGTTAACTTTAGGAATTTATTTTTCTTTCCATGCAGGAATTTCTTTTTCTTACTATGCTCTTTCCCTTCTACTCCCATTGAAAAACTGGAACTTGGAACAATCAGTATCACAGAGGTCTAAAAGATACACTGTCAAGAGTTGATACGTGTTAAGGTATGAGAGAAGGGGTGAGGTATTTTCTCTCATAGAGAGTAAGCACATAGTCTTGTTTTACACCGTGGCTACGTCTATACTTACTACCCACCCTCCCCTGCTGCCCTTGTTCATTATTCTTCCCTATGTCTCAAATCACAGAAATCATAGCCCATCGTACCTCTGGATTTGCATTTATCGGATGTGTTGGGAAGCAAGAACTGTGTTTTGTGTTTTTTTTGTTTTGTTTTGTTTTGTTTTGTTTTTCATTATTCAGGGATTTGGCTTTGTCACAACCTGCATCCTGTTTCCTAGGAAGCACTGGTCAGGGAACCAGCAAGGCAGGATGGGTAATTTCACCTGCTGTTGAATGGTATATTCTCTCCTGAGTTTAGATCATAGCTAAGTTATACTGTATTTTTACAAAATGGCTTGGCACTAAGTGCCAGTGTTTATTTTTTCAAAATGACCTAAATTCACTTTTATGAGTTTTAAGGTAATTATTTTAGTCTAACATTAACAGTCCCCTAAGCACTTGGTAGAAATTTTTGCTTATCAATTTATCAGTTTGTTTTTTTTAAAAAAAAATTTTTTTTTGAGACAAGGTTTCCTGTAGTCCAGGTTGGCCTAGAACTTCTTATGTAGTCAAGTATGACTCTGAACTTCTGACCCTACTGTCTCTACTGTCTCCATCTTCCCAGTAATAGAATTGTGGGTGTGGATCACCAAGCCTGGTTTGGGTCGGTGGTGAGGTTCAAACCCAGGTTTTCCTACATGCAAGGCACACACTCTACCAACTGAGCTACATCTCCATCCCCAACTGATGTTCTTTATCTTTATGTCTTCATCCAACCATCCATCCATCCATCCATCCATCCATCCATCCATCCATCCATGTATCTGTGAGTCCATTGCATCCATCCATGTATGTATTCATACATCTAGCCATGCATCTGTCGATCCATGCACCCATCCTCCACATGTTCATGAAACAGTTTTTTAATAGCTGTGGTGTGCTGCACAACAGAGAAATTGCCAGTTTGTGTCCTCCATATCTTTTTCAGTTGTTCCCTATGACTGTCATCTTGGCTGATATAGCATGTTTAACTCTTCATACCAACATATATCTTCTATACTAGCTTTTCGTTATTATACTGTTGGAATGCTTTAATTTGCTTTGTGTATGTCTCCTTGACATCCATATTAGACTTTATCAGGTGTTAGTGCAGATGCCTCAATAAGAGTAACTATGTTTAAACAGAACACAGGTTTGTGTTCATTTACAAGGCTATAATCTTGGGTTGGAAAGACTGCTCAGTGATTTAGAGCACTTGCCGTTTTTGCAGAAGACCCTGATTTGGATCTCAGCACCCACACGTGGCTCATAACTGTCTGTAACTTCAGTTGCAGGCGATCCCTTTTTCTCTTCTGATCACCATAAGTATCAGGCCTTTTATGATTTAATTTAAATTATGTGCATGTATGTATTACCCCTGTGTGGAGATGTGTGTGTGTGTGTGTGTGTGTGTGTGTGTGTGTGTGTATACCTGTAGAGTTCAAAGGTGTTGGGTGTGTTTGGAGCTGGAGTTAAAGGGATATAGGTACTGTGCCCTGAAGTCAGGTCTTCCTAAAGAACTCTCTAAACCATGGAGTCATCTCTTGAGCCCCTAAATTGCTTACTATAGTCTAAACTGGTGTTTGCTGAATCATATTTTTAAATTATTTTGTATTTATACTGAAGCAATTAAATCTGGGCATTCATAAGGCAAAGGGATTAACATGCTTGGCAATTGTTTATGAATCTCCTTTACTCATGTGGAAGCTATTTCCTGGATGGCACAGACACATGCATAAGACACAGTCCCTATACCAACTTCTGTAGTGTTCAACAGGAGAGAGTATGTTTGAATTAGGGACGGCCAAGTATTCACAAATGGATGTTGACTGAGTTTAGCAGTGGTGGCTTGGGTATTCATTTTCATCTTTGGGACACTAGGGTTAACGCTTTCAGTGGTTAACACATTCTTACATGCTTCCTGCATAATATATAATGATAGAAGATAAAAACTATAGGGCTGATAGGAAGAAGTTATCTGATCGAGAAAGTCAGAGTATAGAAACATCAAAGTGAACAAGACTAAGGGAGGTGACTGTGATGTGGCCTGGGGCACAGTCCCCCAGGGAAAGCCAGCCCTTCTCTTCCACTCACTGACCTTGAACATGGCTATCTGTCCCGGGGTTGACCTTGGCGTATTGTAAACTGGTGTATCTGTGTCTCATCCTCCTAAGGTGTCTGCTCTTCAGCCGCAGAGACCAAGAGCACGACACCGATATCCTTGTTCACAGAAGCTGCACTTGATGCAGTCTTTGTTTTGCTATCACCCTAATTAGGAAGGGAAATGATTCTGTTGAATGAATCCCTCACTAATCTACACACATTTCCTGTTTCCTCGCCAGTGTTGGGTGCTTTTCTAATTATCTCCAGGAATAGTGACTTGTAAATATGCATATAATGAAGCTGAGCTTCTGTGGCTAAAGAAAAGCCTGAATATATAAACACACTCACAAAAGTTTGTAGTTTTCGTTTTGTTTTTCTTTATATGAGAGGGGGTGAGTTACCTGCACATTTGTTATATGTTATATTTGTGTTATTAGTATGTTTGAATTGAGGCAGGATACGAAGTTTTACATGACACATGCAGAGGGCATGTATCAAGGGGGGTATGACTATTTATTAAGATATTTGATTCCGTCGGGACCAGATGGTTTGAAATGCTGTTCCAAGATCTGAAATCTAGGAAGACAGATACCATGCATTTAAAGTAGAGTGAAATGAAGCGGCGGTGTCTGAGATCATCACCTTAAGGCAGGGGCATAGAGTTAAGCCCCGTCTGGACTGAGTCGTATTTGTTCAGGTGGTAGTGTTAGAGATACGCAGCACACCGGTGGGCAAAGAAATGAGCAAAATGGAAAGCGCATGCAATTATGCAAGCCATGCAACTTTAATTACAAAATAATGGCATCAGTCTAAGAAGAAATGTAAGCATTAGATGTTGACTGCAAGTTCCATTCATTTACTCATTCATTTATTCATTCTGCAAATGCTGTAGGTGGCTTGCATGTATGGTAAATAATAATCAAAATAAGGCAGTCTGTGTCGACTCTAGGAGACAGACATCTGTGTGGTATGTTATAGAATGTTTAATGATACGAAATAATGAAGGATGGGATTAAGTGGCTGAGCTGCATGTTTTTTGTCACAAAATCTTTGAGGAACTGAGAGGGTGATTCTAATGGCTTTCTTCAAGAATAAATTTCAAAAGAGTGAGAGCCATCACAGACTGCCAGGATGAGCATGTCCCTGGGTCACTCAGAAAGTGTGGGGAGACCAGTGTGGCCTACATTATAGAAAAATTTCCATCTCACATGATTAAAGTGTTTGCGTTGATTGATATCTTTTGCCTAACAGGAAGAAATACTTGTACCATAAGTATATTATTGATTCTCTTAAAGAAAAAAAAATTCAGTAAGTGTAAAGAAAATTTCGTTTTAAGCAGGTGCTGTCAGACCTTCCAACAAGCCCTCAGACTTTAGGTTGGATAGCCCATTGACCGCCACTGCAACCAATAACTGCTGTAGCCTGAACATATCTGTAAACTGTGTGCAAACGGAAGGGTGTGAATACGCTTCCGTGAACTTGATGGACCCTGAAATCTGGATCTCTTTCCAGTCTCACATGCTGACAAATGTTCTCAAAGTATGTTCAGTCATTTTATTGTAATTTATTTTACTTTAACCACACAGAAAAATGCCACGTTTTAGTGTGCACCGTGAGGTTTTGACATGCATGTAGTGCAGTATTCAAACCAGGTTAAACATAACCCATCTCATCAATCATCTTTCGTCTGTCCATGGTGGACATGTTCAGTGTTCTTTCTTTTGCCTTTCTGAGGTAGTCATGGCCAGTGGTACCCTGATCTTGCTGTATCTTAGCTTCCACTGATGTGGATCTCCTTACCTGCTTCTCTCCTCTCCGCAGCCCCTGGTAACAACGATTCCACTTTCAGGTTCTAAGCTGCCACTGCTGTTAATTTCTACATAAGTGAGGTCACGTTGTACTTGTCTGTCACTGCCTCTGTGGTAGAGATAACCAAGCCACCAGATATGCCAATCCCAACATGGGAGCCCAGGAAATACAAGGAAACAAGATATAACATGACATTTCCCAAAGAAAGGTCTCTTAGCAGCCCCAGAAACCTAAAGAAAGCGGTATTGATGATGTTGCCTGCTGAACAATTTGAAAGGATAATTATGAAGAGGTTCATCATATATACAGTTTATTTATGAACAAAATGTTCTTATATTCTGTAATACCTCTGTGTGTGTGTGTGTGTGTGTGTGTGTGTGTGTGTATGTATGTTATACTGGCTGGCCAGTGAGCCCCTCAGATCCTCTTTTCTCTACCTCATGTGCTGGTTATAGGCATGTGCCACCATGAGTAGCCTGTAAAGTAGGTGCTGGGCATTCAAACTGAGTTCTCAGCCCTGCACAGGGAGCATTTGCCCACTGAGCCATCTCCACCTCTTACACAAAACAACCTTGCTGATGTTTTTAAGCTACCCACAGGATGTTGAGCCCAGACCCTTTTAGGTGACAGAGAGATGAGAGGGGAGGGACTTTGAACCGAGCATGGACTTGGGTTTGCAGCTGCCAAGCTTAGAAGACTTAGAAATCTACCTTTCCTAGTTTGTGGGGACGGCTGCCTCCAAGTGGTGGTGTTTGTCATGTGGGTAGTCTCCCCCCTCCGACCCCCCGAGACGTGGTTTCTCTGTGCAGCCCTAGCTGTCCTGAAACTCACTCTGTAAATTAGGCTGGCCTCAAACTCACAGAGATCCACCACTTTCTGCTTCCCTAGTTTTGGGATTACAGGCAACTGCACCCGGCTGGACAATTCATCTTGAGAACTTGTTAGAATTGTTGACTGTTGCTTGCTTTACCAGAGTTTGGCTGTTGGAAAGGCCACCTCAATGCTGGTCTTCTATCAGTAATAACAGTCTCAGTAGAAAATGGCAAATTATTTCACCAGTGCATCTGCTCAGTCAGGCTGCTTTTATTCCTGAGATCCGCACCTTCCTCTCAACTTTCCTGATTGGAGCAGAAGTTGGATTTTAGAAGAATCTGCAAGCAAGAACACCACAAGAGTACTTGTTTAAAAGCGTAAACACACCACATACATATGTGGTTGAGATCCATAATTTTGAGTTAAAAATTAAATTGTTAAGTACCTTTAAATAACCACGGAAGCAGTTATGTGGTAGTCGAGGAAGTGAGTAAAGGTCCCTGTAGACCACAGAAGAGCCGCTTGTGGGCTGGGAGCTGTGAGGATCTAGTGCTGATCGATCAACCTCTCTCCCCGTGCTTGTGGAAGGATGATGACGTCATTATGAGCATGTGAGAAGTGTGAAAACGTGCTCCCCGTTAGGAAGTTTGTCGGATGGTTATTACACGTCTACTTTAACTGGTAGCAGCGGTGAGGTGACACACAATGGCAGCTGTCTGTGGTAGGATAAGAAGCTAGGTATGACATAAGCATGTAATCACAGCACTCGGGAGTCTGAGGTAGGAGGAGCGCTGTGAGTGCGCTGTATGGTGAGACTGACTCAAAATACGCCTGCGCACACACATACACACACACCACACACTCGGGAATAGGATAGGAACAGGGACAGAAAGAGAGAGACGGAGAGAGAGAGGAAGAGAGAGAGAGAGCAGTTACTCTGATGGTAGCTTGGCCATAGGGTTTGTGGTTCCTAAGAACAGGGATTACACATGAGTAAAGGCTTTATTTTTTACTTTTATTTTTGAAATTAAAATACAATTGCTTCATTTCTTCCTGTGTGTGTAGGCATGCACGTACAATATCTGCTCTGCTGTCTGTTGGTTAACTTGTCCTGGCAGGTTTTGTGTCTGGATACGTTAAACAAGGGGATGTACATCATTCGTCAAGTTGATATGAATTAGATGTTTTATATATATTTTATTCATAGTCTAAAAATGTAGCATCTCTTCATGACAGGCTGAGAAAAATTCAGTATTGTATAGCAAATATTGACGCTCTTACCTGACTTTAGGCTCAAAAGCCTATCAGTAATAATTTTAGAAATATGAATAGCAATATATTTCCTTAGTATATATAAAGAATGTCAAGATCTCTGTAAAACAAGACCATAACTTCATTGAGCATATAAGATTTGTTCCCTGTGCCCCCAACTAGTCATTTCTGCTATCGTTTTTACTCAGTCTTATCCTCTCTCTCAGGCCCCCACTTATATATCTTTTACCTTGAAAGCCTTCCCAAGGGCATCTGCTGAGTTTATTCATGCTCAGAAGCAATTGACTGAGATGGCTTAAAAGTCTTTGCATTTCAGTGGGAAGAAATGAGAGACCTCCCTTACCTGGCACAGGGAGTAATGTCCTTGGGAAGGAGGAAGAATTTTGTACTTGTGTTTGTTTGCTTGTTTGTTTGGTTTTGATTGCTGTTGGTTTTTAACTCAGAGAGGCGACTTTTAAAAATACTCTTTAAGTCATACCACCCAGATGACTACAGCTCTGCTTCTACCCAAGGTGGCACTTCAGGGTAATTTCATCTCTTCCCTGTTCGGAGTGCTTTATGAATTATTTCTGGCCTTTAAAGCACCCAAAATGAGATGAATAGAGAACAAGTTGGTCTGTTTGACAGCTGATGAGACAAACACACATTTTAGAGGAGTAAGACAACACATTTGAAAACACTTTGAAAAGATTTAGTCCGTGATACAAATACAAAGGATTCTTTGCCAAATTGTGTAAGATCTGACAGCTTAAGCCCTTACACTAAATTTTTAATCAAGGAACTAATTTATAATGAATAAGGAAAGTAGAAGAAGCTTACACTGAAATGTTGGAGGAATGAGCTGGGCTCAGAATGCCAAAATGTAACTTGCACTTGTGTGTGTGTGTTATTAGCATTCTGGGTACAGGAGGGTGAGATGACAGGTCAATGGGCAATGCCAAGGTGAAAATGCCCACGCTGTATAGAGCCGATCCCAGATGAACAAGCTTCTGACAGCAAGGAAGGCAGCCCCGCCCTGATAAGACAGCAATCGAAAGAAGTGTTGCCAAGGAAAACAGCTCCTGCCTGTCACTAGGGCCCTGTTGACATAGCTCCTCGAACAGGCATTTCCTGCAGGAGCCAGATTCCTAATGAGTAGTGGTAGTCCAACAAAAACCCTGAACAACTCTTGTGGTTGAAACAGAATCCAGGTAGAGGAAGTACTAAGGTCAAGATTTGTAAGCTACAACTGAATTACAAAAACGATTCTACTTCCTAGTATTCAGGCATTCAAGAGTTCTGAGAAGGGCACCATTATGTGACTTCCTTAATTATGTAATTCATTTAGGTATATTGGTCAGGAAGCAAAAACTGAAACTGCATGGTGACCAAAAGCACATCCCTGGTTTGGAGTAGGGTAGAGAGACATTTTGAAGGAGGGGGTTGCCAGGGAGCAAGGAGAAGTTGTGGGGGTGGAGAGCCTGTTCTCCATCTTGATTATGGTGATGGTACACATGAATGTACTTGTTAAGTTGTGCTCTTTAAATACGTGCCTTTGCTTTCTTTATCAGTCAATCCCAGTAAAGCCATTAAAATATTAAGCACCCGTCTACAGAAGGGCTGTGAATCTGTATCTCAGCTGTATGCAGATGCTGCTGTATTTTCTCTATTTACTTTTCCCCAGGAGTGGAGTGGAGGCAGGGGGATGGGCTTGCCACTGGTCATGTTGTGATTTCCTAGAGACATTGGGCAATCTCTGTCTCTGTCACTCTCCCTGTGTCTCTGTCTCTGTCACTCTCTTTCTGTTTCTTTCTCTCTGTCTCTGTCTCTGTGTGTGTATGTGTGTGAGTTAGAGTGTCTATGTCTTCTCACACACACTCTCCTAAGGTTACATTTCTTTCTGATACTGGAAGCCAGCCAGCTTTATATATGTTGGCTCCTTAGTGGAAGCTGGTGTTGAACTCTGAGTTCTAATGGTGCCACTGATTGATATCAAGCCCTCCATTTAAAATAGGAGGATTATGTTGATAGAGCTCATGTTTTTTAATCTCAAGGCAGAAAAATATTGCTGATCTGTAGTCCTTAGCACTTTGCATGAATGTGACTTGGCACCTATTTGATTATCAAGTAGCAGAAGTATTGAAATAAAAGTCAGACTGCAATATTTTACTGCAGTGCTCTGCATTATAAAGGCTGTCTCTATCATGTACTTGCCTGTCTGCTCCTAACCACGGTTGTGTTTGGCAAACAGCATCTCTATTCTCTGCAGGATTTATGTGTGAAGAAGTATGCTTCTGCATAAGTTTATTTCTGAAAAGGCAGTTTTTTTTTTTTTTTTTCCTGAGACAGCAGATGACCATAGCAACATTGTTTTTGCTTATTTATTGTGTGACCTTGGCCAGTACATAGCGTAGTTGGTGTTTACTTATCTCTTCCTTGAATCGTGGTGGACGCTATCCTATGTAATGAATGATAAATTGGCGTTTTAATCCAGGAATCAATACATCCCCAAAGGATGCTCTAGCTCAGTGGCTCTCAGTGTTCCTAATGCTGTGGCCCTTTAATACAGCTCCCATGTTGTGGTGCCCCCCAACCAAAAAATTATTTGTTGTTACTTCATAACTATAATTTTATACTGTTATGAATTGTAATGTAAATATCTGAGAGGCAGGATATCTGACATGGGACCCCAATAAAAAGATCGTTGGACCCCCAAGGCGTCATGACCCACAGGTTGAGAACCACTGCTAACAGATTCCTGGTCAGATTGTATGTACAGTCAGCTCTTTATTTCTAGTTACCTTCTCCCTTGAGAGAGGATCTCACGGACCCCAGGCTGAACTGTCCTCACTGTATAACCGAGGATGACTTTGAGCTCCTCCATCCTTTTGCCTCTACCTCCCCAGTGCTAGGATTATGGGTACGTGCCACCATGCCTAATTTGTGTGGTGCTGGGGATTAAACCTAGAGCCTCGTGTACACTGGGTTAGTGCTCTCCCACCCCAGCCAAACCTTCTATCACTCCTTCATCCAGAGCTTTTCTTGTCAAGGTAGCTGCAGGTCAGGTTCCATTTCTCCTGCAAGCTTTCTGGGACAGCTTCCCACCCCTGCGTTGCTTTGCGCTTCTGTACTCTAAGTCCACTTGCTACACTGCTCTACAGCTTGGTGTTTAGGGCCTGGTCTGATTATCTTATTGTGCTGGGTTTCTTGAGGCCAAGGGCCATTCCTTCTTTATAATCACATCTCAAGCCAGTGGATGGCTCTGGAGAGGGATAAACACACGCTAATGTACACATGTCTTCAATGAGTGAATGGGTCTTTCCACTGAAGTCTGAATCTGAGATCTTATTCAAAAATTCCCAAGTTACCCTTCTATGAGCACAAATAGAGTGGAAGCTTGTATTCCACAACATTTAATGACATGAAAAATTTGCATGAAACTTAATAAAAGACTTTTTGGCTGTTGTTAGTACCATTGATTCTCAATGTGAATCTCTAGTTAACTTCCATAGCTGCCTCTGCTGCTGTGGGGAATCTAGGAGTAGACCAAGAAACACATTTGTAGCTTTAAAGAATGATTCTTTTCTTGGGGCGCTGGTAATTTTTATTTCTCTTCAATAATAGCACCAATTTTATTGCCAACATCTGAATAAAACTCTATTCTTATTACATTGTTTTAATATCTCAATTCAGAGAGGTAGTTATTATATCATGACTTTGGTAAGGAATAGATGATAATTCTAGACATTTACATAATGGTCTATTCTGGGGTGAGAAGGACTTCAAAGCTATAGGGTGCTTAAATTCTAGCTACTTAAAAATTCTCATGGGATGAATATAGAGGGAGGACAGATAATGGCCACCAAAATAGAGCTGCATTAGAGGAATGTAAGTTCTAGTGTTTCACATCATCTCGCGGTGAATGTAGTTCACATCAACTTATTATGTTTCTTTAAAAAATAGAAAATAAGAATTTTAAGTTCTTAATATAATTAATTAATGCTTAAGGAAATGCTGAATACCCTTATTATAGATTATATACATATGTATTAAACAATCATTATATCTCACAATATGTATAATTATTATATCATTTAAAATATTAATAGAAAATAGTTTTGGGAGGCCAATGAGTAAAATGGCTTAGTGAGGAAATGTAGTACGATTTAAAGGACACCTGGCCCTTTAAAGCATTAAATAGATTCAGGGATCTCTTTCTCTCTTCCCCTTCTATCCTTTCTCTTCTCTCTAGTATTCACGGGTGAAAATGGGGGGATAAAACGTGGGAAAAGAAGAACTCATAAAATAGAAAAGACAGGCTACAAGTAAAGATGCTTGCTGTGAAAATATGATGGCCTGAGTTTGATTCCTGGAACCTATGTAAAGGGGGAAGGAGAGTGCTGGCTTCATGGTGCTGTGCTCTCCTCTCTCTCTCTCTCTCTCTCTCTCTCTCTCTCTCTCTCTCATACACACACACACACACAAACTTTATTAGTCTTCTATTGCTGTGATAAAATACCATGACCGAAAGCAACTTACAGAAGAGTTTTGTTTGGCTTACAGTTTTAGACTAAGCGTCCACGAGGATAAAAAGGAATGGCAGTAGACAGGGAGAAAAGAAGGAAGCCGACCACTCACATTTTGTCAGCACTCTGAAGCTAGAACAGGAAGCGGGGTGAGATTATAAGCCCTCTGAGCTCCTCCCCAGTGTCTACTGCCTCCAGTAAAGCTGCCTCTCCTGAAGGGTCCATAATCTCTCCCAACAGTGCCACTACCTGGGGTCCAAGTGTTCAAATACAGAGGGTACAGTGATGGTGTGTGTGTGTGTGTAGTGTGTGTGTGGGAGTAATCTTTAGTTTTAGTTGACCCTTCCCCACCCACAGTTTCCTAGCTTTTCTACTCCCATGCAGCCACCTTTAACCGTTTCTTCCTCTAGTATACTCCATTTCTACTGTCATATCCCATGTGTTCTACTATGCCACTCCCTTGAGCCCTTGCTTTCACCTCTCATGGATCCTTTTTTGCTACCTGCCCTCTATTGATGTCTTGTTCCAACTTAAACACAGCCTTTAAAAATCCAAGTCCAAGATCTACATATGAGAGAGAGCATATGACATTTGTCTTTTTGGGTCTGCCTTCTCTCACCTAGGAGGTGCGTGTGTGTGTGTGTGTGTGTGTGTGTGTGTGTGTGTATTTAGTTCTGTTTTATGGAAGATTTTGTAATTTCACTTTTCTATAGAGCTGAATAGAATTTCTTGGTGTAAATGTGCCATTATCATTATTCATCAGTGGCTGTATAGCTAGGCTGATTTCATTTCCTAGCTATTGTGAAGAGATTAAGAATGAATGTTTAGGAAGTACTGAGTGACCCCAAGAATAAATTTTAAGCATTATCCAGTTGACCTCAAAATGGCCAACCTGGGTTAAAGGCAAGCAGAGACCCCAATGCCTACACAAAACAGATGAATCTGAAACGTATGTCAAAATGTACAGCCAATGAAAAGTGCAAAAGTCTTATCATAAAAATACAGGTACCATGAAAAACCAAGTCACCACATCTCTTTCAAAGATCACCGATCCAATAGTGATAGAATCTAATGAGAACAACTTGAATGAAATTCCAGACAAGAATTCAACAGGAGAAGAGGCTCTCTTCACTCTCCCACAGTCTTGCTCTTCTTTGATTTCTGGGTGACCTAGTATATCCTGTGATGTTGAATGAAAACACAGTAATTAAGATGGTGAAGTGTCAACCTCAGTGCTCTTCACTGACTCTACTGCTCAAGGCTGATGAGCAGTCCCCTCCGGAGGCAGTGACATCTTGTATCTGATCCTGTTCTATTTCAGGTAGGATTTCTACAGGGAGCCTACTTGTTCATATTGAGTCCAGAATATTCGAAGCCACACCAGTAGAAAATGCTGCCCGAAGATGGATGACTTTTTAATGAAAACATGCTATCATGTGGTAGCATTTCAAGTAGGAGAAGTAGAATTGAGAAACTGGGACAGTACTTGGTTATGCAATTTTTTTTTTTCCAGAGAAAGCTAAAAATACGTTCTCGGTGGAGAATTAATGAATTATAGTGACTTGCTGCTAAGCAGTTGTGTTTAAATTAGAGATATATAACTTCCTAACAAAATGTCACCACAGTGTGAAAGTAGAGCTACCTTGTTAGAATACCTTAGGTTGATTAGCCCATTAAAAATACTTGGCTCAGAGTATTAACACTGAAGAATTAAAGGGTATAGAAAGGTACTACAGCATGACACACCTTTCTTCCTTGCAGCTTGGATGGACAGGCTCTTTCTTCTTATTCTCTTTTGAGTGAGCTGTTGGAGAAGTGTTATCTTTTAGCCAGAGAGTTAGGCACCATCCTTCTACTGCCTGCATGAATGTATTGGACAATGAACTGGCTATGAGGGGGACATTAAAGCTATGCAAAGCTGTATTTTCCATCTGACTACTATGCATTCACACAACCAGATAAAAGTAGAATCTTTGCTTTCATAGATACACAGAATAATCACCCAATAAATATTAGTCACATTCCTTGTTTCAAAGCTCCATGCAGATAAAGGGAGTCAGAGGTAAATATGGGATGGGTTTGGCCTTATAGGAGCTTATGGCCTGGAAAGGAAGTCAGAGGAAAAAATAGTATAGTCTGGCCAATAAAATCACAAAGCATGTTCTATACTCATGTACCCACACTTGATTCTCTTCCCACAGCCATAACCATAATCATTTCTATGATGGGGACAGTTATGGGAGAGATGCATGATGCACAGGTCAGTGGCATGGGCTGAATTGGTGGAAAATTCTGTGTTGAGGAGCCTAAAGTGAGTGTTAATGAGCAGAATTTTGCCATATCATGATATCTGTCTATCTATCTATCTATCTATCTATCTATCTATCTATCTATCTATCTATGCATGCATACATGTATGTGTGCAATGGTACCTGTGTTTTTGTAAGAACAACAACAACAAAAAGGGTGTGTGTATCTGACTTTAAATAAGTGCAGGTAAAAACCCAGAGAGAAGACATTCAATGAGATTTGTGAAGCATATACTATGTCTTGGTGAGCATGAGATGGGCGGCATAATAAAAAGTCTACCAACAAAGGGGACTTATCAAAGCTGTTGGAGTAAAAGGGTGATCCAGGCATCTCTCGATGCTGATGAATTGCTGTGGTGGGATTGCAGATTGAACAGAGTAACTCCAGATGCTACTATGAAGTAAGAAGCTCAGGGGAGAGGTGACAAGATCTTTTCTGGCTGGGTGTTTGTGGGAGTATGTTGCTACCAGGCTTCTGGCTTGCGTTATTAGATCAGTGATGCTTAGTTCACATAAAGAAAATGGACAGTTTATTCATGGAAAATGACGGATGGGGCACCTGGAGTGCATCCAAGCAAATGAATAAAAATCTAGTCCCACTTTTAAGATTTCTAAGTTTAAATACCACCACTTAAATGGATAAAAAAAATCTCCAAAGATGGATTCAAAACAATCATTACATACAGAGCACGGCCTGCAGGAAGCTGAGAGATAGAGTTGGGTGAGAGATAGAGTTGGGTGAGGGAGGACCGAATATCGATGACAGATGCGGCCAGGCTGTTTAGTAAGGCAAATCCTGTGGTTAGGCATTTGCTGCTCTTAGTCAACTCAGTTCCTAATCAGTAGATGCAGAGCCACAAAGAGGAAACGGGGCAGTAGATGCGGATCACTTGGTGCAGAAGCCGTAGAGTCTTGGCAGGAAGTTAGAACACCGAGTCAAATACTGTCTTCTTCAAATCACTCTTGTCCTGCAAACGGGGTAGGAAAGGCAGGGACTGGAGTAATGAATTCTTAAGGCAAGCAACAGCAAGGATTGCTGCCAATCACCCACAGCTAAGAGGATGGCTTGGGCCATAGAGCTCTCCAGAGCCTTCCAAGAAAGGATGACATTTTAAGTTTGGACTACTAGACTACAGAATTGTAAGAGAAAAAAATAAAAAGTTCTATTGCTTTAACCCACTCAGATTTGTGATTCAGTCCCAGGAAACACATGTAGTCATTAGTTAAAATAAGTGATAGCTAGTATACGATTAAGTATAGGGACTGCTTTTTTCAGAGGAAGATAAAGTAATGTATTTTTCAGGACAGTAAAGGACTTAAGAGAGGGAGAAAAATTAAGATACCTGAGGCATTGAAAGGGAGACAAAGACTGAAATCATATTTGTATTTGAAACATAAATACTGTACACACTGTGGAATGAAGAAATACGAAAGGTTTGTGTGAAACCTTTGGAGGTGAGAGAAAGATCAGTAAGTTAAAAAAAAAATAGCATCCTAGATGATTCCCCAAGGGATCTTCACAAAGTAATTTCTACTGTGGATGAATATGAAAAGAAAGTTGAGTTAGAAGTAGTGGAGATTGGAGTAGCTGCCGAGGACCAGGAAAATGGCCAGAGACCACATATGATTGACAGGTAGTACCAGGGCTCACCCAAGTTTGAAAAATATTAATGAGTATAAAAAATAATGGGCTCCACTATTATATCTCCAGAGAGCATTCAGACTTATGGGTCAATATCTGAAAAAAGTGGATTCTGGAGTTGAAGTAAAGGTGTGCAGTGAAGGGATAGTGATACAAAAGAGAAGAGATGAGTTGTATGATCAGGAGTGCTCTCCCAATGATCTGCTAACAACAGACAAACAGGAGAAACCTATAACATATGACCTACCAGTAGGTAGCCCAGACCTAAACCCTCTTCTGCTTCCCTGTCAAGTTGCCCTGAGAGGTCAGAACAGCAAGAGTAAGCCACAAAGTAAAACAAGGTCTGTGGATGGCAGTGTAAATTCACTGAGGTTTCAATCACAGCAAGCCTCCCACTATGTTGATGCCTAGGTTGGGGCTGGAATTACATGGGAATTCGCCACGCTTGCCCTTCAATTGCTCTGTGAATCTAAGAGTGGTCAAAAGGATAAGTCTTGCACATATAGTGTGCCAATACTGTAAGTATGTGAATCATGTCTACGTAGTATATTGTTGTGGTAGTGAAATTTTTCCAGAATAGGAGATGTCTTCTTCAAAGCTGTAAGGCAAGTAATTATGAACTGCATTTTGCACTTTTGAACATGTTAAGTGTGAGCAGTGATAGAATAAGCAATGTACTCCCCTTGCTCCCTCGATGTTTTCTCATCCCTGAAGCTGCCCTGTGGCACCCAGTCATGAGTTAGCTCTGCTTTTTCCGATTAATGGAAAATATGCTTTTCTTTTGAAAGGTAAAGTTGAAATATATGAAAATATTTTAGTACAGATAGAACCATCAGCATTAAGGGAGGAAAAAAAAGATGCTTGGGAAAAGAACAGTACATACAAAAATATTTCTTCAGGCTCCCCAGAAAGAGATAAGAGCTCATAACATTTGTTGAGCCCAATTGTGTGTATTCTCCATGCCAAACCATTTCCAGCTCTCTGTGGACACCAATTGTGTGGTCTATAATTTAATTCTATTCTGACATGACCTTCAGTTACAGTGGACTCTAGGACAAGGGCCTCCATCTCCCAAGACTGACCTCATCTCAATTACTGGGTCCCAGATGACATGATTTGGCTACACACCGAATGTTTACCCCACCTCTTCTTAGGTTTAATGATTTTTCCTTAAGGATTCATAAAATTCAGGGAAAGATTTTTGTCTATGTTTACTGGTGATAGTAAAACCCATAAATGATTGGGGTTGGGAGAGGAGGCACACAGGCCAATGCTCAGGACTTACTGTACTTTTTTAGCTGGCATGCAACACTCTCCCTGCACATTGATAAGTTCTCCAATTAGAGAGCCTTATGACATCTTTGCTTAGGGTTATTTTTTGTGGAAGTTCTGTTTCATTGGTACCATTGATCAATTGTTGGCCATTGGTGATCCATCTTCAGATCAATCTTGAAATCTCCAGGAGTCCATTAGTAAAGTTTTCTCCCCAGCACAAACTTGTATGTGGTAAAAAGGGATTGTTGGGAATAACAGCACCACATGCTCCTCTCAATTCCCAAGAGTCAAAAAACACCAAGGACTTCAGAATATATGTCAGAAACTGTGGGTAGACATGTATTTCTTAGGGTGTGTCGTTGACTAATGAGTCTATGCAGATGTTACCAGTGAAGTCTCCAAGCCCTCCCATGAGGACTTCCTGAACTAGATTTAAGTGTCTTTAGGATGAATTTTTTTCCTATGTGACCATGTGCCTTAATGCTGTAGGTGTGCAGCCTGGACAGGTTCTTACCGTGGGCTGGAGCCTTTTCTGATTTCAGTGTCCATCAGCTGTAGGATTGGAAGTTCTTTGGAAGGTTGCTCACTGAGCATCTCCTGTCCTGCCCCTGTATGAGCAGAGACCCCTGGGCTTCACAAATCTTTACTTTCTCCGAGCCTTTTATATCTCAGAGCAGTTAGTGGGGTTCAAAAGGTAGAAAAATGAGTTCTTAAATATTTGCTGTGCTAATTCTAGACATGATGCTTGTCACATATGAAAGACCTCCCTTGTAACTCAAACACTCTTCCATGAAGATGTGGTTGGCATGGTAAAATGGCCAGTACTCATGTTTTCTCCTGTAGGTAGTTGGTTACTCTATAAAGAAATTATTTTATTCTTGCTATCATTAGCCTTGCAAAGATTTTGAAGATTGAACAAGACAGTGTGTGGCGGTTTGAATGAAAATGGCCTCCACAGGCTCATACGTGTTCATGCTTTGTTCCCAGCTGATGTACTGTTGGGAAAGGATTAGGAAGGGTAGCCTCGTTGAAGGCGTGTCACTGGGGCAGGCTCTGAGGTTTCAAAAGCCCACACCAGGACTAGTGTCTCTCCCTGTGGATCCAGCTGTGAAGCTCTCAGCTACGTGCTGTAGCACCATGCCCGTCTGCTTCTCATCAAGAGGATCATAGACTAACTCTGAAACTACCAGCAAGTCCCCAGCTGAATTCTGTCTTTTAGAAGAGTTGCCTTGGTCATAGTGTCTTTCACAGCAAAATTACACTAAGATGCAATGGAAATGAAAGGATTCTGAATGTACACATGTGCTAAGCGTGTGATAGTTTCTCAGTTGTCAGTTCAGTATACATATTTTTTTTCCCCTGGTGTTGAAGCCTCTAAAAAACATGATTTCGTGGTCATAGAAACAGAACTTTTTTTTTTCCTTCTGTCACTATGTTGGTCAGGGATTTTTATAGTGTGAGTAGAAAGAAGGCCATTCTTATGTTAATTTATTTTCTGAGCTATGCTGTCGAAAAATAAGATCACATTTATTGTTGTGACTTTTTTCATTAGAACAAACAACAGTATATGAAGGGCAATCTCAAATACCTCGAACAAAACTATACAGTGTTGTGTTGCCAAAGTGAGTATTATGGTGATTATAACTGATGCTCGTAGGAATGTCTGAGACAGCCTTCATTTGAATCTTTAATTCTTTATTTCTAGAAAAGCTGCAACAGCTTTTATTTTTAACAGTCAGCTTTATTACGCAGTAGCTTCCTTTTTTTTTAAAGCTGGTTTTATTTATTTGTATTTCATGTGCATTGGTGTTTTACCTGCATGTGTGTTTGTGTGAGGGCATCAGATGCCCTGAAACTAGAGTTGCAGATAGTTGTGAGTCGCCATGTGGGTACTGGAAATTGAACCCAGGTTCTCTGGAAAAGCAGCCAGTACTCTTTACTGCTGAGCCACTTCTCCAGGCCCATGTAGCTAGCTGTCTGCCTGGTACTCATCTAAGCTCTTTGTCTATGTTGACTTACCTAATTCTTACAACAATCCCAAGGCAGATTATTAGTATTAATTATTCTCATAATATATAGAAGAAACTGGGGAATAGAAAATTTGTAGCTTACCCAGGATAATAACATCCATTTATGAAATAATGTGTGTCTGTGAATAAGATTTAGTCATATAACAGACCCTTAGTCATTTTAAATTTAGTGTAAAGGTTAAGAGTTAGTAATCATGGAAATCAGTATGACTTTCGCAAGGTCACAGATAAAAATAAGGATGTATTTGGAATTGTATTTTTTGCATCCCACTCTTAATTTTACTTTTATATGAACTGCCTCGAGGCATAAAATAAATCATGTCTTAGAGTATGTTTTAAGCAATCCAATAATAAGCTCATAACTATTAAAGAACAATAAGGGGAAGGCCACATAGAGTCAGCATTTTAAGCTGTAATAGTTAGTGTTCGTTGTTAGCCTGATAGAATCTAGAGTCACCTGGGTGGTGAGTCCCTGAGCGTGCCTTTAGGGGGCTATCATGGCTGACATGAAGTGGGAAGACCTGCCTGTCGTGGGTTGGTTCTACCGTCCTCTGGCTCTGACCCGGGCTGTGTAAATGGAGACAGGAAACTGAGCAGCATGCATGCATTCCTTCCTTTGTGTTTCTCACTGGGACTATGATGTGATCAGCTGTTGCAAGTTCACACTACCTTGATTTCCCCCACCGTGACTGATGTGCCTTGAACTGTGAGTTAAGATAAACTCCTTCTCTCCCGAGCTGCTTTTGTCAGAATGTTTGTCCTAGCAACTAGAAAAGAAACTAAGACAGAAACTGGTATTGCGTAGTAGATAAAGCTGTCCAAGTGGTTGTTGTGCCATTGGAACTATGCTGTGCTGAAATGTAGAAGAGTTTGGTATTTGGGGCTAGAAATGTCCTACTGTGCTTGAAGCAGGGGTTCGTGGGCCATTCTTGCAGTTACCTTGGGAGACAATAATGTTGAGAGAATGGGGAGAGTGGGATTTGACTCACGGGGTTTTAGAAGGGAACAGGGATTCTAATCAGAAACTGAGATAGGGGCCATTCATGTGGTAGTCTATGGATGGCTTCACTCTGCCAATGTCTTGAGAGCATGTGGAAAGTCAAACTTAAGGATAATGGATAAACATTTTCTGGCAGAGGAAATTTCAAGACAGGAGAACAGTCACTTACTGCTGAGAAAGCAACTGTAATTGCTAAAGAAAACAGCACCACTGAACATAAATCTCTGGTGCTTCACCGAGACACTAGGAAATGTGCCTTGAAGGTAAGATCTGACTCACTGGAGGCTCCATATTGTGAATGCCCAACATCTAAAGGAAGGAACTAGGTGGGAAGGGTTCCCTGCTCCTTGGAAGTGCCTGCTTAGGAAAGTGTTTCCCCAGTTTTAAAACACAGAAGCTGATTACAGCTGTTGTCTAAGAGAGAGGAGCCTCCATCTTGATAATGATGTCTATATGGTGCTACTTCCAAAGGCATGGAAGCTGCATGAAAAACTATGGATCTGATGCCAGGCAATATGTCGCACTGTCCTTGCAAAGAGACTGAGAGACCAATGCATGTAGCAGGGAAGGGGGAGCTTAAGTTACAGTCGAGATTCTGCGATATTAGAGATAGCAGGACCGTGGGACACCTGCCAAGAAGAGCTTTGGGCATGGAGTTGAGCTGGCCCTGGAGAGAGGGCTATAAATGTGGGGCTGGACAGGTAGGGCTAGCCACGTTAGGAGCTGGACTTTTAAAGTGTTGGAGTTGTTGAAGACTGTGGGGACTCGTAAAGTTGGTCTTAATGCATCTTAGACTATGGTACTGAACCTGTGGGGACAAAGGGTAGAAAGTTATAGTTTCAAAGTGACATGCTTGGGTGTCACCTTGACAAAGAACAGAGTTAAGACAGAATCTAGAAGCACCTAGAAATGGTTCTCTGGCATACCTTACCTGGTTATGGTTCTCTGGCATATCTTAGCTGGAGATGGTTCTCTGGCATACCTTTGGGGAGATTATCTTGATGGCTGGCTTTAGGAGAGCGAGGAAGACTTTTCACCGTGGGAGCTTCCATAACTCCAGCTGGGGACTTGACTGTGTGGATGGAGAGGGGAACTGAGCAGCAACCATGCACTCAGCCCTCTCTCTCTCTGATCGAGAATGCAGTGTGATCAATTAAGCTCCTGCTGCCTTAACTTTCTCACCTTGATGGACTGTGCCTTGAACTATGAACAAAAAAACCCCTTTATCCTTTAGGTTGTTTTTGTCAGAGTATTTTACTGTAGGAACAGCAAAAGAAACAAAGAAAAATATAATGCTCCTGGAAACCATTGATGCTGTTAGCTTTTTAAGATGCTACTATTGTGCTCATCTTATATAGGGGGAAACTGGGACACATAGAAGTTACAGCCTCGCTTGGATAAGAATACTCCAGGATTTCCGTGGCTATTAACATGAGGCATCATGTGGCAAATTACTTTGTGGCTTATATAACAAATGTGTTTTAAGAATATGTATATAAGGCTCCTTTTTTTTTTTTTTTTTTTTTTTAAAGTTAGCCTGAGGTGATCTTTGAAATGGTTGGTTACTCTCTTGACCCAGAAACCTTACCAAAGCATACATATCAAGAGTTTAAATTTTGGGGCAGTAGAGATGGTTCAGAGGTTAAGAACACTGGCTACTCTTCAAAAGGTCCTGAGTTCAATTCCCAGCAACCACATGGTGGCTCATAACCATCTACAGTGACACCTGGTGCCCTCTTCTGGTGTGCAGGCACACATGCAGGCAGAATTTTATATAAAAAATAAATCTCTTAAAAAAATTTCATTTTCTTGTTCCCTATAAGGACACTCTTGAGACATCAAGGGTATGCGTATTCAAAAAGCCACTGAAAGATATCACTTGAAGGAAGCAGTGGGTGCCATTCTGGTGATGTAACAGTAGGTAGGTGAGCCCAAGCTGAACTGTGGGGCCGGGTACAGGGTTGATGGCCCCCCAAAGAATGTTTGTTATACATGCTTACAAATGTAGAGGGTGATGCTGACCTTAAGGGCTTGGATTCAGAGTCCCTAGTCAGCGAGCATCTACAAGTGAACCAAGTACTCAGGATGCAGTGCTGAAGTACAGCACTCACAGTCAGGGTAACCCATGCCTGAGCTCCTCTGCCACACTGCAGTGATCCTCGCTGAAAAGGAATTGGCTCTTCCGGAAGCAGAAGGAGAGGCTGCACAGGAGAAGAAACCACAAGAATAAGCTCAGCCTCAGACAAATATACAAACAAACAAAAAAGTTAGAGTGGTAGATATAGCAGCTCACAGTTATGATCCCAACATTCAGGAGCCTGAGGCAGGAGGATTGCCACGAGTTTGAAACCAGCCTAGTCTACATAGTGAGTTTCAGGCTAGCTGAGCTATAAAGTGATATCCTGTTAAAAAAAAAAAAAGAGAGAGAAAGAACAAAAGAAAGAAAAGAAAAGATGCATAAAACAAAACACAAAACACAAAATTATTCATTATTATCATTGTTGCTTTGAATGTGATCAGTGGAACAATTTTTGGTAAGTTGTGTAAATCATTCCCTAAATTATCTTTGGGATGAACATGAATTTTTTTCATGCAGTGCTTTCTATCTTATGTAATGACTGCATTTAAAATCAGAAGCATTCACATCGGGATCATGAAGGGCAATGCTGCATATATGTGCTCATAACTCCCATTCCTTCTAAATTTCCCTCATCGTTGTCTATTAATGACCCTCAATTAGCTCTTCGATTTCTTCTTTTAAGACACTGACAAAGAAGAATCAGGAAGCTTTTGTCAAAATTTAGTTTTTCCTCCTATAGAAAACCTCTTCATCACAGCTTCTAGCAACCAAATGAAGTGCTCGTCAAATTGGAGCTTTTTTGTTGATTGTTTAGAAACAATGGCCCCACTTTTTACATTCCTGTACAAAATGGGAGATGCTGGTTTATGTGTATTATCTCAGGACATCTATGTGAAGAGTGGTATGTTCCGTCTCTTGCATTCCTCCACAATGCTTTGATCTTCATTTCTGCATTCCACACACACAGTTTTTATTTGACACTGTTGTTTGCCCCCGATTCACTTGCTATTTATTAATAATTGATTTATTAATAATTGATTTATAATACTGAATGTTCTCTCTCTTTTTTTTCATTTTGGCGCTCTCTCTTTTTCAATTGAGGTGATTTCTTCCTGTGTAGCCCAGGCTGCTATTGAATCCCAATCCTTTTGCCTCAGCTTCCTGAGTGCTGGATTGTAGGCACCAGTTACCATACCCAACTTCTTATTTTGGCTTTTCTCTGTTCCTGCATCTAGTGCAGACCCTTTGCTTCCCATAAATCCCCTTTAGACCGTTTCAGCTTCAAATGAGCTCTCCCTTCTTAAATGGAGAAGCTATTTATTATTTGATGTAGTATACATTTGCTGAGGTCGCGTCAGTAGTCACCGGGTAACTTTGGTGACTGAGGCAGACAATGATGTTCTCTTGTGTTCACAGCAGCATAGGAAATAGACATCAGTTTTCCCAGTGAGAAACTGAGGCCTGCAGAGGTTGAAATGACTTCACAAGTTACATGATGAGGAAACAGCACTACAATAATGAGGTCGGGCTTGACTGACTCCATGAAAAAGGGGAAACCTCTTTTTGTTTAGGAATGGCTTATATATGTATCAACTTACAGTTGGGAGAAAGACAATGCTAATATTAAATAGCAGTCATTAAGTGTTGACCTTGATTTTTTAACAAATCTATTTAGAGTTATTAAACACTTCTACCTCCCTTCCAACCCCCCAACACCCAGTAGGAGGGAAAGAAGGTTAATGGGGACAGGGGGTGGAGCTCTCTCTGCTACTTCCTGCTGGGTAGGCTTGTAGGACTCTTTTGGGGACAATACCAATGTCAGCCGTCCAGAAATCCAGAAGTCCAGGTAACCAGCAAATCAGCAAACAGCAAATGAACCAGCAGCAGGCAGTCCTCCTCCAAGCAGCTGCGCCTTCTTCCTCTGGGCTGTCTTATTTATACCCCTTAAAGTCCTCAGAATCAACTAATTCTGCCTGGCAAAGATCATGCTCTGCGTGAGACACTTAACAGGTGTGGACAAACTCAAATCCCCAACTTGGAATTTTAACAAAAACATGTTTACATATCATAAACCAAAACATCCCACAACAATTAAGTATTAGAGTATATCTCCAATTATTTTTTTATATGGTGACATATTTATATGATAGGAAAGTTACTGTCAAGCTTCTTTTTGATATTACCCACAAATACATATTAAATCTTTTATTTTTAATTATGAATATCTCTGTGTGTGAGCCTTTGTACAGGTGTGTGTACAGGCTGGAGGGGCCATCTCTGATCCCTTGGAGCTGGAATTATAAGCATTTGTGAGATACCTGATATGGGTGCTGGGAACCAAACTCAGGTCCTCTGCAAGAGCTGTACATGTTTTTAACTACTGAGCTATCATTCTAGCCCAAGACACAGCTTTTAAACACTCTCCTAGTTCAGTGCCCTTACTTTTCAAGAAAGATAATATAGTTTTTCATTTCTTTTCCACACTTTATCCGTTTTCCAACTCCTATAATTTTTTTAAAAGTTATTGCTTCCTATGCTAGAGCCCCCTATGTGTGTGTATGTAAATGTATATAATTGTGTGTATATATGTAAATGAACCTACAGATTTTTTAGTACTAAATTTTCATGAAGAAAGCTGGTGGCTGGTATAGCTAAGGACCAATGTTCATGTAAGCTGATTTGGAAAACAATAACACTGGATGTCAGATCATGACTTCAATTTGCTTTTCCCCATTTGTACCACATTGATGTTACTGGCATTATCTAACCTGATGACTATGTGTGTTTGTAGATATAGATATGGATATAGATATTTGTGTATGTATGTATTTTCTGAGTACCAGCTGTTTTTACAAAAATTATCTTGGAATAAAAACAATAACAAAACCAACAAAAACAAAACAAGAACAAGAAAAGCCCCAGTGACCAGCAAGGGAGACTTTAAAATATTATAAAGTTATTTATTTCAGTTTAGATATTTCTTATATGAATTCATAGATCCCATTGGGCTTTTTAAAAATTCTTGGCCAATACTTAGCTATTCCTTTTATTTAACAAAACTTTTCAAGGAATGGTTCAGTAGGATTTATGGTCTGAGTCATAGATAATTTTGCCGTGATGAAACAAAGACATTTGTCAAAATAAGGTTTTTTTTGCATTTTAATTATATTCAATAAATTTCAAATATGCTAAAGAATTTACAAGATAAAATGTTTTTATTCTTTTATAGTTTTTTCTTATAAAAATATGTGCTCTCATAGAGCTATTTTGCTTTGACTAGCTAGAGAGTGTATAGGTAAAATTGATGAAATACATTTTTTTAAGACTCTAACAATATTAAAGTGATAGCTCTACTGAGAAGAGTTCAGAGGACATATAAGGATCTCATGAATCCAAGCTAGCTTCAAATTATCAGTGTAGCTATAGATAATTTTGACATTATGATTCTCCTGCCT
This sequence comes from Meriones unguiculatus, assembly GCF_030254825.1. NCBI lineage: Eukaryota > Metazoa > Chordata > Mammalia > Rodentia > Muridae > Meriones > Meriones unguiculatus. The sequence goes on along the minus strand of NC_083359.1, from coordinate 83,571,662 downwards.
CTGACTTCCAAGTCCTGGGATTGCAGGCATGTGCTATCACATCATTTATGTGGTGGTTACAGTTAAGCTCAGAGCTTCATGCCTGCTCAGCAAAGACACACTACCAAATTAGCTAGTTCCCTAGACTAGGACATTAAAAATTAATGTATCTTCTCCAACTCAGACCATGCATGGAGGTAACTTAGAACCCCTGCACAGATGTAGCCCATGGCAGCTCAGTCTGCAAGTGGGTTCTCTAGTAATGGGAACAGGGACTGTCTCTGACATGAACTCAGTGGCTGGCTCTTTAATCACCTCCCCCTGAAGGGGGAGCAGCCTTAACAGGCCACAGAGAAAGACTATGAAGGACAGTCCTGATGAGACCTGATAGGTTAGGGCCAGATGGAAGGGGAGGACCACCTCCCCTATAAGTGGACTAGGGGAGGGGCATAGGAGAAGAAGAGGGAGGGAGGGCAGGATTGGAAGAGGATGAAGGAGGGGGTACAGCAGGGATACAAAGTAAATAAATTGTAATTAATTAATTAATTAAAGTTTGGAAATGTACTTCTTAAAATGTTAGAAGAAAAAGTGGGGAAGAACCTTGAACTCATTAGCACAGGCGACAACTTCCTGAACAGAGCACCAACAGCACAGCCTCGAAGATCAATAATTAATACATAGGACCTCGTGAAACTGAAAAGCTTCTGTAAAGCAAAGGACACTATCATCAGAACAAAACAACAGTCTACAGATTGGGAAAGAATCTTCACCAACCCTATATCTGACAGAGGGCTAATATCCAGAATATATAAAGAACCCAAGAAGTTAAACAGCAACAAATCAGGTCATTCATTTAAAAAATGGGGTACACAGCTAAACAGAGACTTCTCAATAGAGGAATATCGAATGGCAGAGAAACAGTTTAAAAAAATGTTCAACGTCCTTAGTCATCAGGGAAATCAAAATGATCCTGAGAGTTCACCTTACACCGTCAGAATGGCTAAGATCAAAAAATCAAGTGAAAACACATGCTGGAGAGGATGTGGAGAAAGAACCCTCCTCCACTGGTGGTGGGAATGTAACCTTGTACAATCACTTTGAAAATAAAGCTGGCACTTTCTCAGACAATTAGGAATAGTGTTTCCTCCAGATCCAGCTATACCACTCCTAGGCATGTATCCAAAATATGCTCAAGTACACAACAAGAACATTTGTTCAACCATGTTCATAGCAGCTTTATTCGTAATAGCCAGAATCTGGAAACAACCCAGATGTCCATCAATGGAGGAATGGATACAGAAATTGTGGTACATTTACACAATGGAATACTACTCAGCAATTAAAAACAAGGAAATCATGAAATATGCAGGCAAATGGTGGGAACAAGAAAAGATCATCCTGAGTGAGGTATCCCACAAGCAGAAAGACACATATGGTATATACTCACTTATAAGTGGATATTAGACATATAATATAGGATAAACATACTAAAATCCATACACCTAAAGAAAGTAAGCAAGAAGGAGGACCCTGGGTAAGACGATCAATCCTCATTCAGAAAGTCAAATGTAATAGACATCAGAAGAGGGAGAAAACAGGGAACAGGACAGAAGCCTACCACAGAGGGCCTCTGAAAGACTTTACCCAGCAGGTAAAGCAGATGCTGAGGCTCATAGCCAAACTTTGGACAGAGTGCAGGGAATCTAATGAAAGAAGGGGTAGATAGAAAGACCTGGAGGGGACAGGAGCTCCGCAAGGAGAGCAACAGAACCAAAAAATGTGGGCCCAGGGGTCTTTTCTGAGACTGATATTCTAACCAAGGACCATGCATGGAGATAACCTGGAACCCCTGCTCAGATATAGTCCATGCAGCTCAGTCTTCAAGTGGGTTCCCTAGTAAGGGGAACAGGGGCTGTTTCTGACATGAATTCAGTGGCTGGCTCTTTGATCACCTCCCCGTTATAGGGGAACAGCTTACTAGGCCACAGAGGAGGACAATACAGCCAGTCTTGCTGAGACCTGATAGGCTAGGGTCAGATGAGAGGGAAGAACCATCTCCTTTATCAGTGGACATGGGGTGGGACATGGGAGGAGATGAGAGAGGAAGAGTGGGATTGGGAGGGGATGAGGGAGGGGGCTACAGCTGGGATACAAAGTGAATAAATTATAATTAATAAAAATAAATTTAAAAAATTAAAAACACTTTTATAAAGACAAAAAATTAGTATATCTTCTAGAGAGGCATTTCTCAAAAAATTCTTTAGGGTTTTAACTAACCTCTCTCTTTCCCTCTCTCTGTCTCTCTCTTTCCTTCCCCCTCTCTCTATATCCCTCCCCCCCCACCACTCCCATGTGTGTCTGTGTAGCTTAGGCCAGAGAAGGAAACCTTTTCTGAGCGTTCTTACAATTTTAAAATTATTTTATAAAACATGAGTGGCTGATTCTAAAATTTATTTGGAAATGCAAAAGCTCAAAATAAGGGCTTTAAAAGCCAAAGCATCGTGTTCTACAACCTTGCAGAACAACAGTAAAGTTAAAGAATTAACACTACTTCAAGAGTAAGAAAGCTATACTGTTCAGTAGCATGACAATTACAGAATGATACATAGGTTAAGGGAATAGAGTTAAAATGTACTCATAGAGATTTACCTAAGTGCTTTTCAAGAAAGGCAATTAAATAGAGTTATAATAATCTTTTTAATAAATGACACTGGATAAAGACATTTACAACACAAAAAAATCAAACTTCCACCTAAACCTTACAACATTTGCAAGAATCAACTTGGCTACATTTTTAGCTAATAATAACTTCCAGAAATTTATCCTGAAGATATTTGAGGGCCCCATTAAGTATACTGAAGATCTTTAGTTACTTAGATGAAATGCTGTCACATTGTGTATAAAATAGAAAAACAGAAGTGTGTGTGTGTGTGTGTGTAACAGTTAAGAAATTAAGATACAGCAACTTCCTAGCATGGTGGTACATTCTTTTAACTGTAGTGTTATGGGAGCTGAGACAGGTGACTCTCTGATTTTCAGCCAGGGCTACACAGTAAGTAAGACTCTATCTCATTGTCACATGTCTGTATTCCAGCTCTGCGCATACTACCTCATTTTCTTTGGAAATGTTTTTGATTACACAATTATAAGCTGTTCAGGTATGACTGCTACTTGATTTCATTTATTAACTTATTTCTTGCATTTAAGATTTTGTGGCGAGCTAATACTTTCACTCTTCACACATAATATTTTGTTGTATTTTCTGTCTAAAAACTCGATTACTTATTTTTACAACAGTCTTATTTCACTTTCAATTGCTCTACAGATCTTTACCTGACTGGTTGCTCCCTGCATTGTTAAGAAGCAGTATTGAATCATTTGTTGCTTCTGAATTTGTACATTCAGTCATTCGTGGATGGGGTTGGAATAGCCCAGTTTCTCAGAACCTTCCTCTTGATCTTTTCAGTTTTGAAATTTAGCTGATGATCAGGAAGAAGAAAAAAGATCCACAGGGATCCAGAAACACAGACACGACAAAGTCTGTGTTCTAAACCTCACAAGTTTGGGAGGCACTGGCCTTCCTTTGTGTTCCTTCTGGTCTTATTTTAGACTCAGGTCACACACCTTATATTAGCTTTCACAGTATAGAGTAAAGTATAGTTAAAATGGGGCTAGGGCTTTAAAAGCCAAAGCATCGTGGCTGGAGGAATGGCTTGGTATTAAGAGTACTGACTACTCTTGTAGAGGACTGGAGTTTGGTTCCCAGTACCCATAGGATAACTTGAAACCTGTATCTCTTGTTCCAAGGGATCCAGTGTTCTCTTCTGGCCTCTGTGGACACTGCAATCACATGACACACTTACGAACATGCACGTAAGCGACTCATGAAGAGAAAATAAAAATAAATAACTAAAAAATGCAAAGCATGGCCAACTGCAAGAAGACATGGCCATAAAGCTGTCAGAAAGAGAAGAGATATAAGGACACAAACCTCAGAGAATTAGGTAAAGTATTTTATCACAAAAGTCATTGGAATAGCAATAAATGGTTAGATTGCAACTAGAAGTTTTGCCTTTTAAAACTGGCATTCCTGAAAAGTATTTGCAAAGTAGATTCCTTTAAAGAATAGAGCAGTGTGTGTTGTCACTGCAGACTATGAGCGCATACCCAGTTGGAGAACACGCCAATAATGATGTGAATAGGCTTTCTCTTCTCAGCAACCTTCAGTGCTATTGAGTGTTCTCGAAGTTTGTTCTACATCTAGGCTCCCATGATGACAGACATTGTTTGTTTTTCCTCTTGGCCTCTCTGTCAGCTTTGCAAACACATTATCTTCTACCTGACCTTGAAGGTTGCACCTGCCCAGGGCTCTTTCTGGAGTCATTTTATATTCTCCCTTTGACAGCCATCACCACTCATAGCTTCAGTACATATGCGACTCTCACAGTCATGACTCTTGGGCTAAAATGCCAACCCTTATTTCTAACTGATTACTTAAAAGTCTACCTGGATATTTCAAAATATGCAGTCTCCGTACAGCAGAAGCCACCTTTGAGACAGTCTTTCCACCTACAAATACCTCAAGCTTCGTTTCACATTTGCTGATTCATCCACAGATTTACTCTGTCCGTCAAGTCAACAAATGTATGCAGATTGCACAGTAGATGTATTTCACTGGCTTAGCCACTGGGAGAAGAGAAAGAGTAAGACGGATGGTGTTTCTCATCCTCTCAGAGCTTCTATTGCAGTGGATGGGGATACTCAATAAATAGAAGCAAACGGGCAAACAAACCAAATCACTTCACATGTGGTCACAATAATGACCACATGTGCCAAACAAATAAGTTGGATTAAGTGATGGAGTGTGGCTTCATTTACCCTGGTCTGGGAAGCCTGTCTAAAGGATTAATGTTTTGGGTATGAAGCAAACGACAGTGAGGAACCACACATGCACAGGTGGAGGAAGAACATTCCCGAAGAGGAGCAGCCTGTCGAGTGGCCCTTCTTGGTGGAGACTCACCCTTCTGTGAACATTTGGCTCTCCTTACTCCCACCCTGCACCGTTGCCTTAAACCCTTCTAATGGGAGCCACGATTCTCACCCACTAAGGTTGTTCATATCTTTAGACACCCTTCACCCTGCCTATGCTTTGTTTACTTGAACAACTTCCCTTTGTTTACTTGAACAAGACAGTTGACTTCCGCTTCGTGTCCAAGTCCTACATATCTATCTAACCCACCGTTCTAGACCTTCAGGCCTGGGTGGAAGTTTTGATGTCTAAAACTGGCATTCCTCCATAGTACCTGCAAAGAAGATTCCTTTAAAGAAGGAGGAATTTTGAAGATGTTCATCAACTATGTTAGGCATTAGGGAAGGATAGAAGCATACAGTGTAGCCTCTGCCTTTGAGGAAATATGTTTACAGTCACACAAAGGTATCATTTATAACCAGAAAAGCAAGCTAATTGGGTTGTGTTTCTTGCTTATGTGCTGCACACATTCAATTTTCACTGGAGCCCTTTGCTCATAAAACAGCATTAACCGAATAATTCAAAACTAAGGCTACAGATAAAATGCTGTAGACCACAGTTCTCAGAATAAAGATTGATGAGTGCTTGGATACTGCTTCTCTGTAATTGCTGCTTTCTAGTTAACCTTGAGTAATTGAAACATATACATGTTTTCCCCGTGGAAGGGGCATATTGGAAACATTTAAATTCTTATGGTCACGCTGTGCTTTTCTCAGATGGTTGGACCGATGCCCAGGCATAAACCATCTCATCCTTCTCCCACACAATTTGTCAGTTGTTTAACCTAGCATAATTTGTTTTTCACGACCAGTCAAAATGACGGTGCTAATTGTTGCACAGGGGAGCAAAACGAAAGGCGCCATAGCTCTGTTTTTAAGATTGTTCTTCCCATTATTAGTATTGTCTGCTATAGAGTGTATCTTATCGTTATTTCAGTACAGGCTATCCTGACATTAAGAAAACAGGAAAAGTATTTAAAACTAAGAGTTCTGCTTTGTGAAACTGAAGGCACGGTGAGCGTTTCCGTCTGACACGTTATACTGCTCCGCGTTAGAATTTCGTGATGAGTTCCAGGGTTTCAGGCTTTCTGCACACACAGCCGTCATCCTTTATCTCAGCTCATGGTTAAGATATTAAATGCACTGCCTGTTCAGATAGATCCTGGCCTGAAGCCTGGCATTGTCGGAGAAAGAGACCATTTCATGTAACAGCATTTGGAGTGAAAAGAACACTGGGAATGGAGCAAGAGAGCCCATCACTGGAAACTGTTCTTTTCTATGAGAAAGAATGCATTTCAAAAATCATGAAATGAGATTGTGCCTTAGAGACCTTCAAGAAAAATAGTTTACCATCGTATACAAAAGACTCAGAAGGCACACTTTCACCAGGTTCTTAAAAAGTCTTGAGCTGTTCAGCGGCTCAAAACCCCGTTCTACTAGTTTAGCTTAGAATCAGCATTAGAATTTCTTTCACGCCTACACGGATACAAACCTGCTTTCCCAGAGTGGGGCATTAGTTTTGTGATAACCCTCTCTGAGCTTTTCGTGTACTCGTATTTTGAACAGTTGGGATGCTAGATATGATCTTCAGCGCTTTGCATTGCTTACAAAGATCTACTTGGGAATTGTGATACCTTACAATGGCCGATGTTTCTCCCCTCTTGCTGGCACCAGCGGTCAAGTGCGCAGAAAACGGTTCATGGGCCTCTGCTCTCCACTTGTCTATGGCCTGGCTACCCAGTGCAGATATCCCTTAACAGCATTGGGTAGCCGGATTTGCTGCTGGAGGAACTCAGCTGCCGAGAACTCTAACCCTATGGCATGAACTGCAGTTACGGGAACCCGGTTTTTGTAGTAAGAAAGGAGGACCCCGGCCTGTCAAGTTTCACCATATGGTCTGATACAAAGGGATGAAGGCCTGTGAGTCTCAGATCGTGTAGAGGATGGATTACAGACTGCATCTCTGAAAATGTGGCTCTGCTGGTTTTAACTGAATATTCCAAACTGTAAAGCACCAGTCCCCCACCCCACACCCCCCATCCTGTAAGATTTGGCTCCATAGGTTTTCCTACAATGCTAGGCAGATCTGGCCCAGAGATAGGATAGGTTAAACCCAACTTAACATCCTTGCTATGGTTATTTTGGTTACTTATTTAGAATGCTGCTACAGCTGGCTGGTGTAGGGTCTTTCTTTCTCTCTCTCTCTCTCTCTAATTTATATTGTGGTGGAAATACTAATATTATACAAATAATAACCATACTTTATTTGTTAAATTTAGCTTCATTTAATTTTTAAAGATTTATTTCATTTTATGTGTGTGAGTGTTTTGTATGCATGCATGTACATGCAACATGCCTGTGGAGGACAGAAGAGTCTGCTGGACTCCCCTGGAACTATAGTTACAGATGAATGAGTTGCCATGTGGGTACTAGGAACTGAACCCCGGTTCTCTGCAAGAGCACTAAGTGTTCTTAACTGCCAAGCCATCTCTTTAGCCCATTCAACAAAACAAAACATTTGCTTTACATGATTTCTTATTGAGCATGTGTGTGCCTTCGTGTGTGTGTGTGTGTGTGTGTGTGTGTGTGTGTGTGTATCAGAGGATACATTGAAGGAGTAGACTTTATCCTTCCACCATGAGGGTTCCAGGATCAAACTCGGGTCGTCCGCCTTGGCAGCACTAAGCCATTTTGTCAACTCCAGAAATGTTTTTAAAGTCATTGATTACAGACAAGCATGGACAGTCCTCTCCCTCACAGGTGGATGCCACACACGCCCATCACCTTCACTCTGACCTGTTCTGTTATTTATCCTGCTTGACAGATGTGCTGGTGGGGTTGTCCTGTTCTTTCCGGCCTCTGATTGCCTCTTCCCTAAGACGCGGCTCCTTGTATTGTTGCTTCTCCTTGTATTGTCATCTTGTCACCCTTCCCGTGGTGCTGGATGGAAACTGTCAGTGTTAGTCTGTGAACACGTTGTGTGCTTGCTCGTATTACAAGCTCTCTCAGCTTCACATTCTGCTGCTCTTCGTCCTTTACAACAAAACTTAAAAGCTTTGCTGATCACCGGTCTCTACTTCCTGGCTTTTCAGTTTCCTACAGTCCTAACTGAGTCATCATTTCTCTCACACCTCCACTGTGACTTCTCTTACTTCCTGAAGGGCCTGGAAGGTCTTCAATTTTTTACTGGACTTCAGCTCAGCTCTCCTCAGTTTTCTCTGACCATTCCATCATGGCTCCTGATTCCCACACCTGGGGACCAGTGCCCGGAGCCTTTTCTAACTCTCTCACTGCTTGCCTGAGTGTGACAAGTTCCAAATATATATATTTATCCAGCTCAGGCTTCTCCCTGCATGACAGACTCCAGGAATGTAGCCCCAGAGGCATTTTTGTACTAATTAGAGAAAAAAAAAAAAAGCCACCTCTTTTGGCTGCAAGCACTTGACTGCCATCTTCTGGGAAGTCTACACTAGATTAAACTGAATAAACAGCACTGTCCAAACCTCAGCAGGAGCAGACGTTCCTGTGCTGGGGAGAGCACGCAGCTCAGTGACTCTCCACCCAGACTCCTGATTTCTGTCTCCTTCCCCAGCCAGTCCCAAGCCCTCCCTTTCAGTCTCTTCTACTTCAGAATTCTTCTGGTTGTGAGGTTGACTCTTCTAAAGCTGCTGTTGGCACCCCTTAAACCCACCAGCAGCTCCTGTTTATTTTTCCTGCAGAGCATATTAGAATCCAGCCATTTCTCAACACCTCACTCTGGTGCCTAGGCGCCAGGTTCCTCCAACGATGACTTGGACTCTTCTAGCACCGGCTTCCTCAAGCTCCCACTGTCTGTCCTCAACACAGTAACACAGTGTCACTCATTTTGACCCCATCGTGTTTTCACTCTAACCCCTGCCAATCAGGGTAAAAGCAAATGGGTCTCTGTCCCCTCCAGCCTTAAAAGCCTTCTCGCGCCTCCTCAGCAAGCCCAGCATGCTTTGTCTTCATTGACTCTGTCCACAAACTCTTACACACAGAGCTAGCCTGATCCCTCCTATTCTTTGCTCAAATGCCACTTTATCCTATCAAAGAACCTTTACTTAAACAAACAAAAAATATCACCCCCAAATCTCCCACAATATGTATCACCCCCTGTCTTGTATTGTGTCTGCCACCTTTATCCTTGGGCAGGTACACATGGTTACTCCGTAACTTTACTAGCCAGTAACCTTGTTAGCCAAGAGATGTTTCTTTCCCTTTATTAAGACCCAGTTTCTGCACATAGATTTCAATAGAGATTTGTTTAAAAACTAAGTAAGTAAAGACATCCCCGAATCCACCTGTGGGACACAAAGGTTTCCAATGATCCTGGACACATAGACTCTCCAAGTTCCAAGATAGAGGTGGTGCTTTCAGGAGTCCAGAAGCGAATTTAAATCTGGTTTGAAAACCTCGTTGGTTTTACAGCCTTCTAGAAGGACACTGGTAAGGTTCCTGCAGAGAAAGCAAGCAGGTGCCATCTAGTGGCAACAAAGGAAACCCCCTTTTGTGCTGCTCAAAACTGGTCATTAAGTTTTTATTAATTTACCTGACAATTTGACACAATTACATAATGCATTATACACATATTCAATCCCTTTGGCTCCCTTCCCCCCCATACTCCTAAAGACACCATTCTTCTCCACTAACTCATTGTACTTTTGTGTCTTATATGTAGCAGCCACCATAGCGGCTGTGTTCGTGATTCCGTCAAGCATGTCATATCCAGAAGACAGTGTTTTCTAGGACTCCCTAGCCCTCCTATGGACTTTCTGTCCCCGCTTCCATGACGGACCTTAGGTCTCAGAGAGTGTGATACAGGTTTCTCCTTTAGGGAAGAGCACTCAACAGTCATTTCTACTCTGCAATTTGGCCAGTTATTCTACTCAAGTTTATTAACAGGTGAAAATATGGCCACAATGGAGACACTATGGACTTTCTGATAGTAATAATTAGGATAGCAGCAAGTCTTCAAGAGTGCATTTCCCCCAGACTCTATTGAACTGGAAAATAAGCAGTTTTATTTCTTTTTAAATTGCTTTCTTTCCACCTCTTCACTGCATTTGGGAATCAAATTCAGGGCCTTGCTTATGCTCAGCATCCACACATCACTGAGTTAGATCCTGGGCCCTTTCTAATATTAATTTTTATTTATTTATTTTGAGATTGAGTTTCTTTTTTTCCTGTTTGTTGACCTTATGCTTACCTTTGAACCCTCACATTCCTGCAAGTTGAATGGAGAATGTAATGAAGGCCCCATCTGCTGGTGAATTATATTTTGATACCAATGGCAAGTGGTAGAGTAAAACTGTAGGAAAAACAAAGTGATCTCTTGAGGACATATCCCAAGGCCTGATGGACTTTTATTGTATGGACGTCAGCATCAAGAGGATGCACTGTCTGAGTTAGCTCAGTATCTTTTAGAGAGCAGGACTAATTATAGTGTGGAGAACCTAAGAAGAGATAAATTCTGTCTGTAGAGCTGATAGGAAAGACAGCAATCATGCTAGTCTGTGACTGTTGTTCTAGCATTTGGAAACTAACTCATTTCAGAACATTGGTGGCTCGAAGCAGAGCCCTTGAGTCCCCTTTAGGAGTCTCATTCCTTTTTATCCCCCTTGCTAGGGAGGAGCTGGGAAATGTTTGTCTTCTGGTAGGAGACATGAGCAGTGATCAGACAAGTAAGGGCAGGTGATGAGGGTCCCAGGAAGGACGTGACCTCTGACTGTGGACATTCAGATGAGTCCCGGGTCTCTTCACTGGCTAGACCATCATCTGTGTGGCACTAGAAGGCAACGGTTGGAGCAATGGAATGAGACAAGGAAGCTGATGTTATGTCAGCATAAAGAATTATTTTCCAATTAAAACTGACTTTTATGCTCTCAAACAAGAGGTCCAATCTCTAATTTGCCATCAGTGAATGGGTTCAAGCAGAGGGATTTGTTGGCATAATTAAGGTTCTGATTTCTTCTTTCTTCCTATAGGGCATGAAGTTCTTCCCAAACTTCAGTGTTCTGTTCCTGCTCCACTTTCTGTTCTTTCCTACTTCCTGTCCTTTCCTACTCCTGTTTTTTCCTACTTCCTGTCCTTTCCCATTTTTTTTTATCTTTGTGCTTCCTAGCATTTCAAGTACAGTCTTGTACCTACTCTACAAAGCCTGTGTTAGCTTTATGATACTCTGTGGCACCTCAAGTCGATACTGAGGTGGTTGATGAAGAGGTGCCACATTCTAAAACAATGTCCCTGTTGGCTTTGGCCAGTTTTATTGGATGAATTTTCATTGTCTATGGCAAGACAGGTAGAAAGGCCGTCCTTCCTTGCCTCAACTATCAATTGAGCCCAAAATACTCAGCTTTATTGTATGTTTGATGGAACCAAACATCAACTTTCTTCAGCTTGGAGAAATAAAAATAAAAATAGATTTGTTTACTGTTCTGACTATTGTAAAGTTTTGTTTTCATAGATACCTATCTTCAAAAGTGGATATCAAAATTGGTAGTATAGTGTTGGCATGCCTCTTTAATTCCAGTACTTAGGAGACCCAGGCCAGTACTTAGGAGACCTGATGCCAGCCTCAGCCACATAGCAAATTTCAGACCAGCCTGGACCACATAGCCAGACATTGCTTAAACAAGTGGAATAAAAGAAAATAAAATACCAACCAAGCAACCCACCATTTTTTGTTATTTATATAGTTATTTTAGAATTCTTTCTTCAAACTATTTGGCAGTTTTTATTGACTGCAGACACATATTTTTGATGTGATATGTTGTCTTTTCTTTTCCTTGAGAAAACATGTTATACCAGCCGATAAGGTATTTTGAATAGTATGTTGATAACTCTAAAGCACTACATTTAAAAGTGATCAAATGCTGTTTCTAAGTCACCTAGCTTCTGAAGATGTATTTGTGTAGCATAGCATCCCAACCTTTTAGAATGGTAAGGTTGAAAAAGGAGAGGCCAGCAGTATAGTATTAATAGGTAGGTGCTGTGTGCACGCCAGATCCAAGGTCTTTAATAGCAGGGTACCATTTTGTTTGGTTTTATAATTTAAGTGGCCACAATTATTTCTAATCATTTGTTAGCCTTGATGGCTCAGGAAATTCTTATAGGACTTAATGGTTATGTGGAAATCGGCAAATTTGCTATTTTAAGAGCGTGATGACTCTTACTAACTGCTGAGTTGTTCTGAAAGCCAAGGAACAACATTGCTGATTTGATTTGTACTTGAACAGGATACTGCTTCCTTGATGCATAGCTCTGTCTTTTATGTTTTAGAATATGCTGAATTTCTACACTGCAAAGGAAAAAAATTTACGGATTTTGATGAAGTTCGCCATGAGATTGAGGCAGAAACAGACCGAGTGACGGGAATGAATAAAGGCATCTCTCCTATACCCATTAACCTACGAGTCTATTCACCGCATGGTAAGTGTAACGTTCAACCTGAATGATTTTCCTCAAATGTTTTCCAGTAGACAAATGCACATTCACTGTAGAACAGGCAAACAGTGCGGGGTTTCTGGGACGTTTGGGTCCCGATGCCTGCATTACAGTTCAAAGAGCTCAGACTAGAGAGAGACAGGAAGGGTCTGATAACATATTGTAATTGTCTTGGGAATTGGAAAAAAATGCCTTTATTTTTATTATAAACCTTCAGAAATCAGAAATTGCAAGGTAGGCACATGAAAACTTGCATTATTATTATTATTACCTTCAGACTGTGTTTGAGTCCTTCTCTGTTGTGCTTTTTTAGTTTTGCTGATTTTATTCCGGAAGAATCAAGTGCGACTTTTATCCCCAGACTGTCAGCCTGGGTCCCACAAGGGCTCAGTACCCACACCAAGCAGACAGTTGTCAGGTTGGACTGGATCACCCTGCCACTGGCTGCTTGTTATAGCCCACTCACTCCACACAGAGCACCACAAATGGCTTGCAGCTTCCCCACAGGCTAAGTGGCCAACCTTCTGCAGATGACATATGACGCTTTCAAAGGGAAGGGTGAACGCTACCCTGTGAATTTCTATACCACTTGAAGGCAACGCGCAAGACTGGCAGACAGCATATGCATTTATTGTTCAGTGTTTTAATTAGAGCCACCTAGTTATGACAGCCAGGGTATGACGAGCTCTCTCAGCAAACTGGTTAGACATGGAAATCAATGCCTTTCAGATTATGTTAAGATGATCATTTGGCTTAGCACAATCACGTAAAAATAGAGAAAACTAGCAAACTCATTTCGTATTCAATGCTTTTCTATCTCTGCACTTGAGATGGAGCCATTCACATGCCCAATACGTAAAGCTGAGCTAAGTGGTAGATGATGCAGCATTGACGGTGTCTTCTAGACCACCTTGTGGGTGTCTTTTGGACCTAAGATATCTGTAAGACTCTTCCATTCTTTCCCACACAGTGTTAAATCTAACGCTGATTGACTTACCTGGAATAACAAAAGTGCCCGTGGGAGACCAGCCGCCGGATATTGAGTATCAGATCAGAGAAATGATTATGCAGTTCATCACGAGGGAGAACTGTCTGATCTTGGCTGTCACCCCAGCCAACACTGATCTTGCAAACTCAGATGCACTGAAGCTGGCCAAAGATGTTGATCCTCAAGGTGAGTGTGTCACCATTATGATGAGGAAGAATCATGGCAAGAGCGCAGGAGTTTGGGTCACCTAGCCCAAATTCTCCTGACTCAATTTCAAAAATTCAACAAGGTTAATGTTGGTAAATATTTTATATTTCAGATGCTGAAAGAATAACTAGGAAATACAAACACTACATAATTAAAAGTAACATAATTGAAAACCATGAACATAGACCGTTTTAAACCTCATGGAGTGCTTAACTTTAAAGGTTAATAAAACAAACTTCTGCAACAGCAGGATTCTGTTGACATAGTTACTGTAGGAGTTTCCAAAATGTCTTTATGAGAACACTTTCTACTGTCTTTTGTTTCTTGAAAGTAGGAAATGTGAACAACAACAACAACAAAATGCACAACAGATTATTTAGTTTGTATTTATTTGATATATATTTTAAAGCCAGGGACTTTTTTGTTATTTATAGGTCAGAATCCAGAAAAGCCTCTTCCTTATGCTGATGCTTTAATTTTTCCTTTCTCTGAGCTGAGAAATTAGGATCCTCAAAGACCTTAGTGGCCCATCTTGGAGTGCATGTGTCTAAAGTAATGGCCAAGGCACTCAGAGAAGTGTGCTCTCAGCAAGAGACGCATGGTCCTCAAACCTAGGACTTAATTTTTGTTATCATCAGTAATTCCCATTTGTTTGTTCTCTTTGTTTTTAATTCTTGCTGTTTCTTATTCCCTCCTTTGAACTGTCCCTCTTCTGATGTACATTTCTCAGTCTTTTTGTTCTATATATTTTTATGATTTATTCAACTAGCTTTTCTCCTCTAATTAATTTTTCATTTGTGATAGGAGTTTTGAAATTCTGAGAGCACTTTCTTACTTTATGCCTGTTATTTTTATGTTTTACAAATAGCAGACTGCTCTTGGCTTCTTGAGTGCAGCAATTAAAGATTTTAATTAGAACCTTCGCAGATTCTTCTTTTATAATGCACTTAATCTCGGAGTGCATCGTTTCCTGGTTGCCTTGGTCTCTGTCTCAGATGCTAGAAGCCTTTGTCAAATATGTGCTGGCTCTCTGGTACTTGTTCCTTGGTGAGAGTGGAACACTGAAAAGCTGATGCATGTGCAGGGTTGGGCTCCGGGGGTCAGTAGGCTTTACACATAGTAATTGTGCTGTGACCTGGCCACTTCAGTTAGTAGAAGTGCTGAGCTGCTAGAATGACTATTTTGCCTTGAGCTGGTCTACAGTAGATCATATACACAATGTATTTGAAGCCAAGAGGAAGGATGAACCAGTGGGATGAAAGGAAAGTAGTTTTCATCACTAGGTACCATACATATACTTTATTAATCTCTCTGATTTCACATGACATTACCTAGGGTCTGGGTCTGAAAACCATCTGACTTGGCCAAGGAAGGGTGGTTGTACATTATGGATGGTGGAGGAAGGGTCTGGAGCTCAGCAGCGTCCTGTATGAAACCCCTCTCCGATTTTCAGCTCTGTGTCCCTGGCGCTCCAGTTCTGGAGCTTTTTTCAAGTTCTGAAATAACAATTGGTTTGTTTCTGTTTGGCTTTCTCCAACATCCTTAAGATGTGGGCTTAGGATAGTGCAGATGAAGGCTATCGATGCCCAGATAAGGACCCACACCAGTACTCTCTTTTCAGTACCAGTGCCTCAGGAGCATCAGCTTTAGACACAGACTGCAATGTAGCTACTATGCCATGCCTGTCCACAGCCTTTTTGTCCCCAAGAGGCAGGGCTATGGTTGCGGAGTTAGGGCACAGAGAGTTCTTCCACTGTTGACTTTACTGAATGTAGTGCCATTACCTCTCGAGAAAACCACGTGTAACCAGCCCAGACAAAGGTTCCTGCAGGAGGACAGGTGAAATCATACCTAGTTCCTGACTCCTCCATTCTGCCTTGGCTTCACCCCCTTGAAACTTGCTCTTCTCTCCCATAGATACTGTGTAAAAGTCTATATTTTTCTGTCATCCTCATGACTTCACAAAACCTAGTAAAAGTAAACACTGCGACAAATAATGTGTTTCTTGTGCTGTTGCTCAATAACATGTTCTGCAAATGTTTGTTAGGTCTAGTTGGGTTTTAGTATTGCTTTGGATTTGCTATTTTCTTATTGATATTGTGTCTGGTATTCTCTTATTGAAAGAGTAGCATTAAAATCTCCACTATTGCTGAATCATCCTTTTAGTTTTTTTTTTTTCTTTTTTCCTTTATGCTAGTTTTTTCCCTCCAGGGGAGGGTTGCTATGTTTCTAGATGCATTTGCAATAGTCATTTCTTCTTGGATTGCCTTTTATCATCATGAATGTCCTCTAGAAACTTTTACTTTGTTTCATATTGCTGTGCTTCCTGTTCTCACACGGTTGATGTTGGGGTAGCATATATATCCTCTTTATTCTTTACATTCAATTATTTTAGTCATTTCAAAACCAAATGTGTCTATTGTAGACAATATTCAGTTGGAGCACATATTTGATTTTTTTTAACAAATGTAGCTTCTTAATATGTTAAATATGTCTATACGATAACAGGCTTTATGTTTAAAGAAATGTGCCTCTTTTTATTGACAACTTTTGCGCGTTGACAGTTTGTACATGTCTATATCCCACTCCTACCACTCCTCCCTTTACCTCGTCTCACTGACCTTCTGCCCCTCCTGACCCTGCCAGCTCCCCATGGTGCCTGCAAAGCTTTTCCCATATTTATGACTTTTTGTTTTAAGTCCCACTGAACTTAACCTGGGTTGTCCGTGTGACCATGGGGTTGGAACTAGCCACTAAAGCCTGTAGCTAGAAGACTGGATACTGAGCCTCTTCCTCATAGTCTGTTACTAGTCAAGGTTTCAGCAGTGATGTGAGGAACCAACCATCCATGGCTAACTATTGGTGGTACTGTGCATTCATGACTGCTATGACAGTCATGTTGTGCTTAGAAGGCATTGCCAAGCACTTCTTTCTATCCTCCAACCCTTACATTCTTTCTGGATGAGCTCTGAGTTTTAAGGGAGTAATGAAATCCATTTGGCTAATGTCTGCGTTCTGGTTGGAGTGTTTAACTTATTTAAATTTGCTGTCATTACTCATAGCTGGAATCTATGTCTGTTATTTTGTTTCTTTAGGTTATATACTATGTCGTTGATGTTCTGATAATGTCTTTCTTTGTGTCAAAAATCCATTGTACCCCTTCAGTTTCTTTTCATCCTTTTACCTGTTTCTGAAGTTATTTTCTTAGCAGTTTCTCTAGGAATACTCTTGACATTTAATTACAACAACTTTGTTTTGATTGGTATCAACTTAATTTTAACAGTATACTGAACTTATTTGCATTATTAGCAATACTGGCTTTTTCTAGACACTTCAAGATGTTGTACATTACACACCCACCAACATAGATATATAACTGTTCCTTTATATTGGTATCTTTCAGATGAGATATGGGAAAAAGTGCTATAAACAAGCAAGAGAAACATTTATGTTGGTTATCCAACTAGTAATTACACTCCCGTTTATTTCTTTGTGAGGATTTGAGTTAGCATCTTCTTGAAAGACTGGAGTGTACTGTAGGCTGGTCAAGTAAGAGATGCATTCATATTTTATTTATGAGTGTCTTGCTTTTTGACTTTGAAAGAGAATTCTCAGCTTACATTTTGTTCTGATTTGTTTCTTCCCCATTAATTAATTAAATCATTTTATAGCCCGATCCCAGCATCCATCCTCCTCTCCTCCCAGTCTCACCCTCACGCTCCCTTTCCCCATTTCAAACCCCCTTTCTTCTCAGAGAAGGGGAGGCCCCCAAGGAGTTCCAAGATACCCTGGTACCTCAGGTTACAGCAGGACTAAGCACATCCTCTCCCACTGAGGCCAGACAAGGTGGCCCGGCTAGGGGAAAGGGAACCAAAGGCAGGCAGCAGAGGGGCTCTCTCTGAGTCTGCTGCTTTGTTTTTTAAATTCCACAACAATGATTTATCCCACTCCCTTCCTAACTCTGTGGTCAAAACTCAGCTGTGTCTCTTCTAAGAGTCAGTAAACATAATGGGTACGCTTTGCTCCCTCTGTCTCTGATAGACAGTGCTGACTAGTTTTATTTCAACATGACACAATGGAGTGGATAAAATCTCCATTAAGAAAATACCTCCAGCCTGGTCTACAAAGCAAGTCCAGGATAGCCAAGGCTACACAGAGAAACCCTGATTTGAAAAACAAAACACAACAACAACAACAACAAAGTGCCTCCATTGCGGATGGTCCATCCCTGGGCTGGTGGTCCTAGGTTCAATAAGAAAGCAGGCTGAGCAAGCCATGATGAGCAAGCCAGTAAGTAGCACCCCTCCATGGCCTCTGCTGCAACTCCTGCCTCCAGGTTCCTGCTGTGTTGAGTTCCTGCCTGACTTCCTTCAGTGATGAGCAGTAATGTTGAAGCATAAACCCTTTCCTTCCTTACTTTTGGCCCACACTACATCATCACAGCAATAGAAATCATTTTGATGAATATAGTTATAGATGTTATTGAATTTACTTGAAGTTTTCTGAGCCTCTTGGATGTGTAGATAAATATTTTTCCATTAACTTTTTGAAATTCTTTAGACATTTCTTCAACTGCCCCCTCTCCACCTTTTCCTTCACTTCTTTTGAGACTCCCACTATGAATCTGTTGGCAGTGTGATGGATAACGCTCACAGGTCTCTGAACCTTTATCTTTCTTCTTTCTTTTTCTCAGATTGGGAGAAGCAACATCAGGTGACTTAATTTCAAGTTTGTTGATTTTTAAGTCCATTCATATTGGCTATTAAATATCTGTGGTGAATTGTTTTTTACTCTATTTAAAATTTTTATATCTACAAATAAACCTGCTCAATATGGTTGAGCAAATGTCCTTGTTGTGTACTTGAACATATTTTGGATATATGCCCAAGAGTGGTACAGCTGGACCTTGAGGAAGCGCTATTCCTAATTGTCTGAGAAAGTGCCAGATTGATTTCCAAAGTGGTTGTACAAGGTTATATTCCTACCAGCAATAGAATAGGGTTCCTCTTTCTCCACATCCTCTCCAGCATGTGTTATGCCTTGAGTTTTTGATCTTAGCCATTCTGATGGGTGTAAAGTGAAATCTCAGGGTCGTTTTGATTTGTATTTCCCTGATGACTAAGGACGTTGAGCATTTCTTTAAGCATTTCTCTGCCATTCGATGTTCCTCTATTGAGAATTCTCTGTTTAGCTCTGTACCCCATTTTTTAAATTAGATTACTTGATTCGTTGCTGTTTAACTTCTTAAGTTCTTTATATATTCTAGATATTAGCCCTCTGTCAGATATAGGGTTGGTGAAGATCCTCTCCCAATCTATTTTGTTCTGATGACAATGTCCTTTGCTTTACAGAAGCTTTTCAGTTTCATGAGGTCCTATTTATTGATTGTTTCTCTTAGAGCCTGTGCTGTTGGTATTCTGTTCAGGAAGTTGTCTCCTGTGCTAATGAGTTCTAGGCTGTTCCCCACCTTTTCTTCTAACAGGTTTAGTGTGTCCATTTTTATATTGAGGTCTTTGATCCACTTGGATATTAGTTTTATGCAGGGTGATAAATATGGATCTATTTGCATTTTTCTACATGTAGACATCCAGTTAAACCAGCACCATTTGTTTAAGATGCTATCTTTTTTCCATTGTATGCTTTTGGCATCTTTGTCAAAAATCAGGTGTCCGTAAGTGTATGGGGCACACAGCTAAACAGAATTCTCAATAGAGGAACATCAAATGGCACAGAAACACTTTAAAAATGTTCAATGTCCTTAGTCATCAGGGAAATGCAAATCAAAATGACCCTGAGATTTCACCTTACACCCATCAGAATGGCCAAGATCAAAACCTCAAGTGACAACACATGCTGGAGAGGATGTGGAGAAAGGGGAACCCTCCTCCACTGCTGGTGGGAATGAAATATGAGAAGATAATGGATTTGCATCCAAAATATCTGTCTTGCATCTCATCTTTAGACAGCAGATCATTTAGACAGAGGACACAAGGGCAGTCATTCCAAAATTTAGTGCGGCCCCTCTGGACAGGTGGCCAATCACTCTTGCCTCTGAGATGCACTGTGCCAGGTGTAGGTGGTGCTGGTGCGAGGAAGTGGAGCAGTGATGGTAGTTCAGACAAGAGGCTGCTGAGTCCTGTAGATCTCCTGACATCTAGAATGGAGACGAACTTTTAGCAAACAAACCATTATTTACTCCTAACAACTAAAGTACAAATATTTTCTTTCAACATAGGCTTTGCAATGCCCTTGTCATTGTGCTCTAGCCACACTTTCTGCTGCAGGGTGAAGAAAACTTGACCAACGTACATTAGACCTTCGGTTCAACTCCCAGCTCCATACATACAAAACCTCTCTACTGATACTCCATATTTGGCAAAACTCCTTATCACACTTTCTCTTAGCTCTCCAAATATAATTTATTTTGTCCTCTGAACAAATTTAAGTAGCCATCATTAATATTAATATTAATATTATGCATGTCTTCAGGAATAATTTCTATTAACCAGTTGTTTTCGTTCGTATGAGTCATAATTTCTTCACGTGTATTTTTGTTGTCGAGGAAGCAATGCTTGAGTAATGAGATTGGGCAGATTCTGACACCCCCCCCCGCAGCCAGCTTTCCTCCCCTCCCCCGAGATTTTTGTCACAGATGTTGTTACTTTTTTGATGAGCGCTTTTCCTGAACCAGGGCTCTCTGCTGTCTGCAGCCACTCCAGTCTTGCTCAGTTCCCTTCTCAGATGGCGAATAGCTCTACAACAGTTTCCTCCTATCGGAGTCAACAGTTCTCCCTGTACATGGCACCCATTCTGAGTTTACAGCCCACCTTTCCTTTCACTTTCTGCTAATACAGAGCCCAGTGGGTGAAAACAGGGTTTCCTCATGTCTGTTCTGATTATGGTTATATACAAACATCTTAAAGGCCCCTGTGAACCCAGCACCTCAAACTTTGCTTTTTTTTTTTGTTTTTGCTTAGATACTTCTTTGCCCCACTTGTTCTCACTGCCTGAAGCAGCTACAGTGTTAAATAATTGCCACTGATTGTTTTTGACAAATACTCCCTGGGGTAGAGGCCTTTGTATAGAGTGGGCTCCAAGGTCAGGTTAAATAAGGAAAAGCTATGGGGATGACAGTTTTTAGGGAATTATTCTATAGGCTAAATAATAACAACTGTTTTGAAATTGTGTCGTTGGTACTCTCCAGTCCAGTATGCCTTGTCCAGGCTCACCAAGAAGCCAGTTTTTACCCTGGTGGCAGAGGTTCTGGTTTTCCAGATGAATACAGAGCAGGAGCTAGAGATGGCACCAGGGCAGGTTGCTATACCACCCAGGCTGTTGTTTTTATTGAGATTAATCTGTTTTTCTGGGATAAGTGCTCTTCAGATCATTGCAAGCCTGTTTTTAATTTCTCTGCTTTGAAAAAGTATATTTTGGCAATGTTATTTCTTAGTGCTTCAGGAAAAATAGACTTTTCAGGGGTGTTTATTCTAGCATTCCCACAGACATTCTTCATTCTGCACAATTGCAATAGCCAGAAGCTTTCCATGCGAACGTTACATGGTGAGGACAGTCTAGTTGTGACATCTGTTCCCCTGTTGGCCCTCAGGGTTGATTGGCCTGGTCTCTCCTCACCATGCCATATATATCTTTTCTAAAAATTTGTCCTTGGCTAGCTAAAAATGCTGACCTATTTAGACCATAAGGGACTATTCTTTATTCAAGGGTATATGAACTAGAATTATATACTGCAAGATATAAAATTATACAGTTTTTTTTTGAGCGGTAGCCTATTTTAGACAGTTCTGCTTTATACTAAATTAAGATTATTTGACACAGAGAAGCCATTTTATTAAAATATGACTGAAGGATATTAAAGTGTATAGTTGGTTAAAAAGTGTATGTTGACAAGTTAATTATAAATTATGTGCATCATCATGTTCAAAATAGACATGTAGAAAAAAACATGATAAGTAGTATGCACATTTCAAGTATTATTAAGGATATTGAGACAATCTTGGGTTTTGTGTGGGTCCTAAATGGCAGTGACTTGTATTCTTATAGACAGACAAAGGGAAGCATATTTGAGACACAGAGAGGCAGGAAAGAACATCACATAGAGATGAAGATGGGGATGGAGTTACATTGCTACAAGCAAAAGGATAACTGCAGCCATAAGGAGTTGGGAAAGTCAAGGAAAGACCCTACTCTAGAGACTTTGGAGGGAATATGCCGTAGCTGGCATCTTGACTTTTTACTTAACGTTTTCTAGAATTTCAAGACAATAATTTTCTGTTGTTTTAAGCTACCAGTTTATTACAGCAGGTCTAAAGAATGGATTTAGGTAATAGCTGGAATCTTGAGCTTTCAGATGTGACCATCTGGGGCATGAATGTATATAGAAAAAAGAAGAGGGCCACCCAGAAAAGGAGTCTGGAAGACCTCTAGAGACAGGAGAGAAATAGCACTCATGGAGAAGTGGCAGAGAACCAATCAGCAGTGTATTCTAGAAACTAAGACAGAGCTCTTTTTTAAAAATTCTTTGTTAATTACACTTTATTCACTTTGTATCCGCCCTGTGGTTTCCTACCTCCTCCCGTCCCAATCCTTCCCTTTCTCCACCCTCTGCATGCATGCCCCTCCCCAAGTCCACTGATAGGGGAGGTCTTCTTTTCCTTCCTTCTGATCCTAGTCAATTATGTCTCATCAGGAGTGGCTGCATTGTCTTCTTCTGTGGCCTGGTAATGCTGCTCCACCCCTCAGGGGGAGGTAATTAAAGAGCAGGCCAATCAGTTCATGTCAGAGACAGTCCCTGTTCCTATTACAATGGAACCCACTTGGATACTGAACTGCCATGGCTACATCTGTGCAGGGGTCTTAGGTTATCTCCATGCATGGTCCTTGGTTGGAGTATCAGTCTCAGGAAAGACCCTTGTGCTCAGATTTTTTGGTTCTGTTGCTTTCCTTGTGGAGTTCCTGTCCTCTCCAGATCTTATTGTTTCCCACGTCTTTCCTAAGATTTCCTGCACTCTGGCCAAATGTTGCCCATAAGTCTCAGCATCTGCATTGATAGTCTGCAGGGCAGAGCCTTTCAGAGGTCCTCTGTGTCAGGCTCTTGATTTGTTCCCTCTTTTCACCTTCTTCTGGTGTCCATCCTCTTTGCCCTTCTGGATAGGGATTAAGCATTTTAGCCAGAGTCCTCCCTCTTGATTAGTTTCTTTAGGTGTACAGATTTTAGTAGGTTTATCCTATATTATATGTAAGATAGAGATCTCTAAGAAGGATGATGTTATTGGTTTTTCCAAATTCTACAGCAAATTCTACAGTTAAGATGAGTAATATGGTAGGGAAGTCAACCAGGTCTACAGCTCAGAAATGGTGAGGAAGCCTGATAGATAATACAGTCAGAATGGGTGCTTGTAGCTGTAGGGAGGTCATGTTCTCTTATGGTGTAACGACGTGGCCTACATTCACCCAAAAGACATAAAAGGGAGGGTACCATATGCCTTTGCTTCTCTTCTTCAGCCAACTCTTTGCAGTCTATGTTCAACCCTGGATAAAGACTGCCCATAAGTGCTGCAAAGCTGCTTCCCCGTGTTAGTGGCCTTCTTAGCTCTGTATTCATCCCCACTGATGGGTTTAGAGGGTGCAGGGGTAAACAGAAAGAAAGCAACATTCTTGACCTTATGTTTTCACTACCTCTAATCTCGGTATATTGGGCAGAATTCTAGGTTGTCCGTTGATGGAGGTGGGACTGGAGAGTTGGCCACTGAATTTGGCGTGTGAAAGTCCTTGGTGTTATTGACAAGAAGGATGTGGTAAGAAAACATCCCTAGGACTCAAGAAATGTTGAACACGAAGAAATAGAGACAGGAACTACAGTTAGCTTTTTAAAGTTTTTACTGCAGACAGAAGAAAGAGTGCAGTGGCAATGAGCTGATTAAGAGAAAGATTAAGAGGACATTTAGGAACACAGGAGGTGTCACAACACCCTTGTGTGACAAGAGAGACAGCTGATGAGTTAAATGCAGAGAAGTTAAAGACAAGATAAAGTGGGATGAGATACCCTGTGCCTGTGCAAGTCCTGGCAATAGACAATATTGTATTGTTGTTTCCATCTTAACAACATGAAAGTTGAGATATGGATACAGACGATAAAGGCTCAACGATTGATTAGTAGGGAGACACCTTTAAAAGTCACCTTAAGTTTACCCATGATGGCCTAAGGGCCACCTCTCTGGATAGGTTGTAATGGTTGTGTAATAGGGACACTATGCTTATCCTTCTGTTCAGTGTGTTTCTGTTCAGAGTGGGCATCTGT
The DNA here is from genome assembly GCF_030254825.1 of Meriones unguiculatus. Classification (NCBI taxonomy): domain Eukaryota; kingdom Metazoa; phylum Chordata; class Mammalia; order Rodentia; family Muridae; genus Meriones; species Meriones unguiculatus. The sequence continues at coordinate 83,547,678 of NC_083359.1, read as the reverse complement.
GTTTTATAGGTTCAGCTATCCCTTAAGTGAGGCAATTCATCATAGAGAGACACTCACATTTTGTGGTGGAATTGATTTATTACTTGGACACAATCTCATTACCCAGGAAGACTGTCACCGTTTGTTTTAATCTTTGGAGCACAGCAGTATTTTGGCATTACCCATCAAGCTTGTCATCTGCAGTAGAGGGCTGTCCAAAGGCCTTACTGGGAGGAAGATGGGTCTGGAGACTCCTTTCATAGTGATTTATTTCACGGCCAAATGAATTTTGTTTCTGAATCTAGCATGGCTACACATCTTCCTGGAGTATAAAGTCAGCCCATGAAGAATGTTAGACCTCTGGCTGGCAAAGAGGGAACCATTTTTCTTGAGATAATTTGCGAATTGTGCAAGAATTGACTTAGCTGCTCAGCAGAGTGCTAGTTTTGGTTGGTTTATGGAGGTATGCTGTTATCTGTCTCCCTTCCTTCCTTCCTTCCTTCCTTCCTTCCTTCCTTCCTTCCTTCCTTCCTTCCCTTACTTCCTTCTGTCTCCCTCTTTAATCTAGAAAAGCTGAAGTCCACCGGCATTGTAAGCTGATACAGCCCCCAGCACTATTTAGCAGGCACCCCTCTGTTATCTCATCAGAGAGAACCTTGGATGCCAAGTTGAAAAGAAACTTCCCATATCCGGCAACTCAATCAACCCTCATGATAAAATGAATGTATTTATAAGCAACAAACAGAGGAATGCTCCAAGCAGAAAACCTATTTTTCTGGCATTGTATTTGCTTCTGCATCTACTCTTTTCTCTTAGACCTGGGCTAAGAAAGGTCACTCTCCTTGAGCCTGTGAGCAAGGCAATAAGCAACGTTCCTCAATGGCTTCTGTGCCAAGCTCCTGCCTTGACTTCCTTGCCATGGTTTCTCTTGATGACCATATGTGACCTTTAAGCAGAAACAAACACTTTCCTTCATAAATTACCCTTGGTCAGTGTTTTCTTGCAGCAAGAGAAACTAAACTAAGACCTACTGTAATGAAGTTCCCCTCAGAAACAACTTCTAAATAGTGATGCAAATTCTGTTTTTGGTTCAGGAAATAAGATGGCTGAGATCATAAAACCCGAATATGTTTGGAGTTTGAGAACATGTGTGTGCGATTTGGATTATTTAAAAAATAAAAATAAAGAAGCAAAACTTGACAATGTAAATGTGCACGTAAGATGGAACTTGTTATTGTCAGTGTAGAGGGCCAGGAAGATGAGGGTCAGCAGCACTGATATATTCATTCCTTTGCCACTGGGGGTCACTCTAAAGACATGGCTTGAAGAGATTTAACTATTTCCTGAGATGCTTGGTGGAGTTAGAATCTGGAAACTGAACATGGGAAAAGCAACATCAGAAAAGCCTGAAAGAAAAAAAAAATAGAAAGAAAGCTTAAAATATATTCTTTCTATTTCTGTTGATTTAATTGCAAATTAGTAACATGAACATTTTTCTCAGAACTTGTCTTTATAGTAATGTAAATTACAGCAAAGTGAAAACACTTAATTAAGGTGACCTTAGTATTGTAGAATAATTGTTCCATCAGCACTTTATTTTTTGTTCAAAATTCAAATAAAAAATACAGCTAAAACTGGGTCTGGTTTCACAGGCAGGTAAATCTAACTGATTGGAGGCTCAGGCAGAAAGATCATAAATTTAAGACCTACCTGGGTGACAGAATGAACTGAAGACCAGCCAGCTGGAGCATCCCAGGCATGCAGGGGTGGTTCAATATACGGAAATCCATCATTGTAATCCACCATATTAACAAACTGAAAGAAAAAAAAAACACATGATAACCTCCCTAGATGCTGAAAAAGCATTTGACAAAATCCAACATCCATTCATGTTTAAAGTATTGGAGAGATCAAGGATACAAGGCACATATCTAAACATAGTAAAGGCGATATACAGCAAGCCTATAGCCAACAAAAAAACTGAACGGAGAGAAACTTAAAGCAATCCCACTAAAATCAGGAACAAGACAAGGCTGCCCACTCTCTCCATATCTCTTCAACATAGTTCTGGAAGTCCTTGCTAGAGCAATTAGACAGTTGAAGGAGATCAAGGGGATACAAATTGGAAAAGAAGAAGTCAAATTATCACTATTTGCAGATGATATGATAGTATACGTGAGTGACCCCAAAAACTCTACCAGGGAACTCCTACAGCTGATAAACACCTTCAGCAAAGTGGCCGGATACAAAATTAATTCAAAAAAAATCAGTAGCCCTCCTATATACAAAAGACAAAAGGGCTGTGAGAGAAATTAGGGAAACAACACCCTTCACAATAGCCACAAACAACATAAAGCACCTTGGAGTAACCCTAACCAAGCAAATCAAAGACTTGTATGAAAAAAAATTTCAATTCTCTGAAGAAAGAATTAGAAGAAGATATCAGAAGATGGAAAGATCTCCCATGCTCATGGCTTGGCAGGATTAACATAGAAAAAATGGCCATTTTACCAAAAGCAATCTACAGATTCAATGCAATTCCCATCAAATTACCAACACAATTCTTTACAGACCTGGAAAGAAAAATTTTCAACTTCATATGGAATAACAAGAAACCCAGAATTGCTAAAACAATCCTCTACAATAAAAGATCTTCTGGGGGTATCTCCATCCCTGATCTTAAGCTGTACTATAGAGCAACAGTAATAAAAACTGCATGGTACTGGCATAGAAACAGAATGGTGGATCAATGGAACCCAACAGAGGGCCCAGAAATAAACCCACACACTTATGGACACCTGATCCTTGACAAAGATGCCAAAACCATACAATGGAGAAAAGACAGCATCTTCAACAAATGGTGCTGGTCCAACTGGATGTCTACATGTAGAAAAATGAAAATAGATCCATACTTATCACCATGCACAAAACTAAAGTCCAAGTGGATCAAAGACCTCAATATAAAACCGGACACATTAAATTGGTTAGAAAGAAGTGGGGAAGAGCCTTGAACTCATTGGCACAGGAGACAACTTCCTGAACAGAACACCAACAGCACAGGCTCTAAAAGCAACAATCAATAAATGGGACCTCATGAAGTTGAAAAGCTTCTGTAAATCAAAGGATACCATCATCAAAACAAAATGACTGCCTACAGACTAGGAAAGAATCTTCACCAACCCTCTATATGATAGAGGACTAATATCCAGTATATATAAAGAACTAAAGAAGCTGAAAAGCAGCAAACCAAGTAATCCACTTAAAAAATCGGGAACAGAGCTAAACAGAGAACTCTCTGTAGAGGAATATCAAATGGCAGAGAAACACTTAAAGAAATGCTCAACGCCATTAGCCATTAGGGAAATGCAAATCAAAACGACCCTGAGATTTCACCTTACACCCATCAGAATGGCCAAGATGAAAAACTCAAGTGACAACACATGCTGGAGAGGATGTGGAGAAAGGGGAACCCTCCTCCATTACTGGTGGGAATGTAAACTTGTACAACCACTTTGGAAATCAATCTGGCGCTTTCTCAGACAATTAGGAATAGTGCTTCCTCAAGATCCAGCTATACCACTCCTAGGCATATATCCAAAATATGTTCAAGTACACAACAAGGACATTTGTTCAACCATGTTTGTAGCAGCTTTATTCCTAATAGCCAGTATCTGGAAACAACACAGATGTCCCTCAACTGAAAAATGGATACCAAAATTGTGGTACATTTACACAATGGAATACTACTCAGCAATTAAAAACAAGGAAATCATGAAATTTGCAGGCAAATGATGGTAACTAGAAAAGATTATCCGGAGTAAGGTATCCCAGAAGCAGAAAGACATACATGGTATATACTCACCTATAAGAGGATATTAGACATATAATATAGGATAAACATATTAAAATCTGTACACCTAAAGAAGCTAATCAAGGAGGAAGACCCCTGGGTAAGATGATCAATCCTCACTCTGAAAGGCAAACAGGACTGACATTGGAAGAGAGAGAAAACAGGGAACAGGACAGAAGCCTACCACAGAGGGCCTCTGAAAGACTCTACTCAGCAGGATATCAAAACATGTGCTGAGACTCATAGCCAAACTTTGGGCAGAATGCAGGAAATCTTATGAAAGAAGTGGGAGATAGAAAGACCTGGAGGGGACAGGAGCTCCATAAGGAGAGCAACAGAACCAAAAAATCTGTGCAAAGGGGTCTTTTTTGAGACTGTAATCTGTAATCTTAATAAACTTACCTGTTTAGATTTTATGGGTTCACTTTCTATTAATATATATATATATATATATATATATATATATATATACTATTTAATTCACTTCTACTCTTATTATCAATACTTATACTTCTTACCCTGGATTTAATTTGTTATTTTCTAATTTCTTAAAATAGTTGATAATGGCATTTGAAAACTTCTAACATTTGGTGTAGTATATACCAAACATTTTGATATGGTAAGCTTTTATTTTATTCAATTTATAATGCAGATGATCCTTCATGTGCGATAAAGCTATGTGCTGATAAACCGACACAAGCTGGAAATGCCGTATAATTTAAAATGCCATCAATATACTTAATGCATGGAACAGCATAGCTTAGCATCAAATTTTACTGCTGAGAACCAGTGGTTTAATGCTTAGCAGAGTAAGAGTTATAGATTTCTGTCATTGCTTAGTATCATAAAGCTATATCTTGTACCTCAGATACCTAGTGCAGAAAAGGATCAAAATACAAAACTCAGAATATGGGTTCTACTTAATGCGTCTTGCTTTGTACCATACAATAGAATCTGAACATCCTTGGGTTGGTGAGACAGTTCAGTGGGTAAAGACAGTTGCTGCTGAGTCTGATGACCCTGTGGTCTCTGGGACCCACATGGAGAAATGATTTCTGAGGGTTTTTCTGTGAGCTCCATATGTGTGTTGTGGCTGTGCATGCCCAGATACATACACACAAGTAGACACAAATAACACATTTAAAAGCATTCTAAGTTGAACCATAGTAAGTCGAGGTCTGTCTGTATTCTAAGCTTTCCCCATGATTTCTTTTTTTACCCATGGTTAGTTCAAGACCCATTCCCCAATTTCCAAATATTTTGGAATTGTATAGAAAGCTTCCTGATATGAGTTTATGTATGATGTATTTTTTAAAAAAATATTTAGTTTTTAAGAATGTGTGTAATATGTGTGTCTGTGCAGAAATATGTACACATGAGTGTGGTGCCCACAGAGGCCAGAAGAGGGCATTGGATCTCCTAGAGCTGGAGTTACAAGCAGTTCTGAACTTCCTGATATGGGTGCTGGAACCCGAACTCGAGTCCTCTGCAGACGTAGCAAGCACTTAAAAGCACAGTGCCATCTTTTCAGCTCTAAATGTTAGATATCTTGAATTTTACTTTATTGAGTTCTGAATTTTATTGTGTTCTTACAAGTGTACCAGACATTTATCTTAGAAAATGACCTGACGATCAGTTTGATCTATTTTTTGATGCACATTTTTTTTCATGTTTGCACAGGGTTTGTTTGCAGTAGAGTTTTCTGAGGTCTGACCCACCTGTGTCTCTAGTATCTCATCTTCCACTGGTTCTCTCTGTGTTTGCTGGTGGGCTCTTAATGGCTCCCGTTCCTATGAAAGCTCTGGTAGTTATTTGGCCTAGAGTATCCCAGATGTTTTCCTTTGCCTGTGAGCCAAATGGAGTTTTCACTTAATGCATACTTCTATTTACAGAGACTTGAAGAACCCCCATGAAAATTTCTGGAGTTCTGTCTTTTCTTAGCTCCTTCTTTTCTGGTGCCCTATTCTGCAAAGCCTAATGTCTCTCTCCTAAAATGCTAGCCCCTGTCTCCCAAATTAAGCATGAGTAATGATGTCTTTTTAGATGGCATCCTCCCACTTGTAGTCTGAAAAGTGCCACCAAGCAGAAAATGGCTGTGAAGTTTATTTTGCTTTTCTTCTCTCACTATCACAGTTCTTTGAAACATGTTGCTAAATGTCTGAAACAGCTTTCATATTAAGGCATGTCTAAGGCTGGGGAGATATAGCTCAGTGAATAAAGTGCTTGCCATGCAAGCATGAGGACCAGAGATGAGATCCCTGGTACCCACATAAATGCTGGGTGGTTTGTGATAGCCCACCCATAATGCTAACACATGGAATGTAGAGAAAAGGAGATACTTGGAGAAGGCTGATAGCTAGATCAGCTAATTTTGGGTTCAAGTGAGAGATATAGACTCAATATATAAGGCGGAGAGTGATGAGGGAAGAAAAGAATAGACTTCAACCTATGATCTCTACATGCATGTAAGTACATGTGCATGTAATGCTCCCTGACATCTGCACACATAGACATGATCACTCTTCACAGACACATGCACGTGTGTACATACACACACACACACACACACACACACACACACACACACACCACTACACATTCACAAAGAATATGGCCGAATTTCATTATTATTGTGGTTTGAGGCAGAAATTATTGATGACTTGCTTAATGGAAAATTCATGATTGACTTTTGTTTTCTTCTACTGTTTGAGTTAAAAAAAAAAAAAGTGAGCTTTCAGAAGACTAACAGACTTAAATTGATAGATTTTTGAATCTCTTGTTTCTACCTACAAAATAATAAATTTCTGGTACAACTACTGTGTTTTTGAAACATTTTGTTCCAAGTGGCAAGGAACAATGAAGACAAATGAGCACTCTGGATTATTCCAGCAGGTAGTGTTCAAGTGATCACATGCACCAGCCTACAATTATTGTAGAACACAGATCTGCTTCCTAACTAACCTGCAGTAGCTGTTTGTCTGCCACTCAATGTTTCCATGTCATATGCTCATACGGCAGCTCTCCTCCTCAAAGGCCAACTGTGCCTATTAATGCCCCAAATCAGTGGACTCTGGCGTGAAGTTACCCTAGATGTGTTGCTTTTCTCCATGGTGTCATTCAGAGATTCAGGCTCCGTCTGTCTTGCCACCTTTAAGAACCTCATGATCTATTATGACTCTATCCAGAAAGACAAAAGGCAAAACCAACCAACCAACCAACCAAACAAACAAACAAACAAACAAAAAACCCAAAAAAAACTTTTTGGAACAGATTTGGAAAGTGATATGAACCAACTCTTAAACATGGCATATGCCAGTTTTGTGTATATCCCTTTAGCTCAATCTTAATCACAGGCACGTTGTTAGTTATTTGAAAATGAGACTTGAACATTTAATTTAGCCCTGACAGGGGAGAAGAAGGACACATGCTCAGCTGACAGCCAGCAGGGGTTGGGTGTTTCATGCCGAGGTTCTGTTTTGGAGCACAGCTTCTCAGTGAAAGAAAGGCTCTGCATCCAGACTCTCTTGCCTTTGAAAGACTTCTTTCCGTTCTCTGTTCTCTCTCTCTTCCCTTTCCTCTTTTCTTATGTAGTTCTCCTCACTCCTCTTTTCACATACATTACAACTTCCAAATTACTTTGCTCTTCTCTGGACTATTCTAGTGAACATGGACAAGACTTTGTCTCTGCCACTGTGGATTTTCAATGTTTTGAACTGTGTACTTAATATTTTACATAGTAATACACGAAATAACACTAACTGGTGACTTCAAAAATAAGAACTGTTTTCAGCAGCATTAGAATGAACAAGAAAATAAAACTCGTGGAAAAATTATAGACTAAACCCTTTCTATTCACCGCTAGTTGTTTTCAGAAATAAAATATTCCATAACCATTGCTGAATAGAAAGAGCGACATTTATTTCACCCCAGATGACACTTAAATCTAAAACATGTACTAACTGTAGTACATATAGTTTAATATGTATGTTTTAAATTTTGCTGTATATACTTTTATATTACTTCTATAATGACTATTTTTATTGTTATTTCACTGTGTACCATGTTCCAGATTGCTTTCCTGGCAGCTGATAATGTTGTCTGTAGCTTGGTTTGGTTTGGTTTGGTTTGGTTCCACTTCTTAATTACATGAACAGAACCACACTGCTTATAGTTTAATAGCACATACGAATAGAAGAATGGCAGCATCCTTTTAATAAATCACTGTGTTCTGACATTAAGCCTAGGTAGTATGGGAGAATGTTATCCTGGAGCCTCTCTAGAACTTGTATTTCAGTTTCTGTATGATCCTGTCAAAATAGACAACTTTGTATTTTCATTAATTTATTTGGCTCATAAACTAAATTCCTACTGTTTGCCATCTATATCAATGACTTCACACACACACACACACACACACACACACACACACACACACAATGTGGAGGTATATTCATCTTCCCCCCCCATTTTTTTTTTTTTTTGAGACATGGTTTCTCTTTGTAGTCCTGGCTGTCCTTGAACTCACTCTGTAGACCAGGCTGGTCTCAAACTCAGAGATTCACTTGCCTCTGCCTCCCCAGTGCTGGGATTAAAGGCATGGGCCACCACCGCCTGGAGAAGCATCTTGCTCTTAACTCTCGCCGTTTTTACAATGAAGTCTGCCCAGCAGACTTTAGCTTTCTCTCCACAACACTGAACACTAGTTTACTCATCTGTTGGGACATCAGTTAAGAAACAACACTTCATTGCCCTTGGATAATTATAACCTTCCCTTTAAGAGCCCCAAAGATTGCCTTTTGGAATCACAAACTAGGTTTCCCTACTCCAAGTCTGAGTCCCAAGGAGATTTCTGGTCCTAAGTTACTACTTTTGTAAAACGGGATTATTTATTCTTCACCTGTCTTGCAATTATTTATTCTTCCACCTGACAGATGTGCAATGTGTTGTTGCTGGCTTGGCCTGTTTATATTTTTACCAGTTGTCAAGATGGGTCTGAGATGTGTTCCCGCCAGGCTGGACTCCTGCTATTCTAATGTATCATCTCCCTCTGTGTGATGAGCTCAAGGGCCTGTAAAACCTCTTCTTCAGAAAGGCTGCCTTTTGAGAGTTGGCAAGGAACCCTGCTAATAACCGCTCCTGGACAGCAGGGAGCTGTGGTGTGTGGCTGAGCAGCTAACAGATTCTGTTTCCTATTGATGAAGACTTGGGCAGCCCAGAGCTGAGAAGGGTTGATCTCTTCCTAAGTCTGTGCACTGAACTTCCTGTCTACCTAAGCGTCAGATTTCTGTGTTGTCTTTGTCTTCCCAAGGTCAAGCCCAGGACTCACTGATTCTCAGCATTGAGGCTGTTCTTTATTGGAGAAAAGCACAGTGGAAACACAGTAGTAAGAATGACAACAGCTCTGAACCTGCTCTTTCCTCCTCACTGAAGACACCTCTTTTAAATCTGGAAATCACTCCCATCTCCAGAATTCTGACTTGTAGCCAACCCTCTAGTTCTATAGACACGGGGCACTAGGTGTCATGACTAAGCTGTTGAATAGCACAGCTAATCACTTATAGAACCTGAGAACTGGGGGTAGAGAAATCAGTGTGTTACAAATGGAATGACGTTGTTGGGCTGAGCACCACCAAACTACATGTCTATAGGCTGTGACCCTTGGGCAGGTGTATTTTTCTTCTCACTTCTCCTAACCTGTATAACTGAGAAAATAATAGCACCTATCTCATATGGTTTTCGTTTTGAGGATCAGGAGTCAACAATGTGTTCTGTTGTACCCAGGTCTTTAAATTCCCAGGGGCGGGGCTCAAGCCTTTGAAATCTCTTCTGACAATGGCTTTTTTGAGACCCATCAATGCAGGTCTTGGTTCTGCCAGCAGGAGTTCATTCATTGATTATTTTAAGCTGCCTATTTGTGGAACCAAATGTGAAGAAAAAGAAAATAGGCCTCTCCTCCATTTCTGGTACACCACCTCATGAAGAGAGCACTTGGCTGCCTTTTTTAGAAATACAGGAGTAAGAAAGAGACGCTTTATGACCAGCTTTTAAAAATTAAAATTACACATATGTATTTCTCAAAGTAATACATTTAACATATATACTATATTACATATTAATATAATATAATACATATGATATATTATTAATTAATTTGTATACCTTAAAGTCAGCTGGTAATGCTAAAAGACACTGTTCACCCTGTTGATAAAAGCCTTTGATTCTATGCCTCCTGATTCCTAATTTTCTGTTTCCTGACGTACCCACTTAACTTTTGTATCGGTTGCATTTGGTATTTGCCTCCCTTATCTAATAAGCTTATCCTGCCACTTCTTGATACTTTAAAACTTTGAGTTTTTATTTGGCTTGGTAGCATAGAGGAAGAAAACTTAAGTCTTTACATCATTTTCCCATACTTACATGCACTTAAACATAAATGTATATTTGATTCTAAGCCCAGGTGAAGAGGGGAAGAGGAGGGATAAATAACACTATGGATGTTTGATAAAGCCATAGCGCATTATTTTTATATTTACTTAAAATTACATATGATATATATGCAAAAATATATACTTAATTGAAGTTAGAGCATTTGGGAGACAGTGCTCCTCCCCCAAACTATAAACTATCCAACAAAAATCTTAATAACAGGCCTGGAAAACCCTTTGAGCTATTGGCTAGGGGAGTCTAAGAGACCCCTCTCTCTCCCAAAAAGCCAATACAAGCTATTGCTGTTGTCTTTAGTGCCTTCCAGAAAAAGGGGGTTCAACACTACCGTTGAAGACACCACGCAGCTGCTGGTTCTCATTTCTTCTTTAAGTTACCCCCTTGTTTTATAGGGAATATGCTTTACTAGGTACCTAGAAAATAAAAGGCATTTAAACATTCTGGTATTTCACAAGACAGTAGTCAGGTTTTTTTTTTTTTTTTTTTTTTCCTCTAGTGTCACATTTACTAGTAAATTAGAATTTGATGTTAAATTTATTTCCTTCTGGATTTTGAAACAACTTCTCTGTTGCTTTTGAGTTTTCCAGTTTGCCTCTGGGAAGGCTGAGATGGCCGTGACTCCCAGCCATTTGCATGCAGCTTTCTTTGGAAATCCATCTGGCAGAATTTTTTGGAACATTCTGTTTCTAGTGGTTTGAAATCTTACACTGACGTGACAAATTGCATATGTTTTCACTTGTGCTGGGCACTTTCTGAGTTCATTCAACTTATAAAATTATACCTTTCACTTTTGGGACATTTTTGTGAATAGGATGTTCTTGAATCTTGACTATTTCCGCCCAGGCTTTCCCCTTTGGGGTGCCAACTGTTCAGGCATTGCACCTTCACAGCTATTTACTTAAGCTGTTCAAGGTATTTTTTTTCTGGCGTAATTCATCAAGTTTGTCTTCTAACCATTCTAACATTTTTCATCTCTGCTCTGCTTTCTCTGAGTATTTCTCTGGTGCTCAATGCTTCATGAATCCAAAGACTTCTTCTACTGCAAGGATATTCATAAGAATAATCAAAATTTCCGCTCCTCCCTTCCTTGCTTTGTGTATGTAACTCATGCAGTTACAGTGCTCTATAACAACTCTTCCATTCATGTGGGATGCGTGCATATGAGATCACGATAGTGATCTCCTGAGGTCATTATAGAGCAGCTTAGTCGTCAGCATCTCTTGCTTACACCAGGAGGCTCCACTGAGACACTGCCCTGTGCCACTTACTTTACATATATTTACGCTCGATGATTGCATTGCACAATGATGAATTGTACACACAGTGCATTTCTCAGAATATATCTGAATGTTTACATGAAACATGACTGTATTTAGTAGTATTTTTGTGATATAGCTGCTTTTCTCTCTTGGATAGAAAATTATCTCATGGATAGTAGGTATGTAACCCTCCCCCTTACAACACAGATGATCAGCAGACTTGTGTGACGGCAGAGTAGAAGAAGAGGGAGCTATAGATAAACAGGAGAAGGGTCAGAATATGAGCCTTACATTTAGTGCTGAGACACTTATGCCCCTAGAATTGGTTTGGTCTTGGCAAACGGTGTAGTGAAAACTGTGTCTGTTCATAATGCAGGTCTAAGGACCATTGGTGTTATCACCAAGCTGGATCTCATGGATGAAGGAACGGATGCCAGGGATGTGCTGGAGAACAAGCTGCTACCTCTTCGCAGGGGTAATGTACCGTGGTTTCTACAGGCCCGCCTTTTATAATACGGCAGAGAGATGACTGGCAAGCCACAGGGAGGCCTGGCATTACTTCTGCCTCTGTTGAAAGGGAGTGATTTGTTATTAGCTGTACTTTACATGGATTGGCACAAGGTTCCCAAGTGTTGTATTAAAGAACAGTTCAAGAAGAGAAGTATGTCTTAAAATAACAGAAATAGGAAAACAGAGGAAGGAAGGAGTTTGAAGGGGGGTTATAAATATTCATCATAAGCTACAAAAATATACACCCTTCTGTCTTAAGGCTGATGTTTACTTGCCTGCTACATGACACAACGGTTAAGATATAGTTTCATAAAGTGTATAGAGCTTTCATAGGTGTGGTATAGTATTCCGTTGATGTCAACAATTTATCAATGGTCAAACCGGAGGTATTTATTGAGGTGTTGGATGGAATATTGTAAGGAGACTCAGTATTTAGGCCTTAAAACTAACTTTGCCTGTTAGAGAGCCTTGAAGTTTCTCTAGAACAAATGGCAGAAAGTGTTTCAGATCCCATGGGTTTGTGTTTCATTTCAGGTTACGTGGGGGTGGTCAACAGGAGCCAGAAGGACATAGATGGAAAGAAGGACATTAAGGCAGCCATGTTGGCAGAGAGGAAATTTTTTCTTTCTCACCCGGCTTATAGACACATTGCTGATCGTATGGGGACCCCACACCTCCAGAAGGTCCTGAATCAGGTAAAAATTATTCTTTTAAGCATCAAGTACAATTATGAAATGTGTAGATTACTTGAATTAACATTTCTTATTATGAGATTTATTTTGCCCACCTAAGGTTCACTTTGCTTTTGATAATAATTTTTAAAAAATAATTATTTAGGCCCCCACACTCACCATTCTCATTGAACTGATTCCCCCTCAGTATTGTTGGTAGTATTCAAAGCAAAGCACATCCTGAGTTAGGAACAGCAAACAGGAGACACGTGTGTGAGCATTCACTCACAACACGTAGTATCTTACGTTAAACATACACAGCTTCGACAAGGTACCCTTTTGGGGATCTGTTTCAAATGTCAAACCATGATAGTTAGGTTAGATTTTTTCCATTAACTCTTTAATGGTTTTGTTAAATATTTATTGGTTTATTAATTTAAAGTAGTGAAACAATAAATCTTGATGAAGTAATCATTGTTTTCCACTAATCTAAAACACGTTTTCCAGACAGCACACTCGCTCAAAAAGAACAGAACTGGAATGGGCATTCAGCCTGTCCTCTTCCGTGCACCACACATATCATTCCCATAAGTCTCAATACACATACTTATATATTTTCTTTCCATGTGGGAGCTGAGCATCTTGGTAAGCATGGGCAGTCACTGAATACAGGCTTCCTACCTGAGTTTTCACTGCATTGACTAATATTGTGAATAGCTTTGTCACAAATAGCCTAATAATTTCTATATGAGCTCCTCTCTATGAACGTAATCTGTCAATGAGCCAGACAGTCACAAATGTCCCCTTGTTTGCTCTTTGGGAGCATCAGTGAAGGTTGGCATGGTAACAGTAGATGATACCTTATCTGAACCACTTGAGCAAAACAACTACAGAAGTTTTAGAAAATAAAGACCAGTAGTATACTTTTAAGTGATGTAACAGAGTACCATAAAATGTATGCTTTTTAATTAAGGCCATGTGAGAATTTAGAGGCCACATGGCAGTATTTGGCTGTATCACTTAAGACATTTTTAAACAAGTTGGTCATGTACGAACCACACTATTCTACCCATTTAGCCAGTGATAGCAACACTTCTGAGGTTATTGTTCCATATCTGTGTCGTTCTAAGAAAACTATAAACAGATTGAAAATATCATAGGGGAAATTCACTAATATGATTGCAAATATAAGGTTAGAAATAAAGTAGGCTTTGAGTAGTAGCACCCTGGAAGGGCATGATTGCCCATTTAGGTTCCAGGTGCTTACCAGCTTGGGACATAACTAGACTCTTGTTGGATGACATTTGACTGGACTCTGGTGTTTCTAGTCCACTTTAACTTAAGGTTCCATCAGTGAACAGCGATCTTAAGTTAAACCCAATGCTAAAGTGCTGCCAGGCAGTCCCGCAGGTAACTTCAGGTGTGTTTGAGCAGGGTGTGGTAGACTCCAAGGCAGCGGAGAAGAGTGGGCACCGCCTCTTCCCACCCTTCGATGCAGTCTGTGGCAAACATGCCCGTGAGTTCTAAGGAGGTAATGGTGAGGGCAGCAGTGGAGGCCGAAGGTAGTTCACCTCCTGAGCCGATCTTCAGGCTTATACACGTCTGGTTTTCTGTGTTTTATTTAGCAACTTACCAACCATATTCGAGATACCCTGCCCAACTTCAGGAACAAACTGCAGAGTCAGCTGCTCTCCATAGAACATGAAGTAGAAGCCTACAAAAACTTTAAGCCGGAAGACCCCACGAGGAAGACCAAAGCTCTGTTGCAGTAGGTCACCCCTCTCCTCCTTGGTTCTTTTGAAACTTCATGCGTAGCCTGCATGTTTGTCGCATTGTTTCCCAGAAGCATCCCTATTTTGTGGCACCTTTATTCCCTGCACCTCAAAGAAAAACTTAATTCCTTTATTTTTCGTTTAACCAGTCTTTAGTATGCAATAGTCCCCTCTTCCTGCGTCTTCACTCTGTGTTGTGTGTTTATGGGTTCCTGGAAACTTCATGGCTGGCAGTAAGGAGAGACGAGAATGAAACTCACCCTGACTTATTTAGCCAGTGTTGGGCTAGACTTTTAGAGTCTGTCATCAGGTGGTTTATTTTAGCCGTATTTAAGCACAGCATATTTTTTTTTTGGGGGGGGGGTTTCCTGATGATAATGAGCTGAGTCCCATGTGTACAACAATGCTTAAGACATTGAAAATCTTTTCAAAGTTCACATGGCTTCTTCCATAAATATGGGTCCTGTTGACTCAGGACCTCTGCTCATAAGTTCTAGGGAGAATGACTGAGGTAAGCAATGCCCAGGGGACTAGCCTGGCCCTAAGATAACATAGAAGTTGCTTACACTATAAAGTTGTTGTATAATACAAGTGACATTTCTCATAAGGATGGATTTTATGGACTGAGAAGCAATGCTCAAGATTTGGGGAGGGGTTGGGATAAAGAAACAGTATTTGGGTGAAGCCTGGGCCTACAGATAGCAAAAGATCACCAGGTCATAAACTAAGTTCTTTCCTAGCATTCGATGTGGAGTGGCAAACATCTCCTTCCTGTGAAGAGTCAAGCCTGGCATGTTTAACTTTCCTGGCTTTTCCAGTGCTTGTCTGTGTGCCCAAGGACCTCTTACACATCACAACACTTTCTTCCTTATTTTTGTCTTATTTCTTCCCTTCTTAGCCAGATTTGGCTTTCTGTTCTAGAACTTTTCCATTATAGTCCAGCTTTAGCTTGGTGATAACCACCTGCTGGGGTGAGTGCCCACATGGACAGTGATGCCATTAGCCCATTTCTGCTGTATCCATTCAGTGTAGGTGACATATTTCTTCTTGTAAACCTGGACTACTTCACCAATCTGATGACTTCTATAGTGTCTTTCTACAACCTGAACTTCATCCTCCAATCAGATGGGCATAGACCTAGCATTATACTACTGTCCCAGCTCTTTGAAAGGAGGGGGAAGACATAATCTTACTTCAAGTGTGAGAGGATACATTGAAATGCCTTCTATGGTTCTTGCTTTGGTCAGAAGTCACAGCAGTATCGATGTTTTGGTGTTTTCTGCTCCAGTGATGGTCACAAAAGGATTCTGGGTTGTTGTTTTTTTTTTATGAAAAGATTTCTGAATATTCAAATTGTTTCAGTGGTATCTTAATTACACCACACCGTATTTCACTTAAAAATAATACCATGATGAAGAATATTTTTCAATAGTAGAATGATTTCCAAGTTTGTTTCTTCATGACTTTGATTAAATTCTTATAAAAATTCTTCAAATTATACAGAAAAGAAATATATTTATATTTTGATCATACATCTTCATCTTAACATCTCTCTGAAGCTAGGATGCAAAGACTGGTCCTTGCCTCTGTGATCTCAGAGTCTCTACTGAAGAATATTTCACCATTAGATTGTTGACTAGACTGTTGAGTCATCTTCTTTTTCCGCACCTGTCTTTCCTGACATGTTTCTTCATTCCTTCTTCCTGCCATGTTTGCACACACACTACTCAGGCCCTGGCTCTGCATAACCTACCATGTAGTCAGCAATGACCATGAACCTTTGCACTCAAGAAGGGGATCATGAAGACAAGCCTATAAATGGGGAATTATGTTAGAGTCTAGTAAATGCTTGTTTATCATAAGCAGAGAATGCTGGAGCCCATAGGAGGAGGCAGGTACCTGTGAAGAGAGGTATTAATTCCAAGGGAAAGTGATGCTCAAGGCCCTGAAGAAGAAGGGGAGTGGGTTTAAGGAGGATGATAAGAGAACAGAGTAAGCCTGGGGACAGCTCATTCCAATACCACCCAGTGGAGGGCATGGAAGAATCCACAGAGCTGCGGGTTGTAAATGTTTCTAGTGTTTCAGTGAATAGTCTACAAAATTTCCAGGTGTTTAAACAGAAAACATTGAAAACATTAGCAGATACTTGAACATGCCTAAATAATTTACAATTACTTTAACCCATTATATACTATACATTTTTGGACATTAAAAAATTGGACATTTCAGGAGATCTGAAAATATTTTTCTATTAGATTTTGTATTTGAACGTGGAAGTTCTACTATGTCGGAATTTGAATTTCTAAGCCTAGTTAGCATCACAAATGGAAACACTTTTTTACCTTTTCTCTGTTGTTTAAACCAGCTAGCTTAAGATAATTAGCTGACTCACACAACAGACTTATACTACGCGTCTCTTTTATGTTGGTTATACAGAGATAAACTGAATGCATGCCCTTGCCCTCAGCGGAGTGACTGACAGGGAAACAGGCAGTGATGATATGGCCTGCCAGTTCCTTTGCTAGAAATAGGCTTAAGAAGTGGAGAACTGCTTCATTTGACCAGTGGTAGATGATGGTGGTAGCTGAGGGCCACGGATCATGATGGGGTTGTTGGAAGAGTTAACGCTTGAGCTGAGTCTTGAAAACAGAAGAAGCAAATCAGCCAGGCAGAGGATGAAGTCAATGGCGCTGTAAATACTCAAAACAAGTAGAAAAATCCCGGGGAATGGTACATTTGGTGGTTGGATAGTAGATTCCTTCTGTTTAGATTGGGAGGTGCGTATGCATGCACAAGAGGTGGGCCCCAAGAACAGCCAGGACCCCGGCACAAAGAATCCTAGATAATGGGTTAAGCCAAACTGTAGGAACCTACTGAAAAGCAGGCCAGAACTCGTTGTAGAGGGGTCTGTGACCATCAGGATGGAAATCTATAGGTGCTCCAGGAACCCAAGAAGGGGTTGTTGAGGGCTGAGCCAAGGCAGGGGAATCAGCAGGCTCAGGACCGGGAGAAGGTAAGTGGCTCAAGTTTGAGGTGTTTGGATACAAGACAGCTAAGGAAAATGCATGTCCAGCACAGAGTTGCACGAATGGGCCAGACACCCCTATAAATCATGGCATTCGAAGATGTAGACAACAGTATCTTGATAACTGACCTTTGAAACTCTGGCCAGGCTTAGTCCAACCAGCACAAAGGAGACTGGGAAACTGACGGCGGAAAAAAGGAGCCTGTGTATGTGTGTGTGTGTCTGTGTGTGTCTGTGTGTGTGTGTGCTGTTTCAGTAGCAGGAGCCCAGGAGTGGCCAGGCATGATGTCACAGGAGTAGAGGCTCGCTTGAGATTTATTACATAACTTTAATTTTAATTCAACTGTTCCTCAAATACCTTTCATGTTATAATCACCATGGATAGAACACATTTAAAGGGAAAGAGATTTGAAATATATTTACTCTAGTTAAAATGTCTAAAATAAATCTCAGCGACGAGTGTTCCTGTAAAGGGCTTCTCACAGCCTATCGGTGCACAGTGCTGACATGACCAGTAGGTGTCGCCAAGAACACCAGGAAAGGAGTCGAAGCTTCGTCCTCTGAAAATCAGGCAAGGCAAGGCGAGCCGCGTGACTTTAACTAACTTTTAACTTAGGTTTGTTTCTCTTTCTCAATTCTAGGATGGTCCAGCAGTTCGCTGTGGACTTTGAGAAGAGAATCGAAGGGTCGGGGGACCAAGTAGATACGTTAGAGCTCTCTGGTGGTGCTAAGATCAACCGCATTTTCCACGAACGCTTTCCTTTTGAGATAGTGAAGGTTTGTAAGCAAAGCTCTTTTTCTTCCGTCATCCTGCATTGCTTCCATATTCTCGTTTGCAGCTCTCTTGATGTGATGTGATGGATCACAGGACCAGCAGAGTTCTTGGAATAAAATTCTTTGTACTGGTAACTTCTTTTCTGATTTCAGTGAGTCCGCAGACATTACCCCAAGAAATAAGACTTGAATTATCAGTTGTCTACTTCAAACTGTTTCTGAGACTCTCCTATGGACTAAGGTTTCAGGGATTAAGACAGAGAAGGGTTTGATTTGTCTGGTGCGGAAATACAGAAAATGAAAAAAACAGACAACGTAAAGAAAAATTCAAGTGTTATAGTGATAAGATGCAAAAGCCCCCTTTCGTGGGATATTTAGATAGGTTCTGTCTGAGTGAAGGCATATTAACCACAAGGAGCACAGCATAAAGACATCAGTGTTAAGAAAGTCCCTTGGAGAGGCTAATTCAGGGAAGACGCTGTGTCCTCCTGTGAAGCACCAAAACCCAAGTGATTATACCCCCGCAGGTGGAGAGCTAGTGGAGAGGGAGATGAAAGAATTCAGAGAGGAGGAAAGTGCCCAGTTCATCCAGGGCTCTCCTGGTCGCAGTGAGGTGTTTATGTTTGCCAACGGAAAGCGACAGGAGGATTTTGCACAGGTGTGTGTTACCTGATTGGGTCAACGAACCCCAAAGAACTCGATGCCTGTTGGATCGCCTGTTGGGGCAAGCAGTAGATACGATAAGGAAGAGGAGGGCCCGAGCAGAGGTGATGGGCCATGTTTTCTGCCTGAAGCTTCTAGAGTCTCACGAGTCCTCTAAAGACAGGGAAAGCAAAATTGCGGACACACGGTTGGACGCTTGGTCTTGGAAGGGCTCTTGTGCATGGGAGAAGCTCTGACATGCAAATTCTTTTTAGCCGTTTTGTCAAAGTGATGTTAACGAGAAAGAATGGAGAGAAACGGATGATTGTGGGATTTTAGAGATAAGGTTGCCAGGCTTGGGTCGATTCAAGAGACCAGAGGTTTCAAAATTCCCCCCCCCCCCAAGTCTTGGCTTTTGACACTGAGTGGATGATGGTGCCCATCCGATGAGGGACGGAAGGGAAAGTGTCAGTGTTTAGGAGTGAAGTGAGGCTTGTTGGTATTTGCTAGGATTGATCGATTGATTGCTCAATAAGGCAGCCGAGTCACTTAGGGACTGGGCCACCTACCTCACGTACGAGGAGGTGGATGTTTATGTATTGGTATGGGAGGAGGGTGGCTAATAGATGCTTTTATTAAAATGTGCCAAGTAAAGTGGCAAACTTCACACGGGGTGCTATGGAAACACCACCCACAGGCATGAGTCCCAGCCCGAGGATACAAGCGAGCCAGACTTCTGAGCTGAGTTTGGAAGGATGGGTAGCCAGTTAAGCAGTAGGAGTTGGGAAAGGGGGGTGGGGGGAGAATGCTCATGATACAAAGGAAAGAATGATAAAGGCCCTGAGCCGTGAAGCTGCACAGCTTCAGGATAGAGCTGAGGGATGCCATTGCTCTGAGATGTAGAGTTAAGGGAGGAAGTGGACAGAGAGCGAGGCTGGAATGGCCGCACCCCTGTCAAAGCGATATCCGGTGTTCTCTGTATGTGCCTACTGAGACTAAGCTCCATGACTCTTTGATCCTACTTCCAAGTAGATTTGTAGTGCCTAGGACTTCTGGGAAATATTTATACAGCAATGCATCCTGTGTTGGCTTGGTAAGGTATTATTAATTTCCTTTTATAAAGAGGTCTTAGGTTCAGGTGGTTAAAATGGCCAGAAAGAAAAGGCAGCTGTGCTGTGGCCACCCATCAGAAGATACTCTCATTTATGCATTCTCTCGTGGCCACGGCTTTACTACCTTCAGCAAAAAGACTTCTGTGTTCAGATGAGGGACTGGTTAATGTCCAGGAGGTATCCTTATACACAGCACTCCTCATATAACAGAGTTAAAAAAAAAAAAAAAAATCTCTGCTCCGCTGGAAGTTCCAGAAATCCCCAGTGTTCTATGTGGCCTTGAACTCCTTACAAACAGATGTTTTGACCATCTGGGTTTAGCTTACAAAAGACATGAGTATCCATTTATTAATAACAGTCAAGTTATCCTGATTCTATACTATTCAATAATATTATCCAAAGGAATTAAGTGTCATAACTGTGGCTTATTTTATTTTTGCATCTGCAGATGGAGTTCAATGAGAAAGAATTGAGAAGAGAAATAAGCTATGCAATCAAAAACATACATGGTATCAGGCAAGTGATACGCATTTTTCCTGTCTTCAAGCTACCAAAAGAAAATGAGCATTTCTGAACAACTGGTAATGTAGTTTTTCATCATCTGAAGGAAGAAGAGAGAAGTCAGAAAAAAGAAAACCTTGGTTTTTGGCTTAGTGCTAATTTTCTATATTGCTAGGGAACTTTTAAGTAAAAAAACAAAACAAAACAACAACAACAACAACAAAAAACATTTTGTATCCATGGCCTGTACTCTTCACAATAAAAACAGCATTCTACTTATCCCTGAGTAGGTGAACAAGATTCTGTTCTCTGAGTGGGGAGGAAGGCGCACCATGCTCATAAGCAATCATTTCCAAGGAGACATGGCAGAATAGTTTGGAGTTGTGGAGAAAAATTGGGAAAGATTAAGAAGGGTAATTCTTTTTCAGTAGAACCATTTCTATGTAACAAATAATTTCAATCATAGGGTGTTATGTGCCTGTGTGTGTCTATGTGTGTGTGTGTGTGTGTCTGTGTATGTGAGTGTGTGTATGTGTGTGGGTGCAGGAGTTCATGCATATGAGGGACTTGTGCAGTGGACTCGAGAGAGGGTGGAAGATGACAATGCAGGCTGTTGAGGATGGAGGAGGGGGCGTCCAGCCACTGGCAAGCTGCAGCCAGTCTTCTTGGAGCTGGGCTTTGCATTCTGGCTGCTGTAGGTAGGGAGGGTGGAGTGACATGAGCACAGAATGTGTCTGGAGTGAGCTAGGGATTGCATTTCTCCTTACTGAGAGTAAGGTTATTGTGTTACTTTGTAGGTTAGTATCTTTAGCCTTATATAACAAATCCTCACAAACTGGGTAGCTTATCAACAACAAAATTTGTCCCTCACTGCTCTGGAGGCTGAAGGCACTTCCATCAGAGTTCCCCAGCTTGGCGTGGCCTGGTGAGGGCCTCCTTCCAGTTTGAATACTACTCAAATCTCACAGTGCCTGTATCTGGTCGAAGGAGGCCCAGCGAGCTCTCTGATCTCTTCCCATGAGACACCACTCTCATTCAAGAGAGCCCCAACCTTACATCCAGTTTCTTCCCAAAGGCCCTACATCCTAATGCTGTGACATCAAGTTTATAGGGTTTCAACATGGGCATTAGGAGAAACATGGGCATTCAGTCAACAGTGATATAATCCAGATTATGATATCAGTTATTTTAAAACATTTCTTGAGCTCATGTAGAGTAAGCTACATATAATTGCACAAGCACACGTTCAATAGAAATGTCCCAATTGTAACCCACATAGGTTGCTGGTTCATGGTTCACGGGTTACCTTAAATGAAGGAGGGGTTCCCTGGTTGGTGGCCAAGTGTGGCTTAGCTTCTGCCACCAGGGCCACGATGAGATTATGTTGAAGGTTCTTAGACAGACCCTCCTGTCTCCTCCCACTCTCCATGCTGGGGTTATAGGAGCACACTATCACACTTAGCATTATTATGATATTAAATCTGAATTAAATCCAGACAAAGAGAAGATTATTGTGATTTTAGTCACTTGCTGATTTTATAAATTCATCCTTTAGGCCTTGTGCGTCATCTAGATGAGTTGATGGCTCACACTTTTTTCCTTCAGCGCCCAGGGCTATGGGCTGAGAACCAGCCAGGTCTTTGCAGTACAGCCTTGCTGGAAAGAGTAGATTCTGGGCTGGAAAGAGCTGCTTTACCGTGTGAAAGGGAGGCCCACTCGTTACGAGAGCGCAGCTTCTGAAAGCCTTTCAGATGGTGAATGGAAACTTGGTCAGTCACCCCTCGTAATCTGCTGAGTGTTAGTCTCAGGATCCCCAGAGATAGCCCAATGCACAGAGGCACACTCTCATAGAAAACAGCACATGACATGAACATCACACACACGTAGCCCGGCTATGCTTGGGTTCACCTCTAGATCACTCAGCCCACCTAGTGCTATATGAAAAGAGTTGTCAGGTGGCAGTTTAGGAGAAATCATGTCAGGAATGTGTCTGCAGGGATCTGTGCTGTTATGGAGGCCTGGTTGCATTCCTTTTTGTTGTTTTGAAATGGTGAGTTGAGACCAGTTACAGTTAACATTGTTTTGTAATGTTATGAAAACGTGCTTGGCTGTTTTGTGTGCGGTTCGGGGCTTTGAGCCCAGGGATTGGCACAGTCTGGGCAAATGCTCCTCTTCTCAATGCTTGGGCATTGCTGCTTGATGGGAATTTGTATTTTACAGTTATTAAAGATAGAATTGTAGAGGAGTCCTAAATAGAACTAGTGACTATATATAGTTTGTGTGTGTACTGATGCATGCCTGTTTCTGTGTGTGTGTGTGTGGGGGGGTGCACATGTGTGTGTGTGTATGCATGTGCCAGTGTGTGGGTGGGGTGTAGGTGTCCTGGTGTACATGTAAGCATGTGGAGGCCAGAGGTCAGCTTCAGCTGTCATTCTCCAGGAGCCATCCACCTTGTTTTTGAAACAGGACCCCTTAGTGGCCCTTAAGCTTTCCAAGAAGGCTTTGGAGGCTGAACTGTGATGAGCCCCAGAGATCCATTCGTACCTGCCTCCCCTCCTCTGGGATCACAGGCTTGTACCACAGTCCAGTCTTTTTGTGTGTTGTGGGTGCTGGGGGTCAGACTCAGGTCCTTATGCTTGCGAGGTTAAAGCATTCTCATGACTGATATGCTACTTCAGCTACCAATATGTGTTTAAAACTTGGTCTACTACATGCTTAATTCAAGGCGCACGTCCACTGGAACACTTCTAAAGGACTACGGGCTTACTACTCGGCTGCTGAAATCTAACCCGCTGTTCTCTTTCTTACATTCAGGACAGGGCTGTTTACTCCAGACATGGCATTTGAAGCAATAGTCAAAAAGCAGATAGTGAAACTGAAAGGGCCTTCGCTGAAGAGTGTGGACCTGGTAATGCAGGAATTGATCAACACTGTGAAGAAGTGTACCAAGAAAGTAAGTTTGGATTACTTAACTTCCCAGTAGGAGCGTCGCTGATTCACTCATCTTTCACATCCTGTTGTATGGTTCCATCTCCCTAACTCCACTTTGTTAAAGACATTTCATATCTGTGGAAGGAGAAAGACTCTGGCAGATTAGAGCAGAAACCGGCTTTGCGGTGAGCACAGCAGAATCTCATATCATGCCCTACAATAACTTTGCTTAGACCAGAAGGATTATGTTTTGGCCATCTGATATTTTCTCTCGTTGTCTGAAACAGCTAACACCTTAGGACAGTTGGATGAATGCCCCAAACTAATTCTGATGGTCTGGGATGGAAGGTAATTAATTGTTAGAGAAGGGCATCATTGACTTTGTGTGTATCAATAAAAACATTCTTGTAAATTACCAACAATTCCACCTTTAACCTGGCATTCTGAAAACAAACAATGTCACATGTTGGTTGAGAGCACAGCTTCTGAGGCCCAGATTCAGACATTACTTTGGACTTCTCTCTGCGAGCGAGCACCTTCTGACGCAAACGCAAAGACGACTCAAGCATGCCTCGCCCCTGTGTATTTGCACTTGTTTTTGCGTATCTATAGCTCCATTGTGTTAGGTGTCCAGAGACTTCATTGCATCGCCCTGTTTAGTCCTCACTATCTCGCTGCTGCCATTGGCACAAACCCATGTGATATGTGCATTGATGTTACACTGGTGAGCATAGCTGCCTTCTGATGTTATATCTAAGTTAGTAGCCAGAGGAAGTTAAGTATGATGCCTGAGATTATACAGTGAAGACTAAACAGAATGATACTGAAGTCTTCAACAAATAGTGGCTCATCTCTAAGTGGCCATTTCCACAGCAGCCCTGATTCTGTACTTTGAATATATGTTGAATCCGTGATGGAGGGTTGTTGAGGAAAAACTTCCTAGCTTGGGTGGTATCTCACTGAAGAATATGGAGAAAATGTGTTAAGTTGCTAAGACCACTACAAGAATATTTTTAGGGGAAGGCTGGAAAGATGACTTAGCAGTTAAGAACACTAGCTGCTCTCGCAGAGGACTGGAGTTCAATTCCTAGTACCCATAGTGGTAGCTCATGACTGCCTGTAATTCTGGCTCCAGAAATCTGAAGCCTTGTTCTGGCTTCCATAGGTAGCCACATATATGCATGTATATACACACACTTATACACAATTTAAAAATTAAATTTTATTTATTCTTTCTTTTCTCCCCTTCCTTCCTTCCTTCCTTCCTTCCTTGCTTCCTTCCTTCCTTCCTTCCTTCCTTCCTTCCTTCCTTCCTTCCTTCCTTCCTTCCTTCCTTCCTTCCTTCTTTCCTTCCTTCCTTCCTTCCTTCCTTCCTTCTTTCCTTCCTTCCTTCCTTCCTTCCTTCCTTCCTTCCTTCCTTCCTTCCCTCTTTCCCTCCTTCCCTCCTTTCTTTTTTCTTCTTTTTTAAATTTTTTTTGTGACAGGGTCTCTACGTGTAGTCTTGGCTGGCCTGGAACTCGCTATATAGATCAAACTGGCCTTGAACTTTCAGATATTAGCCTACCTTTGCCTCATAAGTACCAGAATTAAATGTGTGCTTCATCAGAATTTTTTTAAAGAAATATTTGGTATTGGAAAAGAGAGTTAGTATTGGTGTGTAGGGGAAAGCAAGCCTAACCTCTGACAGCTGATGCTGGTTATCGCATTATGAGCATTTTTGGAAAACATGTTTCTGTTTCTGGTGCTTTTTGCTTTATGTGTAGTTACTGCTAGTGATGAGTAATAAGGACATGAATGTTGGTCCCAGTCTCCTAGAAGAAAAGCTCAGCTCTGAAGAAGATCTGTGCATAGTGAATGAGTCAAACAAGTGAGACTTCTAGCTATGAATTTTAAATGAAAAGAGGCAACAGTACCTAGAGGTAACTAGACGCTAAGAGCTCACCTGTAAAATTTCTACTGTTTTCCTGGGAGCCTTGTTGTCCAAGTCCCTGTCTTTCTTCTCCCAAACAGCAAGAGTCTCAAGGGCTAGGTACTGGGCATAGCAGGGACAGAGGAAGCACATGGGGAAGAAAGCCATCTTTTAAAAACCAGCATTCAATCTAACAGCAGCTGGTTAAAACCCACAATCTGGGCGCCTGGCCTTGTTGCCTGTGCATCTAAAGCACTCTTGATTGGCTTCGAAAGTTGCTGGTAGGATTAGCTAATTCTGCACGCTGGATAATTAGCCACCTGGATAACCAGCTTCAGCACACACATGTTGGTCCGTAGAAAGCCTGTCCTCTTGGTGTACTGTGTATCCCTGCATTTACAAAGAGCAATGCAATTGCCTTGGTCCTCCACCCTGTTTTCCCGACTTCATCTTAAGGATATAAACCTATCAAAAAGGTTGCTTGGATTCTCTGAAAACTGAGCTGAAGACTTAGCCAAAGCCTTGCTAAATTCTTAGCTGTGAATGCCACGCTGCTGGTGAGGTGTGGGCAGGATAATAGTAAAACAGCACATGCTGTCGGCTGGGTGTTACAAAAATTTAGAGACTTTCTACATTTGGATTATTTAACAAGTGTGCTCAGGCTCTCCCTCCTGCTAAAGAAAGCAAGACTGGAAATCGTAGACGAAGGGTGTGGTTTATGTAAGACAGAAGAGCAGTAACTAATCAGTGGACCCGTATACAGACAACAGGCCCGGCCTGACATCAAAAGATTGGCACATGTGTGTACATTTATGTTTTCAGTTATATAAAGTGTTTATGGTATGTATGAATCTTTTTATTTTTATTATTATTTTTTTAATCATTTCCCATTTTATCTGACTTACTGGAAAAGCAAGAGTCAGGCTGGGATAAGACAGCGTGTTCCCAGACACTTTCTGGCTTCTATTCTTGTTCCCCCTTCCCCTGCCCCACTTTGAACAACCCCGCCTTCCCTTTATACTTTCTGGATCAATCTCCTATGTATTTTTACATCTTCTCAGAACATTCTATATTTTGCTTTAAATGAAGTAAAACAAAGAAAGCCTAGATTTCTCCCTGGAGGTTTTGTTATAGATGGAGGTTTATTGGTGAAATATTTAGTGACCTGAGATCAGGCACAGCATTTGCTAACTTCTCTCATGGGCCCCAGATATAATTCTAGTCCTTAAAAGTCTTCCACTAAGGCCCACTCTGCACTGGCACACTCCTCCAGCACTCACTGCTGTCTCCACCAGTCCATGTCTCCTCCCCTGATGCATCAGGATTCTTAGAAGCTGGCTTACTTGATTCCCAATTCATCTTTGGTGTCCAGTGTCCACCGGAACTCATGTCTAACAGCCAACAGCTACTGTTCTTTGATGTTGCTGATTTCCAAGTTTCCCCATTCACTCCCCGCTGCTATCACACTCTTCTGACTTATCGTGGTCCTTGGCATCATTGACATATGTCTTATAGGATGCAGTCCCTAAGTTTATGGCATGCAGAAAGTAGGTCACACTTTGAACTTCCCTTAGATTTTAAAAAGCCCATTAAAGAATTAACAGAAGAGCCCAGAGGAGGTTTGAAAGTTACTGTTCTCCTTGCCCCTGAAACCTCAAAGACATAGAGTGGAGTGTTTAAGTTAGAGAGCCCACTGTGATGGAGCCACACGGGTGAGTGAGACACTTCGATTTGCTGATCAGTTAGTTAATTTCCTCTCGGTTTAATGTTTTTACCAGTTGAAACTCAAAGGTTGGTGAAAGTGGTCACTGGTCTTTACCCTGGGTTCCTGAGAAGCTTGGAAACCGTGTTCCACCTTCCTGAAAGGCAGTGTCAAGACATAATCAGTCTGGTACCTCAGCGTAATCCTGAGTTCTGCTCAGTAATATTCCAGTTGCTCTGATTAGTGGCTCCTCCTGTTCTCCATACAGGGATGCTAAACTTAATTCTCTCTTCTTCACAATGTCATAGGGGCTGGAAACCAGGAAATTGCCTTCTTGTCTTCCAGTCCTCAAGCTTTCCTGTACTCAGAGCATCCTCCTACCTTACCTTTATCTGTGATGAGATGCTGGCCCTGGCTTAGGCTACAATCCTATCTCCATTCCCACTTCCCAAGAAAATTTACTCTTAGTAGCATTCTTTTTTTTTTTTTTTTTTTCCAGAAAACAGAAGCCTCTATTACATCAACAAGGCCGGCACATACCTGTAACTCAGAAAGACCCTACCTCAAGCCTATCTGCCCGCCCCCACCTCCTCCAGTTGATTCTTCAATCTTCATCTAGCCTTTACTCCACCACTTTCTGGAGATACTCATGGCCAAGGTCAACCAGGACCTGACTGCCTAACTAATGGGCACTCTTATTCCCAAACACCACTCTTGTTTTAAAGCAGCTCTCTCTCTCTCTCTCTCTCTCTCTCTCTCTCTCTCTCTCTCTCTCTCTTCTAGGTCCTCTTTCATCTTTGAGTGCCCCTTTCCTTGTTCTCAATGACTATCCATCTTTGCCTCCCTGTAAACCTCAGGAGCCCACTGAGTTTGCCTATGGGATTTCTTCTCTTAATAGTTTTAGTTGGCAGATCATGTCTCTTAGCATTCAACTACCCTTTAAACCTCAAAACATTGACGATTCCCAAATTTACGCCTCCAGAACAAGCCTTTTGAAATGATCTGTATCAGTGGCTTGATGAAAAAAGGTTTCATTTAGCTGATGGTTTTAGAGAAAGTACAGTTTTTCATGGCTGAGAAAGTATGTGGTGCTGGGCATGTGAGGTAACTGTTTATATATTATATAAACCAGGAAGCAAAGAACTGTGGCGCATGTAACTTTGAGAGATCCGTGTCTAACCACTCAGTGCCTCTTATCAAGCCCCACTGCTTCAAAGATCCATAGCCTTCAAACGAAGGACTGAGAGTTCCAAACAGAGTCAATGGGAGACATTACCGATTCCCAACTACCACAACTATGCTACATCCCTGCTTAAGTTCTGAAGCCTCCTGATCCTTTGACCTCTAACCTCAAAACCCTTAAGCTCACCCTCCTCTATGCTATCACCCAAGTAGCCTTTCTAAAATCCAGACATATATTTTTGCCTGCTCCGTTAAAATGAATGCTCTTTTAAGCCCTGAGCATAAAGTCTTAATTGCTTCGGTTTGCATTTCACCATCTAATTCCCAAGGGCTTGCTCAGCTCTGTTTGTTGTCACACTGCTTGTTATGGCCACTGTCCCCTCCCCTCTAAGACTTCCCTGCCTTTGACATTTGTTCACATGAATCTCTGTCTGGAATGTCTCCTGCTCCTCTCCTGTCTTTCTCAGTCACTCCTCATGTGTATAGAGCCAGCACACTCTTCATCTTTTCCTAAGTGCTTTCCTGCAGGGCCTCTTCGAGTCCTTTCCTGGCTCCTTCCTGCTCCCTTGTCTGCGCTTCAGCTGCTAACCTCTGCCTGTTTCTCCCATCAGGCCTAAGATGTGGGAATTTGTGTGTGTTCATTTGTTCATGCGAATGCCTCTTCTTGCTGGTTGTAGGTTTATTTATAGCAAAGAACTGTCATTTATCTTTTATGCTCTAGAGCCATTTGCACTGACTAGCCCGCTAGGAGAGGCACTGTAGAAATACTTATTAAAAATTTACATGTACTGAAGTTTCTTTGTTGCTAAAGAAATATGTACCTAATTTTGAAGAGTATTTTATTTATTTCTTTTAAAATGATGACATCTGGGCAGGTTTTCATTCAGACATCTGTCATTCTTTATACTTTATTTTGACGCTCAAGGCTTTTGGCCTTAAGTCTACCATCAAGCTCTTATTTTAAAACTAGTCTAGTTAAGATTAAAATAGTTTTCAGATAAAAATTCTAATTAGTGTTACATATGCTAACACTTCATTATTTGACTCCTTTGAACACAAGGCATTGTTCAGTACAAGACATTCTGGAGAGTTAAAGGGAGTGCTATTAATATTTCATCATAATTATGAGAGGAAAACAAGACTGCTCCAGGCAATACACAATAAATCTCCTAGCTATATTATAGTTTCACATACCTGTACATATATATACTTGAAGCATTGTTTTCATTTATACCTCCTGACGCTGATTGCTTTATGTGTAAAATCTTTTAACATTTTTTTTACCTCATGCCACATAAGCACACATTAGCTTAAAATATATGGGGTTCATGTATGTTCAAACAACACTGCACAAAGCTAGATTTTTGATTCCGGGAAGTACATTTCTTCTCAGATATTTTCTCACTATTGTCTCTGGGGCACAGCATAAAAGGACAGGAACACAAGGGCTTTATGAGCTATTTGGCTTCTCTCAAGGGACATCTCAGCTTTGGACTTTTTCTGGTGGGCATTAGTTTTCATCTGCCTTCCTTTACCTCCTTTCCTCCGGCACATCAACTCAAGGTCCTGAAGTTCTTTGCAGGAAGCACTTAGAGGAACAACTTATATTTTGAACCACAATTTAGCAATCGTGTCATTAATTGACCTCTTGGGAAACGACATTCTTGGATCACTATGATACTGATTAATTGATTTTTCCCCCCACTTCTTAAAAAAATTTTTTTTACAAGAAAAAAAGATACCTTAGTTAATTTGCTATTAAAAAAAAAAACAGTGAAGAACTTTGCATTAAAAGTGCTGTTTGAAGAAATGCACAGTTCTGTGCCATGGCAGGTTAGTAAATTTCTGACCCCAAGTACATATAAGCCAAAGTCCTGACTGAGCTTTCAGTACCCTACATGATCTTTTGCCTCTGAATTCAGCTTCTTCCTTCTCTCCTCTCCTTTCCAGCTCTAGTGGTGTTCTTTCTTTAGCAGACCAAGGAGACACAGCAGTGGAAACTTCGCCTCGAGGGAGCTGCAAGGATCACACCTTTTCCTTCCTTCAGCTGTGTGTTCAAAGGCATAAATGAACACAATCCTTCTTGAATCTTTTATCTGCAATTCCACAATCTTTCCATCCCCAAACACTCAGGAGACTCCCCAGTCTTTGTACTATTCTGCTTCCCTTTCTTTTCCTCAGCACGTATGTGTGAATTATATTTCGTATTTCTCTTGCTGTTGGACAATGAAGGGACCCTGAGTATATAAGCTCTGTGAGTGGGGACTTGTTTTCTTGAGCCCAGTTCTATTTGCAACCCTAAACTGTCCCTTTTTCCCAATAGGAATTTTGAATGCATAAGTGGAAGGATAAAGAAATCACATCCTGTTGATATAACAGGTGACAGTCAACATGGCGGAAGTAGGGTGGAAGGAAGGGCCACAAAACATCAAATAGGTTCAGTGGGTCCATGTAGACCCAGTATGGCCTTTACTCTGCGTAAAAGACTTGAGTTTCAATTTCTCTAAATTGGGCTGGTTATTGTTTGAAGCTTTTATTGGATTCTATAGGAAATTGAGGCTCAGTGTTTAGCTCTTCCTCCTACCTTCTGTTTTTCTTCTTTTTCCAACTTAACTGCTCATTAATGTGTCTACCAAAGATAAACTCAGGATTACAGAGGAGACAAAAACCTGACTGAGACCTTCAGGTACTGTTTTGACACAGTGTCAACCCAGCCTGACCTGTTTGGACGCCTTCCGCATTCCTTAAGAGACCAACCGTGCCTTTACTGACAGCCTTTCAGCTTTATTCCATCCAAGGTTGGACTTTGAAATTTTAATTCCTCAGCATTTGCTGAACAACACGAAAGTTCTCTTTATTCCTCAGTTTAAAAGTTTTTCCATCATACACCTCATCATTTCTCCCTCTCGTTGGAGAAAGTATTTGAGGTTTAGAGATTTGGAATTTGCCAACTTGGAGGAGGGCAGCTGACACATTTCTTGCTCTATACTCACTTTGTCCAAGGCCCTCTAGCCAGGAGCCGGCTCCTTTCTCCCCGCCTCACTAGCTTTGTAGATTTCCCAAATGCTATTCATAGGACAGAAAATCCTTCTGTGCCCCAAACAGGAACCTCACCATTTCCCGACAGCTCTGTGCTCAAATCGCTCATTTCCAATCTTTTGTGCACGTGGGGGAATGCAGTTCTCCTTCCTTTATGACACTTTCTTCAGATGACGACTTTTTGCTCATCTCTCAAAAAAAATCCGACAAGATGTCACACACGAGTAAAAGATTGCTAGGGAATTTGGAGGGTGGCATGCTTAATTCACAGAAAATGAAATAAATTTGAAATGTTTTCATGAGCAGTGCAGTCAAAATTGCTGGTCAGTTTATAATGAGTGGCCAACATCTGAAAATTTATAGCTTTTAGATGAAAAAAAAAAAGACAAAAGACAAAAAGACAAAAAAAAGCGCTTGTAACTGTTGTCAGGGAGACCTACAAAGTCAGGTCAAATAGATGCAAGAAACTGTTCTGGCTTGCTTTCTCTGTGATCCCTGCTGCAGGTCTGTGAACGGTGATTACCCAACAGCCTGAGGCTGTTTGCTTGAGGCATCAGACTAGTTACTCTTGAGGCCAAAGAAACCTTGGCTGGCTCATGCCTATCCCAGAAGAAACTGAATAGCCGGCCTCTTATGATCCAATCAATTAATGTTTAGTAAAATTTATAAGTATGTAATTTTTGTTTTACTGGATGGAAATACCTTTCAAGTGTTCCTTTTACCTCCAGAGAAAAATGTGGTTCATACTAAAATTTTTATATCGAGGTTCACCAGAATCATTATGCACAACCCTAAATAACACTTAAAATATTGATCATAATTAAGATGTAGCTTTTTATTTTTTATTACAGTGCTACTTTCTCTTAGAGCATGTATCATTAAAATTTTCTAAGAATCAAACATTTAAGGGTTGGACTCTGAAAAAAAAAAGAGACATTATTTCTTCATTGAATCTTTATTATTTAAGAGTAGTCAAGTGACTTAAGCAAGAAGGAATTTGGAAGTTATTTGCCATTTAACCAATGTACAGTGTGCCTGGAAGTTTCTCAGTCTCATTATGAGAGTGTTAAAACCCAAGAGGCATTCTTGTGGAAGGTTTAACTATTGATTTCTTTGTGTTTTTCCTCTCTTGCTTTTTGAGAGCCTTTCTCCTGTGTGACTGTGCTTTTATGTAGTTAACCAGCACTCTAGACTGTAAGATTCAACATCACATGCTCTGACACACAATGAGCTTAGGGTCAGTGGATGGCAGTTTCCTAGTGTGTGATGGGTGTGATGTACAGCAAGGAGCATAAAGTTTCTATAACCAATGGCAAAGCCTTTCTAACCTGATTCCTCATGAATAGTTTATAGAACATTAACGGAGAATTAAAGCCCACATGTGGTGCTTTCTGGATCTGTTTAGGCAGACATGATTAGAATTCTTTGCAATGTAGGCTTTTAATTGAACATCAGAGCAAAAGATGCTGAGAGTCATAATGACCGAGGAAATTGTAATTGCACCTTAAATAAGAGATATGAAGTGAGGCAGATGCAGAGCGGCCAGTCAGGAAGGGGTATGTTTGGGAGCAGGAAGCAGGGTGGCACAAACACCCAGCAGTTCCCACAGAATGAGCCGATGAAGTGGTGCACGCAGAACCTAATTAGAAATCAGTTTGAACGCCAGAAAAATGCTCCCTTTCTCGTGCGCATCATAAGAACTGAACACCATGTGTGTAAACCCATAAAGAAAACCAGCATTTTTTAATATGATGCCCCCAGAATCCTTTGCAGATCAGGCAACTGTACTTATTTCATTGATGCCTTTCAGTGATGCCCATGGCTTGTGTGGCCTAGTGTTGTCTCTAGTTTTAACCCCTTCCCCCCACCGTGTGCGCTTGCACGTGTGTGCACGTGTGTGCGTGTGCACGTGTGCGCGCACACACACACACACACACACACACACGCACACGCACACAATCCCTCCTCTTTCTTCTCATCTAGCCCTCTACCATTCTTCTTTCATTCCCACTTGAATTGATGGCCTCTTTGTCTTTGATTATAAGCCTCATAAAAGGTACTCTGAAGTATTCTCAAAGTGTCCAAGGATGGTCTGGCTCTGGTAGAGTTTGTCTGAAATGGGAAATATGTTTGTATTTTCCCAATAACTCATAAAGTAATCTTTCAAACGAATCTACATCACATGATTCAGCTAAGAATTAGTTAATAGCCCCCTCTCTCCGTTCATGCATATATGGTATACCTATGTGGACAACCTCAGACATTGGCCACATAATTCGTTTTGACAGGATCTTTTACTGGCCTAGGATCGGTCACAGAGTCTGCAATTGTCTGCACTGCACTGGCCAGTGAGCCTCAGGAAGTTTCTCAGCCTCCCCAGGAATAAGATTACAGACATGGGCTGCCATACATGGATTTCATTTCTTAAACATGGTTCTGGGAGGCCAGACTTGGTCTCCATGCTGTGCATCAAGGGCTTGTCCTTATGAGGTTATGGGAGCAGTTGGCTTTCTATACTTTCTGATAGCAGTATAAAAATACTCGGCTATAGAAACCCCTGCAGAGGAGTAGGTGCATGTGGAGTTAAAAGAGAACTGTATCGTGTTTGTTCAGCTTTCTCTGTTCCCAGACAGTAGACTTGCAACATTAAGAGACCCAGTGATTTTGTTTTTGCATGACTCTATGAAGGGCTGGGGCTCTTAGATTTCTGGGAAACAAATGTGCAACATGCAGACTGTAAAGTCAGTGCACAGAGTGATCCCAGGTTACCTCAAGCAGCATCTCTCGGGGAGGCCATTTCCTAACTTCTTTCAGTCTTGGGGAAATGTTATTTATGAACTTAGGGATTTGTAAGGTTTTTGGGGCTCTGTACTTGAAGATTTGAAGTGGTGTTTTGGCATCAGGACATTATTTAGTTGCTCCATTTTCTACCCTCAGTATGTGAATCCCATGTCATTAAACACAAATGAGAATGTGATTTGAGGAGGTGAAGCGATGAATCAGCAGTTAAGAATGCTTGCTACATGCTCAGGATTGGATCCCAATACCAGGGTAACAAGCTGGGTATCTCTGCATATGTTTGAAGCCCCAGCTCTGAGGGCAGAAGCTTCTTGTGGCTCACTGGCTACCAGCCCAGCCAAGAGTAAGCTCTGTATTCAGGGAGAAATAGGCAGAGTCAATAGAGAAACACACCGACACTCTGTTCTATCTTCCATGCATGTACAGGTGTGAGCATACCCATCCATGCAGAAGCATACACGGTTGCATAGACATGCATACATACATATAAATAAACTCAAATAAGTACATTAATTAAAAACATAATTCGTAATGACCACTTCTAAGTGGATCTACTTTGATTTTTTACTATTATGATTTGACCTTATAATACTGGGAAGTTGTTCTATTGAAGTGTGTGTGTGTGTGTGTGTGTGTGACAGAGAGAGAGAGATAAAGAGAAAGAGAGACACAGAGAATCATTCAGAGACAAAGACAGAAAGAAGTTTGTGTATTTGAGGTTTCTGATAAACATTTCCATTTTTCCCAGGAAATTTGCCTTAATTAACATAGCCTCTCAGTTAAGCATGCTGGTCTCAGTCTAACTTTACCTGTTGTCTTATAAAAAGAGTAATGGCACCTTGACAACATAATAGCTTCTCTTTTCCTCTGCACCATCACTAATTCTGTTTAAAGTTTACCTTCTCCTTATGAACCACTACAAATTCACTAACTGAATCTTGTTCTTTGCCTGTTTGTATTGTGGTGCTTTGCTGTTATTAATGTGTTCATGTTTTCTTATAATTGAAATTAATCATTTACTTGGAAAAGCCATCACTGTGCTCATTCTTTCCTGTTTCCACTGTTACTGTCTCTGTCGAAGCCTCTATTATTGTCTTTCTGATTTTTTTCAGTAGCCAAAAAGTCCCGACAAGCCTCTATGCATTTGCCCAGTGTCTTGGTTAGGATTTCTGTTGCTGTAAAGAAACATCAGGGCCAAAAGCAACTTGGGGAGGAAAGGGCTTATTTCAGTTTACACTTTTATATCATAGGCCATCATTGAAGGAAGTCGAGGCAGGAACTCCAGACAGGAACCTGGAGGCAGGAATTGAAACAAACCCATCAAGGAATGCTGCTTACTGGCTTGCTCCCCATGGCTGTTTCAGCCTGCTTTCTTATCGAACCCAGAAGTACCTGCCCAGGAGTGGCACTGCCCACAAGGAGCTGGACTCTGTTAGATCAATCACCAGTTAAGAAAATGTACTACTGACTTGCCTGTGGGCAGATCTTATGTAGTCATTTTCCTAATTGAGAGCCCACTTTCACAGATAACTCCAGCTTTGGTCCAGTTGACAATAAACTCTCCAGGACACTGGGTTTCTGCTTTATTTCTAGAGAACTGTGGGGCTGGGTTGGAGGTGTCTCTTCCCAGTTGGCAAGAAATTCTGGGGTTTGTCTCCTGCAGAAGTTCACAACTCTCTTATGCTCTCAGAAAGAGGAGCCCCTGTAACAGCATCACACATTTCTGCTTCTGTTTTTTGTGGTACAAACTCTCTGTGGTATTAATGCCTAGACATGTTTTCTCCACAGCTGGCAAACTTCCCCAGACTCTGTGAGGAAACAGAAAGGATTGTTGCTAACCACATCCGTGAACGGGAAGGGAAGACCAAGGACCAGGTGAGTGAGGCCTTGCTTGATGGCAGGCCTTGTCGGGGGTGGAAGGATTTTACCAACTGGTTGACTACTTGACTACTGGTTGTCACTACTGCCTTAGTCCTCAGTGACAAAACAGTGAAGCATATTACAACTTCGTATTTACTTTTTATGAATTATTTATGTTACTACCACACTAATATCTTATGCATGCTAAAATATATGCAAGAATCTAGAAGTCTAAAATTTAAAATCAATAATACAAATCCAGAGCCAAGAATGAGGCTTATACCAAGAATCTCAGCACTTGAGAGGCAGGGGCAGGGGTGGGGGTGAGTGCCACAGGTCTGAGGCCAGCCTGAGCTACAGGTGTGAGACCCCATCTTAATGAACAAATCAACAACCCCAAATGACCCAGCTCCCCGATAGTAAGCTCTCTTGTTTTCCCCTCAACCTTCCTGACCGTCATGTGTACTTTTCCGGTATACACGCACCGCTCATTGGTTACTACCAATCCAGAAACACTAGGTATTTTCTATCAGACGGGTTTCTCACATATTCATGGGTCTGCATATTGCTCTAGCATATTCAAAATAATCTGAGTGTTTTACTTAGAGGTGTCTATGAACTTACCTGTGAAACCTGCTCTGAAGAAAAGATGTTTAGGAGTGAGTCTTTTAAACATTTAGAACTGTCTTGCAAATTCACATGGCCTGTAAGGAATGACCTTGAAAGCATCTTTGAATCCTAGCTGTCTGCCTTGGAAAGATTATTTTTTAAGGGAGGATACTTATTTGAGAAAAGAATAACAGATTCTTATGTCAAAGTGGCTTTTCTTAGTTACTTATCAACATGATAGTGGAAGATACTGAGGCTTTCAAACACTCTTCCACGACACAGCTGCAAGCATCATGTGGAGGGAACACTGGACACACGCCATGTTTTCTCTCCCAAATAACAGTGTGTTCTTGTGAAAAATCACCTCGTAGGACAGTTGTTCTTTTTCTCTGGGACAGAATTGGAATGTCTTTCTATATGGTCTCTGATGGTCTCTGTAAGTCAGTGTTCCAGGAGTTTTGTGATTGTCAGATGAGTTGGAATGAGGAAGGGGAAAAAATGAAGAAAAAAGAGGAGAGAAAAATAGAGAGTAGAAACCACAGGAAGAGACACACACACACAGCTCTCATAGAATGAGTGCACAGATGGGAGGGCGGAAGCGGAAAGTGAAGTGTTGGAAGCTCGGCATACTGCAGCATTTGTGAAGGGACCCCAGAGAAAACTGTTTCTGTGCTTGAGCTTGGGACTCACTGTTACCACTTTTTATCAGTGTGCTTTGAAAATTAATTGCTCACTATTTATAATTTCCACTTGTTTTCCAGCTTTTACAACCTTGGCTAACAGCCCAAAGTAGAGAAAAGAGGTATTGTATCTTAGCCAGCCATTAACTCATGA
Source organism: Meriones unguiculatus (assembly GCF_030254825.1). Lineage (NCBI taxonomy): Eukaryota > Metazoa > Chordata > Mammalia > Rodentia > Muridae > Meriones > Meriones unguiculatus. The sequence goes on along the minus strand of NC_083359.1, from coordinate 83,510,274 downwards.
GCCAGTGAAATGAAGCCAGGGAACAGACATGTAGTCCCAAGCTAGGGGTTCCCTCTGCCCATGTAATGTCTCGGCTGCTGCTGGACCAGTAAAACTTAGTTCTAAAAAATCCAACGCACAAGCCTGTAATTGCCGCACTTAGGAGGTAGAGGCAGGAGGATTAGGAATTCGAGTTCATTCTCTGTTATGCAGTCAGTTCAAGGCCAGTCTCATTTATATCGCTGTGATAAAATAACCCCGATGAAAGGCAGCCTAGGAGAGAAAGGATTTATTTTGGCTTACAGTTCCAGGTTATAGTCTATCAGTCAAGGTGGCAGGGACTTGAAGCAGCTCATTATATCATGCCTATAGTTGAGAACAGAGAAACTTGGCTCTTACTTGCTCAGTTTCACTGATCAGGGTCCCGATTATGAAATGTCCACAGCTCAGAGTATGTCTTTCAGATAACCAAGGAAAAAAATCCCCCACAGACATGAACCCAAGCCAACCTGGTATATGCAGGTCCTTACTGAGACTCTCTTTTCATGTGATACAAGACTGTGTCAAGTTAGCAGTGAAAATTATCCATCCCAGACCTGATATCAAAAACAGTCAACTGCACACATTTAAGTTAAAATAAGATATTTCATCTTGTGTTATTAGGCTACAACATTCAAATGATCGTGTATAGACTTAATTCATAAGGATCCTAAGTAAAAATAATGAGAAAAACGTAGTACGTTGGTTTAACCATCTTTGTGATCCTACGTAGGTCAAGTGTTGACATTCTCATGCTGACTTACCCAATTTAGCATTTGATCTGGAGCAACCAGGTCCCAGTATCCAAGAACTAGTCCCAAGGGTCATGGAACTGAAGAGTGAGCAGACAGACCAGTGACTGCATGGACTTACGTTTACGCTAGACTTGCTGACTGAAGCATGGTCCTGGCTTGCAGCAGCATAAGGTCAGCCCCAGGATTTGCATCATAAGCTTCTAAAGTGACCAGGACAAAAGGCTCTACTTCTGGCTGGAATACACCCACTTCATGTCATGCTAATATCAAAGATGCAGACGCAGTCTTGACATCAGGGTCTGAGTCTGACACTTGTAGCCACCTGACAGCGTTGTCCATTTACAACACACCCAGAAGCTGTATGAGAGTGTGTGGGGTGTGGTCTAGGGCTCTCAGAGGCAGCCGAAGTGACTTGGGATTCAAAAAGGCTATGGTTCAGTCAAGGTGAATCCTTACGTCATTGGGGTAAAGTGTGCCACTAAACCACTGTGCCGCTGGAGCCCGTTAAGATAGTAACTCTGAGCTTAGATTATCTGGACGTCAAATCCAAGCTCTAACTGTTGCTTTCTATGTAACACCTTATACGTTACTTGCATTCTTTTAAATTATTTAGTATGTTTGTGTGTGTGTAGGTGCATGTTTGCCCTGACATATGGTTGGAGGTCAGAAGAAAACCTGTGAGAATCAGTGCTCTCTATCACATGTGTTATACAAATCAAGCTCAGGTCATTAGGCTTGATGACAAGTATCTTTACTTGCTGAGTTATTTTAGAGTCCCAACATTATATATATATATATATATGTATATATTATATATTTATATACATATAAATTATATATTATATATAATACATATGTATAGAAATTATATATGTATGTATAAATTTTCTCACCCTGGGGCTAAACAATGGTAGTTAACTCATGGCTAATTTGTAAAGGTGAAATGAAGTAATCCATGTACAGCTCTTCATTCCTGCTGGTTACTTACCTTTGCTTCCCTGTGAACACAACACCTGAAAGAAACAACTCAAGGGAGGGAAGTTTCATTTTGTGTTCCTCTTTCCTACAGTCCTGGTGGCAAACCAAGTCACAATTACACTGAAGTTCACTCAGGGGATCCAGTGAGTTTACCAAGCTCACTTACAGAGTAGTGGGTGGCCTTAAAGCCGCCACTATAAAAGGTGGAAACGCAGCGTGGTTGGTGACACCTCTGTGTTTGCGCAGATGGGTCCCCCTTCCCTGACCCTTCCCAAGATGTACCCCGTAGCCCAGCAGTTCCCATCCTGTGGGTCACGACCCCTTTGGGGTTGAATGACCCTTTCACAGGGGTCACCTGTGCTCATCAGAAAACATAGACATTTATATTACAGTTCATCATACTAGCAAAATTACAGTCATGAAGTTGCAACTAAAATAATTCTATGGTTTGGGGGGATATCACCACAAAATGAGGAATGATGTTAAAGTCACGACATTAAGAATGTTGAGAATCACTACTAGAGCCCTTCTCAGAGACTGAAAGGCCCTGTGCAATTAGGGCAAAGTTGCAAACTACTGGCTAGGAGAGTTGGCAGGATATTCAGGTAAGGTCCTATGACCCTCCCCCACCACTCTTATGAAAAAGAAAGCTAATAGTGGATAGGTGCAGCGCTCATGATCTTTGGAGAGCAGGCACATCCCAAATCCCTAAAATACATCCATTTGGCTCCGAAGATAGTCCCGTATAACATGTGGTTATGACTTTCAAAGAATTACCCATGGTGACACACTTCTTCAGCTAGGATCTGCCACCAAAATTTCATCAGTCCTCCACAATAGCATTATCTTGGGAACAAGCATTCAAAATATAAGTCCATGGGGGAAACTTCAGATTCAAACCACAGCACTTTATGGACAATGCCAAGGTGTACCCTCTGGCCTGAGCAGTAGTCAGGCTCTCCTTGGCAGTGTCTGCATTGATCTCTGATTGCCTAGGAGGCTAAACCTAGAGAGTGTGGCCCTGTGGCCCTCTGGAGGCACTCGCTCATCAAGGGGAAGTCTCCTAAATGACCCTGAATTGTTGTAGCTAGGGTCTCTGCTGAGTGGGGCCTGCCCAATGCCTGACATATTCTTGAGGCTCTTCTGGTATCTTATGCAAGCACTTACTTATGCTTGGATTTTCTTTCAAGCTCTAAATTCTTTAACAGCTACAGCTCTTTACCTGCCAAAGCAAGTGAGCTCATTTTCCTTCCCAAACAGCATTTTTTTCCCATATACTTTGCTTTTTGCTTCCAATTCCTTCTTACTAAAAGCAGCTAGCAATAAACCACACCACCTGCCTATGCTATTTTAAAATTCCCTCACCAAATAATCAGTCCATTAATTTTTTAATTCAGCCTTAAAATTGCAAGACACAGGCCAAACATGCAAATTCTTTTCTATAATATAATAACTGTACGATGTGAAACATTCTAAGGTTTCTCCATCCCACTTTTCCATATTTCCAAATCCCTCCCACAAACCAGTTTCCAAAGGCCCAGGAAGTTGTTGAGTCACAATAACTTTCTAACTCCAGTACCTCTCTCTGTATGAGTTACTTTTGCATTGTTGTGACTACAGTAAACACCGTAAGGAGGGGCCGCTTACGTTGGCTCACAGTTTCAAAGGGCTTCAATCCATCATGGTGGGAAGATAAACATCACAATTTGTGGTAGCAGGAGCAAGAGACAGAATCCGTTCACGTGCTGACAAACCAGGAAGCAAGGGGTGAAACCAGAAACAGGGCTGGCTATGACTCTCAAGGGCCGGCCATCCCTAGTGACCTCTGCCAGCTGGGCTCTATAGCAAGGTTCCAGAACTTCCCCAATAGCACCATGAGATGAGGACAAGGCATTTGAAGCACGAACCTGTGAGGGCATTAAGACCATAGAATTAACTTGAGCTGTTATTCGTTTGCTGGGGCACAGTAGAGGTGGGAAATAATAGCCTTTACCGAATGCAGAGAAAACCTTGCATCTGTGTCTCTGATGTACTGATCAATCCAATCTGCAAGTGTGGAGGTTAGAGGTGTCTTGCTCTTTTTTAAAGTATTTATTTATTTACTTATGTGTGTATGTATATGTGAGTGTATAAACGCATGAGTGAGTACGTATGCATTGTGTGTACAAATATGTGAACTTCTGCATGAGACCAGAGGAGAGAATTAGGTGTTCTGTGATTTTCTCTCCACTTGTTCTTTCGAGGCAGGGTCTCTCTTTGAATATGAGGTTAGTGTAGTGCTTCTCAATCTGCAGGTCATGACCTTTTTGGGGGGGTCGCATGCCAGACAGATATTCTGCATATCAGATATTTATACTGCAATTCACAACAGTAGAAATTTACAGTTATGAAGTAGCAGCAAAAGTAATTTTATGGTTGGGGTCACAACAACACGAGGAACTGTGTTAAAGGCTGCAGTGTTAGGAATGGAGCCACTGAGCTAATGCTTTCTTGGCTAGGCTAGAAGGCAACAAGCTCTAGTGATCCCCCGTCCATGTTCCTCTTGAAGCTGCACTTACAGGCATATGTTGGATTGCCAGGGTATTATGGGTACTAGCATCCAAATACCAGGCTATATGATGATGCAGCAAGGGCTCCTAACCACTGAGCCCTCCGTCAAGTTTGAGGTCTTCCTCTTAGAGGAATAACTCGAGTGCCTGCTCTGCGAGTCAGTCACCACCTCTGGAAACTTGTGGTCTCTGCTGGATTGGACCTGTGTAGCACAGGAGCAGCACATGCTTTGGATATGTCATCACGTCCTTTTGGACAGACGTCCCATTTAAGTGCTGGACTGTGTGCTGTCTTGGGCCTCATACTTTTGATACATCTCATCAGAGAGTGACTCATTTTTTCAAGTCCTGTGTCCTGAAATACTCTTAAAATTTTTTTAAACAAACATGTAAAAAATACAAATTAAAAAATTAAAATAAAAATTGTAATTGTAAAATAAAAATAAAAATAAAAACTACCCCCATTTCGGAAACATTGAAGGTGGAAAAGAAAGCCTCAACACTAAACATGAAAACTCATAAACCTGTAAGTTTTGTTCTTAAAGGATTTTAGAACATCGTAAGCACCAGCTATTCTTCTCGATGTTTCTCTATGCCTGGCCAGTCAAAGTAGTTGCCTTTGTGAGTTACTGCTGCTACAGGAGTAAATTTACTTTTCTTTAGCTACATGTTCACTAAAACCACAGGAAGAAACTCTGAGAACGTGAAAAAATGTTTTAAAAATGTACTGCTTTCCTCATTCCCCCATATGCTACCTGGCCATTTTCCTAGGGTGAACCCAGACTCCCAATTTCCAGGAATATGAATGAGAAGAGCCATGGCTTTTACTTTTCCACTGTTTTCCTACACTGCAGTCCAAGTACTGCGCGTATGTGCCCAGGGTGCTCACGATAGCTGTGGGTTACGCTGCCAATTATGTGGATATTTTGTTCTTTACGCCGGCAAAATTTATTTGTACTTAAACATTATACTTTATAGGTTTGGAATCTTGGCAAATGAGTCTGGGAATATAATATTTAAGAGAGTCTGACTCAATTTGTGAGAGAAGAGTGGTAACACTATAAATAAATTAATAATTATCACTCCTTAGTATTTTTCAAGAGATAAAATTAACTTGTATCTGATAGGGAATTTTTTTTTTTTTTTCATGAAAATATGATGTTGCTGACCTAACAGTTTCTGTGCCCTGGCTTAACTGTTTTGGTAGAGAAGACCCAGAGTGACCTTTTAAATCTGTCTCTGGCAGGTCCCTTTATGACTCTCAGGAAGATTCAGTCAGATGATGATCAGTTGAGATTAGCCACAAAGGCAAAGCCTCAGAGCCCACAGCACTGGGTGCTGACAGGGAGATGACTGTAACGGACCATGTACTAATTACATGGGAAGAAACTGCTCCCATTAAAACGGACTCTTCTTTTAGCTTCACAGACACTTAACAGAATTAAAACCACAAACATTTACTGGGCATCTATTTAATATATTGTGCTTGGTTCTGGGCATAAGATGAAGATTAAGACAAATATTATCCCTGCTTCTGATGAGACAGGATGCATTTAGGGCAGAATGGCTGTCGACTCTATCTGCTTTTGTTGAGAAAAATCAGCAAACAAACAAACATGATGCCAATGATTCATATTTGTGGCAGCCACACACACACACACACAAGTGTTATGGTATAATACCTGTGTCTATAGTTGAATTATGGCATAGGGACAAGTCCTGGACCTTAGTGAGGGAAGGGGTGGTGAGACTTAGGGAAGATATTACCAAGGAAACATGCATACTAGAGTGTCATAAAGAGCACTGTGCCTGTTAACTGTTATGATGATGCTGGTGCTTTTTTAATTAATTTGTTTTTTATTAATTACAATTTATTCACTTTTTATCCCAGCTGTAGCCCCCTCCCTCATCCCCTTCCAATCCCACTCTTCTTTTTCTTCTCCTCCCTTGGCCCTCCCCAGTCCATTGATAGGGGAGGTCCTCCTCCCCTTCCATCTGGTCCTAGTCTATCAGGTCTCATCAGGACTAGCTATATTGTCTTCCTCTGTGGTCCGGTAAGGCTGCTCCCTGCTCAGGGGTAAAAACAAAGAAATCATAAAATTTGCAGGCAAATGGTGGGAACTAGAAAAGATCACCCTCAGTGAGGTATCCCAGAAGCAGAAAGACACATGTGGTATATACTCACTTATAAATGGATATTAGACACATAATATAGGATAAACATACTAAAATCTGTACACCTAAAGAAGCTAAGCAAGGAGGACCCTGTGTAAGATGATCAATCCTCATTCAGAAAGGCAAATGGGACGGACATCAGAAGAGGGAGAAAACAGGAAACAGGACAGGAGCCTACCACAGAGGGCCTTTGAAAGACTCTACTCAGCAAGATTTCAAAGCAGAGGCTGAGACTCATAGCCAAACTTTGGACAGAGTGCAGGGAATCTTATGAAAGACCTGGAGGGTACAGGAGTGCTACAAGCAGAGCAACAGAACCAAAAATTCTGGGCCCAGGGGTCTTTTCTGAGACTGATACTCCAACCAAGGACCATGCATGGAGATAACCTAGAAATCCTGCACAGATGTAGCCCATGGCAGCTAAGTATACAAGTGGGTTCCCTAGTCACCGGAACAGGGACTGTCTCTGACATAAATTCAGTGGTTGGCTCTTTGATCACCTTCCCCTAATGGGGGAGCCGCCTTACCAGGCCACAGAGGAGGACAATGTAGCCAGCCCTGATGAGACCTGATTAGGTTTGGGTCAGATGGAAGGGGAGGAGGTCCTCCCATATCAATGGACTTGGGGAGGGGCTAGGGAGGAGATGAAGGACAGAAGGTGGGACTGGGAGGGGGTTATAGCTGGGATACAAAGTGAATAAACTATAATTAATAAAAATATAAATAATTTTTTTTAAAAAAGAAAAAGAAGAAAACACCTTTTTGTTGCTTGGCACATGCGTTCAATCCATTCCTTCATAGATCCCGCCAATACCATGTTGTTTGACACACTGGTCCAGGCCCTGGGCAACCGCAAGGCAGATAACAGGGAGATATGCGCAGAATATGTCAAATCTCCTCCCTCTGTGTCAAGGACCAGTTTCCTGCTCTACAGGAAATGTAGCATGGTATAATGATGGTGTGTAATGATGTGCGATCCAGACAGAAATGCGCGGAGAAACGTCCTTTGTTGAGATGGTGTTTTAACTGAGCTTTGCCTGAAGTTTTACTCAGATAAGGAACGTCACTCAGCTGAAGCAGGATCTGATTTCTTTGTGTATTCCCTTTCTGAGTTGATAGATGATGTATTCCTATTGTGTAGAGGGAGGGTAAGAAGAGAAGGATGGGAAAAACAAAGAAAAGCCAAAGGGTAACAATGTTTATATATGCTTGCCCTTCTCAGAATGTGGCCTCTGCTTTAAAGGAACAGAATAGCTCTAAGATTTGTGCTATGACAGCAGGCAGTGCCTGTCTATGAGGCACAACACTATTTTCTTCACGTGACATTCAGACTTATCTAGTACGTAGGTTTTAAACTTGCATACTCAGAGTGCAAAGACTCCAAGAGAGAAAAACTACTTGCTGTTTTGATCAAAAGATCATTAAAAAAAAAAACAAAAAAAAAACAAATACTGATAAATAACATGGTTAACTATTGAATTTAGCATTTGAGAAATTGGAAGATCGGTTATCATGACACTTGATTCTCTCTGTCTTCCAGGTCTTGCTATTGATTGACATTCAAGTCTCTTACATTAACACCAACCATGAAGACTTCATCGGCTTTGCAAAGTACGTGAGATAGCTGATTGCTGTACTTCCGTTTTGTTTTTTAAACCTACATTATTAATTTCTACTGCTGCGCTACTACAGTCTGTGTCATGCTAGTTCTGAGTCTACCTTAGTGCCCCATGGTTATAGCGCAGGGAAATTTACCATTCTCGTGAGAAAGCATGGCCATTGGATTTCTTAGTCCACAAGACAGTCACGTGTCTTCAATACTCATTATTTTTTGGCAGATGATCTTCAGTTTGTACTCAAAATAACACAGATGAGCAACAATAATTGCATTTGGAAGGCTGAGTCAGGAGGATTGTTGTGAGTTGAATTCTAGCTAGCTTGAGCTACAGACTAAAAGTCTGTTTCAGAAAACAATAAACGGTCATATAAATAAAATCTAAATATATACCCCATAAATACAAAATATTAAGCTGTTTGGACTTCCCTGAACCGGAATGAGGGGGGCCTTAAAAATCCTTTTTCAGCCAGGCATGGTGGCGCATACCTTTGATCCCAGCACTTGGGAGACAGAGGCAGTTTGAGTTTGAGGGCAGCCTGGTCTACAAAGCGAGTCTAGGACAGCCAAGGCTACACAGAGAACCCTGTCTTGAAAAACCAAAACAACAACAACAAAACCATCCTTTTAAAACTCAGATGTGAACTGTTGGGATGACCATACTTCTTTTTAAAGATGTATATGATTTATATGTATTACATAAATCTGATAATATGTTACTATTTTTCACAGGTCATACATACAAATAGTTATTCATTATGTTATATTTTAAGATTCTGAATTCACTTTTTTGCTTGTCAATGGTACCAATATTTTTTATATTTGAAGAATCTTTATCATAGCTCTAACATGGCAAGGACGATATTTTAAAGAGTACAAAATAGAGCCTATTTTATATTAAATATAAAATAAAAGAGCTTATGTGCTTTTACTTGGCCTGCATGTTCAAGAACAGGGACAAAAGAAAATAAGACACACCAAAATATCAACCCAGTTTATTTTATTACACCCAGACTTAGAAGAAACACACAGACCATGTGTTCTAAACTAAAGTAGCCCAAGAGACTTACAGGCTTCTTTTCGGCAGGAGAATTTCAGTTACCGAAAGAAAAGCATCTCATTCTAATTTAGGCTGTAGCTTTCATGGCTGATGTAAGGTATCAGTCTATTTTTCATCCAGTGGCTCTTACTGTTGAGAAGTGCATCAATGTTTCTTGGCCATTCCCTTCAGTATGCCATGGGTGAACTTCTCAGAGCTCTATGATAAACATGATCCTTTACCCAGTTGTCCTTTCAGCTACACTGACTCCTACCTCTGGATAGGTATCTGCTACATGGGACTTTCCTATAGACTCATCTTCTCCATTTTGGTCCAGTGGTCCTCCACATTTTCTGCTCATTTCATTCTACAAAATCACTTGGCTTTCAACATGTATTTCTTCCTCCTTGGTCTAAGAGATCTAAGAATTTCTTACAGTTCTCCCTACAGTTAATGAACTCCAGGCAGCTCTATTCTAGTTCCCACAGAGGAGAAATAAAGACAAAGAAATGGTAATTGCCTTTCAAAGGGTTATCTTACTAGTCACAGGTATTGTAGTAAGACTTTAAAATACCAAGCTCTTCATTTGTCTCACTAGCTTCTCTGAGGAGTTGAAAAGATGAAAATATCTTTTCATAACAGGAATGCTGCTTCCAGTGTTTGTTTTGATAATGGACAAATGCCGATTAGGACCTTATAAACACATGTGGCTATGTGCATAAGCTAGATGCAGCATGTCAGAAGTGAAAAGGATGCTACCACATTACCTCGAGGCACACCGCAAGTCAAGCGATGAAGCAAAAGCCCAATGCCCTTTGGAAGGATTCAAGCCTTAAAACTATCACAGAATCATTGTTACAGTTTATATTTTACTGAATACTCTGCTTTTTTTTTAAAACCCCATGACAGAGGGTCTTATGTAGTCCATGCTATCCTCAAACTCTTTATGTAGGCAAGAATGGCCTTGAACTCTCGATCTTCTTACCACTTCTTCACCAGTGCTGAGTTTATAGGTGTGTGCAACTCTGCTCAGCCTTTACTCTTTATCCCAAATCAATATGTATCTACCTATCTACCTACCTGCCTATGTACTTATTTTTCTATCTGTCTATCTACATATTCTTCTCTATTCTTTTGCTTTCTTTCTTTTTGATAGGCTAGAGTTTTTTTCCCCCCCCCCAATAAATTTCAGTATTTCTTTGCCTCAGAGGCTGTGGGCTATATTACTCTATTGATTTTCAGGTTTTCAAAGAAAATGTTCAAATCTAGAACTTTTAGACACCACCTTTGGTGCAGTGTCTCTGTGATCCAGGGGATGGCTTCTGTTTGCCAGTGAGTTGGGCTTTATCTTGTCGAGGGAGAAGTGCAGTTAAAACTTTCCTAGATGATCTAGACCGATGCATCATTTTCCTCTCCCCTTTCTTTTAAAGAACTAGTCTGGGAGCTAGTAGCTGGGCTCTTTTCTGTTTACTGATTTAACAAACAGAACAAGAAATAATTCCCAGGGTCTGTAGAGAGGGCTCAGTAGTTAAGAGCACTGTCTGTTCTTCCAGAGGTCCTGAGTTCAATTCCCAGCAACCACATAGTGGCATAATGGAATCGATGCCTTCTTCTGGCATGCAAGTGTGTGTGCAGATAGAACACTCATATGTAAAAGTAAATAAATAAATCTTTTAAAAAAAGAAACAGTTGTCATCTTATGTCCCTCTGAGAATTATCAGAACAGAAATCAATGAAATTAGAAACCAGATGGAAATAAGTTAGAAAACTATGCTGTAGTCTATTGTCGTAAGTCTCCCTCTCAATTCTCTCCCTCTCTCTCAATTCTCTCTGTCTCTCTCTCTCTCCCTTCTTTATCGCTCTCTCTGTCTCCCATCTCTGTGTTTCTGTCTGCCCCGTTCTATCCTTTTTTTTTTGCCTGTACATAAAAACAAAAGGACTTGATCATAAGACTCAGTTTTTTTGAAAATGTATGCTTGTGATATGTGTGTATATTAAGTAGTACACGTATGTGTGTTTATACATATGCATGTGTGTGTGCGCGGTACATAGTGTGTGGGGGACATGTGAGGTCATGTGCCCAGGTATACAGATGTAAGGCCAGAGGATGAAGTTGGTTGTCTTCTATCACACTGTGCCTTCCTCCTTCTAAGGCATGGTCTCTGAATTGGAAGCTCACCATTTCTGCTAGGCTGGCTGGTCCGTGAGTTCCAGGGACCTATCTGTTGTCATCTCCCAATGCACCTACAGCCATGAGGGTGTTTTTTTTTTTTTTTGAGTGGGGGCTAAGGATTTGAACTGAAGTTCCCATGGCATGGCATGGCAAGTACTCTTATCCACTAAACTATCTTCCCAGCCTCCATGTTTTACTCTGTATTAAAATTTCTAATAGCTTATGTATGATTGCCTCTAGAATATTTTTAGTTGCTAATTTCACTATTCCGAAAACAACACTCATTTTTTTATTGATATGTATTACCTATATGTTAATTGCTCTCAGCATGCCACTTCAATATATGCATACAGCATGCACTGATCAAATTTAGCCTCTGTTTAGTCTGTCCTTCATCATCTGCACTAAGAATCAAAGGTAAATGTTCTTTCTATTTGTGTGCTGAGTACATTTCAGTGTGATGCGGGGTAATTATGAAGATGAAGAAATATTCATTTCAAAATCACTTTGAAGGATTTGTGGTGCTTCCTGTGCTTTTAAAAATTAAAAAAATATGGTGATAGCTATAAATTTTAAAGTTGGCAGGAATGCTGTTTCCATCAAGGAAGAAAAATCAAGCCATATTTGAGGATAATTATGTAAGTATTTCTTAGTTCCCAAGACAGAAAATGAAGGTCTAAGACTAAAGAAGATAGGCTCTCGGTTCTTGAGAGATTTAGTGAGTTGTCACGAGAGTGCACCAGCTCTCAGGCTTGTGGGGTCTCGATGTATACAGATACATGTGATGTTTGCAATAGTCTAAAAGATGTTTGTTTTTTAAAGGGAAAATTCAAATGGTAAAATTAGACTAATAGAAAGTTTTAGAGTGGTATTCAGGACATCTCAGGCTTCTTTGTGACACAGACTCTGTTCTCTACTGAGGGGCTTCCTTTCCCACCTCACAGCTGTTGGTTAACTTTCGGCCATATGATGCGCACCACGTGCAACAGGCCTCAGTAACTTCTGCTGAAGGCTGGTATCCCCAACTTCTAAACCTTGGCGTTTCGACTCTAACAATATAATTTCTGAACTAAAAGTTCAGCATTTGAGATGAAAATATCAACTTCCCTCATGACTTAAGAGATTTAATTTGTCCTTTATCCTCATCAAAAAAAAAAAAAAAAAAAAAAAACCTCCTAAATTATATTTTCTTAGGTAATCTACCTCGCCTTTGCTATTTGAGAACATAAGCACTGGGCCAGTTGTTCATTAGTTCCCCGCCTTCCCAGCGGTCACACTGTTTGAACATAAGAGCAAATGCCTTAGCTGAATGTCTTGGGAAGTGAAAGTTCAAATTCTTGTGCCCTTCTTGCATTCATTCTCGGACACAAATTGCCTTACGAGTCCCTGAGATTTATGCTGTCAGTGGTTTAGGAAAAAGAAGGCTCCAGTCATGGACCATTAAAGACACGTCTCCCCACTGTAAGCAGCAGACCCCAAGGTCAATTTAGTTTCCCGTCTGCTGAGGAAAGCTGAACACCTGTTTTCTCACACTTGAAATGATACAGTGAGCTTATTTCAGATCTTGTTATGTGAGCACCATGAAAATGTTGGGGCCTGTGATGCTCGCTGTGTCTTTTTCCTGATCCCATGGAATGCCTCTGTCACCATTTATCAAAGGCAATGATATTCCACTAAACACCAGAGCCTGGAGGGTAGGGTCTTTCCATCTGCATTCTTCTTTTGTTTCCCTATCACAAAAATAACTTCTAGTATAATGAAGTTTCTTGCTCCTACTCTTTCTAGGAGAGTGCCCCCTCTCTTGTACAGCCAAAAACGTGGCAATCAGAGTATAATCAGGGTTTTGTTTTGGACTCAAATGCAGGTTTAAGAATAAAACATTTGAATATTTGGTCATTGACTGGAGCAGTTGTCAGGTAGAACTCTCTTAAGTTCAAGAACTTGGAAAGACATTAGAAGTATCACTTGTCTACTTTAGCACCAAGAATGCTGAGGATGAAAGAAACAGTCTTCCCCAGGGAAGAACACACAAATTGGTGATCCAGTGCCAATAGTCAGCCCTGGAAACACGCATACAAATAATATTATACACACTGAGCAGGTTGTACTTATGTGTTTAGCAGTATATTTGTATACATAAACTTACATGTATGTGAAAACAATTAAAAAAGAGGTCATGAATATGCAAGAGAGCAAAGAGTAGTATATGGATGCTTTTTAGGAAGGAAAGGGAAGGGGGAAATGATATAAGTACATTATAATCTCAAAAAACAAAATAAATAATTTAAAAAAAAAGCATCACTCATTCAAGTGAGTTTAAAGTCCAATACTCCAAGCATCATTTTAAAGATAAATGTGTTTTTAATTCTTAAACCTGTTTTTTAATCTAAATGTTTTCTATTACTGAGAATTTTGCACGAGTACTGTATATCATTTCCATCTCTCCTTTTCTCCTCTCCAACTTGTCCTATGCTCTCCCACCCCCTCTCAGATTTGTGACCTCTTTAATTGTTTTACACACATGTTCATGCATGCACATGCGCACATACACAGACATACATACACACATACATACATACACTCTACTGAGTACCTTACATGCACTTAGGACTAGCCAGCTAGGGATGTATCACTTACTACGGTGACTATTCCTGGAACAAACAGTTTTTCCTCTTTCAGCAACCATCTAGAGTTGGGGCTTTGTGAGTTTGCTCCTGCTCAGGTTGCCAGCCTCTCGACTGATATTGTCATCATGCAGGTCTCATTCAGGCACCCATACTATTGAGATTGTTATGGGCACAGCTTTCCTGTTATGTCTAGAGAACACTGTCCTGGTCCTGTGGTTCTTACACACACACACACACACACACACACACACACACACACACACACACGCACACATACAGGCTTGATGTTGTTGCATTTCTGCAATTTCCCCTGAGTCAGTCTTAGATGTATGAAACATTGTGTTGCAGATGGATTAATTGGAGCTGGGAACCCTCCCACCCCCCATCAACTCTGTTATTTTTTAAGAACTCTGTCTTCATTCCTAAAAATGAATCTCAGGGAGAAGCGATTTTTTTTCCTAGTCCCTCCCCTTCTCACACAACCCTGTAAGATTTTCACATATAATATTTATCTAGAAACTCACTGAAGGTCCTTTAGAAGCTCTTCACTCCTTTTTGATTGAATCTGATTGGATGGAGTCAGACCCATCTATGGTAAATTGAACTCCCTGGCACCTGAGGAGTGCTCTCATCTTCTGGGGTAACGTGAGGCAATTCTCTGATAGACCTTCTTTACCCCACTGCAATGTGCCCAAGAAGCTTAGAAACGAGAGACACACTGACAGTGTGCTAATCAGTGTAGGGCCCACTAGTTACACATGGCAATGGAGCACTTGAAATGTGCTAGGGAAACGGGTAATAAAAAAAAAAAAGTTTTCATTTAGTTGCCACACCTGCCTACCAGCTACCGTACTGGAGAACCCAGCTTTACAGTGCGTTGAGTTCAGCTGTTGGCAGTAGTGAGCCCTCCTTTGCTGATAGCTTGGTGGTGTCCTATAGTGATAGGAAATAAGGTCTTTTAGTTACCCCTGACTGAGCCCAAGGGCTGCTGCTAGACTACAATGAACGGCCCCCTGTGGCCTTTGCTCCACCTTTTAATCTTGAAGTCTTGACTTAACTCCCAAGCCCACGTTTCTGATTAATTCTCCATTTCCTCACTGCCCCTGAGCCCCTTTACGTTGTCTTAGAGTCTCTTTATACCTTCTTCTCTTCTTTCTCTTTTATCTTTCACTTTTTAGCCCCCTCTAGTCTGGTCTCTGCCACTGCACTCCATTTGGACTGCTTTCGCCCTGGACACATAGTTTAACAGTACTGAGTGGTTTGACACCATTGATTGCTCCTTATTGAAGATACCTGGTCTCAGTGATTCACCCCTTCACACACACTCTTTTCTGACTTTCCTCTTCCTACTCCAGCCTTTCGTTTTTAGCCATTTTTAGGGGCTGTTCACTCTTTGCTGTATTTCTTCTCTAGACTGCTTCCTTTGTTATTCATTGCATTATGTCTGACCAAACTCATTGCCTCCAATGCTTGGGCACCAGCTTTGTTGCAAGACTCTGAATCCAGACCTGCATTCTGGGACCTTTTCCCCAACTACGTGTGATATTCAGCCTCGTCCAGCATGTTCTGCTCATGTGTTTGAGAGGCTCCTCAAGCCAGCATCCCCTCGAACACATTTCAGTGTCATAACCTCCACTTCTTCCCGTGTTTCCTCTCTCTGTGGATGCTCTCTCAGTTGCTCAAACTAGAAACCTGATGTCATTCTATGCTTATTCTCTGTCTACTCCCCCTCCTCTCCATCCTTGTCAACTCTATTTGGCTTTATCTCCATGTTATCTTTCCGAGTTTGACTACTTCCTTCCTCGCTGCTTTACAGAAGTTTGTCTTCTCTTAATTGGGTTGCTATAATAGTTTTCCTGCCTCCTATCCTGGTCTTTTTCATTCTTTCTGGGATTCTCTATTGCTTTCTGTATAAAGTCTGAATTAATTAGCATGGTTTCCAAAGCCTTCTATCCCTGTCTTCTGCTTAGCACTTCAGCTTGTTACAATGTCATCAGCCCCCCTGTAACCTATCCCCCAACTTCATAGTCCAGCAAGTTTGAGCATTTTGTAGTCCCCAGGTAAACATTACTGTTTCTTTACTACATGCCTATACTATGTTTCTTCAGAGTATTTACATTCCTTTTGCAGCTAAACATTGATAGTTTGATTATATCTAAGGATGGCATAAAAATAAAATCCCAAAAGCATTTCTTAATTTTTTTAACTCTTTCTTTTCTCTCTTTTTTTAATTAATTAATTCAATTTCCAACTCGGTCATAGGTCCCTCCCTCTTCTCCTCCCAGTCCCACCCACACTCCAGCATCCTCCCTTCCCTATTTCCTCAGAATAGGGTAGTCCCCTAATCCAGTCACCCCCACTCATCTATTCACATGAGGATTGAGTTCATCTCCCTCCCCTGTGGCCTAGTAGGGCAGTCCCAGCAGGGCGAAGTGATAAAAAAGCGGTAACACAGTCCATGTCAAAAATATCCCCCACTCCCTTGACTGTTGGGCCCACATGAAGCCTAAGATGCCCATTTGGGTATTTAAAAGTAAAGGACCTAGGTGCAGACTATGCGTTGCCCTTGGTTGGTGCCTCCAAAATGTTTCTGAAGGAGCTCGTGCGATGCCTCAGTAGGTAAAAGTACTGCTGCCAAACCTGGTAACGTGAGTTCAATCCCAGGGACCACATGATGAAAGGAGAGAAATGACTCCTGCAGATTTTCCTCATAAAATCCTTCCCCTACAAGAACGAACAAACAAACAAACAAACACACGTTAAAATGCATTTCCTCAGAAACTACGTTAAAAGTTGTGTTTGGCACTTCCGATGGTAAAGTGGTGGAAGTGGTGAGCGGCATGCAGTCTGCTGTCAAAGAGCAGAGACTGCCGGAGCGGCGGTAATGACCTGCCTGCTACGCCAGTCTGTTTGTACAGCACGGGTACAAACTGAAGGCTTTGGGGTGCGTGGCAAGGAGAGATAACTGGAGGCTTCTCAGAAGACAGACTCCACAGACGGAGCTTGATCTGATTTGGTTTTGAACGCTGAGGAGGACTGAAGGAGCTGGTCTGGTCTGGCTGCGCCTTCTCTTCCTGGCTTTGGAGTCAATACAACCCATTTTGGGGAAGTAATTTTTATAAAAAAAAAAAAAATCATTGGTCATGGTATTTTCTGGCTTAGAAATGCTGAATGCAGACTGTTGTTCTCTGATGGCCAAATTCTCTGTAACTGGCCCCAATGTCTACTTGCTGGTCCAGAAGGCCTTTAAGGTCATTTCCAAGCTGAGTCCAAACAGCATTGGCGTTTTACCTGCAGCTTCCCTGAATCCTTCCCTCGCTACACCTTGGCTTTGCTAACACTGTTCTTGTGGGATACAGTGGAGGTTTTCTTGTGTTAAAATTCATATTTTAAGTTTTCTATACACATCTCAGAACAGTGAACTAGGACTTCTTGTCTCTGAATGTTGCAAGCAATCGCCATGTGTAGGACTTGGTTGATGAACGTTCACACACCCCCTTGGCAGTCTTCTGCCTTTGCGTTGGACACAGAGGAGTACACAAAGGAAGAAGTGATATTACGGGCTTTTTTGTTTGTTTAGATGGCTTCTAATGGACTCTTAGTTTTTATAAAAATCAATTTTTTTATTTGTTTTAAAAATCATTACATGTCAAACACGAATTTAATAAATTCAGTATTGTTTTATGCTGCAGTATCTGGCAAAACCTTGCACAGTGCCTTGTGTATAATCAAAGAATTATAGAATTAACAAACACTCAAACACATAATAAAAGCTGAGGTAATTTTATTTCCAATCTGAAATTAGGACTCCTTTCTTCTAATATATTCTCTTGCTTTAAGAAAGCTTATCTTTTATTTGTTATGTTTTGAATGTGTGTAAATGCAATATATTATATATATGTATATATAATATGTATATATTACACACACACACACACACACACACACACACATCTCTTACATGAACTAATACTTTTGGCTAAAAGGACCATACCTTATTCATGTTTACCTCTTCTTTAAGGTTGCTGCACTAAAATTTTTGGTTTATGTCAAGAAGCATTGTATATTAGCAAAATATATCTGATATAACCAATTAAGTATCCATATCCAAGAATATATCCAAGGACTCATTCTTCCCTTTTTTTGTTTTGTTTTTGAGACAAGGTTTCTCTGTGCAACAGCACATGTTTTATTATGAACACAGTAAATAATTCAACAATTCAGTTATCAAGGGTTATTATAATGGGTATATTATAATTAAATAGCTTACATTTTTATTATTTATGGAGCAACTGAGTGAACCTAAGTGCATAATTACCAGCCATATATTTGAATTTATAAGGGCAGCTGATGGGGAAAATAAAAGGTATTCATTAGGTACAAAGTAACTGTAGTCAGTGTTTATTCTAATCCTAGTATTTCAGATTGACTTACAAATAATCCATTTTCCTTATGTGGTTGTGTCAGTGGTAGATAGCAAAGAAGCATTGTTTCCTACAGAACCTCTGCTAGAGGAAATGCCCTTTATCTAATATTGCTAATAAGCTGCGAGAGGAATGTTGTTTCTCCAGGAGGTTTGGATCGAGAAGGAGCCTAAGAAGGCTGTGTGCATATGTCAGTGAAAGCTTTTTTTTTTCCTACTATGTAGGCAGTCTTAGGCTCAGTCACTAACACTGCAGAAAACCCCAAACAGGAAAACAAACAAACAAACAAACAAAAAAACTAACCACCCAGACAGACAAAACCCTGAACCCAAGAAACAACTCATTCAGTCCACCTCCCTTCTCTGTCCAAGCCATCCACACCCCTGACAGTTCACACCTTCACACTTTGCCACTGAGAAACTGTGGTCCAATGGGGACAAGCCCTGCCTAGGGTTATATTCTGTCCTGATTTCTGCCTTTCCCCCTCCCCTGTGTTATTTTAAGGGGATCTATGCATCAACATTAAGTCCACAGGAATTTATAAAAAAGATGCTCACTTCTGGGTCTGTTGTAGCTTCTAAGTGATCACACTGATTAGAGGTTCCTTAAAGGTGTGTCCCCTTAAAACACCAGCACGTATTGGAAGTCGGCCACAGCCAAGGCACACTCCCATTGCAGCAGACATTTTCCTTCTCATTTCAAGAAGACGGATGAGCTCTGGAGACTTCTGGGAAGGTGTCTTTGGAGAGACAATGTAGGAGAGAGACTGAAACCCACAAGAGTAGTATCTGAGACACCACCCAGTGTGACAGGTTTGGTGGGCAGCCAGAGGGCAGTGTGGCCTCATAGGATCCTGGCCCCAAAGTCATGCAGGCTTTTACACCCATTCTTACAAACTGCTAAGCTCGTGGCCTGAGATTCCTCAAAGGAATGGCTGAAAAGAAATGAA
Organism: Meriones unguiculatus; assembly: GCF_030254825.1. Taxonomy (NCBI): domain Eukaryota; kingdom Metazoa; phylum Chordata; class Mammalia; order Rodentia; family Muridae; genus Meriones; species Meriones unguiculatus. The sequence continues at coordinate 83,490,972 of NC_083359.1, read as the reverse complement.
GGGAATTGGGCATTTAGCTAGAAATTACAAAACCAAGCCAGAGGCAAGAAACTAAAATTAGTAAATTAGTAATAAAAAACAAACACACACACAAGGTGTCTCCAGCAGCCGAAAATGTTGTTACCTTTCTCTGCCCACCTGGCCCAGCCTCGGCTGAGCGCAGTGTGTAGGTTTTGAGTTTGAGTGAAGGGAAGTAGCTTAACTATATCAGGAGATTTTGAAAAGCTGCTGGGTTGAACAACTGTTCTAAGTGGAATTTTGATTTCTATCTGGCTCCAGAACCATACCACCCAGCAGCTTTAAATAGACAGCTTACGGCTTCAATCTTCTGTACTCCAGGTCAGTCCGCTGTTCTCTGAACACGGCCTATACACTTTAGATGAACTGACTGAGGGTAGGGAATTGTTGGTCTTGCCAGAACGCCCAAGGTGAGCTGTGTTTTCTTATGATACATCTGGAGTTGCCCGTGTCAGAGCCTCCGTTCTTATAAGAGCTGGAACACTGTAGACTCTAGGGCTAAGCTGTTAAGAGTGACAATTGACTTTACGCCTCCCTTCTGGGCTCACTGTGAAGTGGGGAATATGATGACACAAGCCTAATGGACTCTTCATTCAATACCTTCTGCTGCCATGTTTGGGACAGGACCTCCGTAGGCACTGGGGATCGAGCAGTCAGCAAACCAGACACAAAATCGTGTGTCTTCCAGTTTGATGTAGAGGTGTGTGTGTGTGTGTATAAACAGACACAAAACAAATTACAGCATGTCGGAAGGTGAAATGTCACCATGAGAAACAGAGAGAGAAAGTCCCTGTACGAAAGCATGGATCCACTCTTAAATAGTGGCCAACTTAGGCCTCACTGAAAAGATAACATGGGACTAACACTTGAAAAGACGAGGAGCCTTGCGGAAGTGTAAAGGAAACCTCTTTAGAGCAGTAAGCTAGCGTCAAGCCTCTTGTGTAGGGCCATTCTGGGCGGCTCTAGCAGAGGCCGCAGTGACTGAACTCCACCGAGTGAGCTGAAGGGAAGAGGATCTGCGTTATAGTGGCGGAGAGTGGGCAGCAGTTGGGTGGAGCCTTGAAACCTATGGCAAGGACTTTGGCTTTGGCCTCTGACTAGAACGGTGCTGATGGGAGAAGAGGGTACAGAACCAAAAAAAAAAAAAAAAAAAAAAAAGCATGTCACAGGGTTGTGTGAATTAAAATCACTAGAGCATAGGAAGTGGTGTACATTCCGTAAGCATTCATTTGATACTCATCCATTCAGTATTAATGTAGGTTTGTTTGTTTTTTTCCCTCCGTGTGGAGTAATTATAGTTTTTGTTTCTGGTTGCTAATTGCTGTGAGAAATCCCGCTGGGTTGTTTTATCTTCCAGAATCAGATGGACCTGGCTTGTTGCTATGACTTCTGCCTTGAGGTTTTATTTATTTATTTATTTTTAAGTGAGTGATGTATTTTAGTGTCTGTTACATGTTCAGAGAAAACGTCTGAGTTTCTTCAGTGCTGCTCTCCTTTGCTTTTCTCAGTGCTCAGCAGAGGAGCAGTCAGGTTCACAAGAAAAGCACAATTGGAAACCAGGTAGGAACCACACAAGTGCATGCCTACCCCAAAGCATCGGAACTAAACTGCTTGACTGACAACTTTTTTAAACGCAGATTAATCATATGTAGCTTTTGCTTAAGACACAGCCTTTTCTTTTCATTTTGCTTCTTGTTTTTGGAGCGAATTTTGCGTTTTGTTTTGGCTAGTTTTGCAGTTAACCCTACCGCCTCACACCTTACGTAACTTACATAACCCCCCCCCCCCCGCTCCTTGCTGTGAATTTTGCGTTAGACTCAGTATCCTCCTTTGCTTGCTTCTGTTACCATTAATTTAACATTGAAACCGAAGCATTTCAAGGTTGAAAATACGGTGAGTAGTTGCATGAGCTTCGGGGTGCTGCTGGCTAGTTCACACGTTCGCACAGCTTGGTAACAGTGAAGGGACAGCTCAGAAAGAAGGCAGTGTTGCATTTTCTCTCTGCCATGCCAAATTTCTACTGGTTAACGGTGATGCTAATTGCTAGGGTGGTCTGATCACTGAGTTTTTGAGTTTGGGGGCTGACCAGCTGTCTCTGACTAACAGCGCTCTGCAGCGATTGTCTTAACTCCGGCAGTTTGCTGTTTCTTCTATGTTTTATGTGGTAATGAATATTTGCATTGTTATTTCTTTTCAAGTCAAAACAATGATGATTTTAAAGCTTTCTTTTAAATGCAGAGGTACAATTATTGAACAAATTGAAACCTCTGCTCTAGACGATTTTTTCCCATTGTTTTGAAAGGAGAAGATGTAATAACAGACTTGATTTTAAGCCTTATTTTTTTTTTTCTGAACTAAAGCATATAATTCTTTGCTATTTCAGGGAACCAATCTTCCGCCTTCAAGGCAAATTGTACGAGCTAAGTTCTGTAAGCCTTACTGTTGCTTTTTTGTTTTTTTTTTCAAGCTTCCCAAGGGCACAGTTTGTCTTTAACTGATTAACTCAACTAGCGCTTGCTACTAATTTTTTTTTTTTAAACTTAGGTTGTCTTGTTTGTAACACCCTATCACTGAAATAAAACTCCTCTTCGGAGGGCCATCCTTCACTGCTAATGACTTGCTGTGGTATGGAAGGTATGAACTAGTAAACCCTACACTGCCGTAACAACAAACCCTTCACCTGGTGGGGGCTTTGATATTTCTCTAATCTTAACGGGCCTTACAATCATTAAAATCATTAACTATCTCCCCCTCTATCCTTTTCTGCTTTGTTGTTCTGAGACATAAGCCTTTCTCTCTTCCCCATATAATAATTTCAATCACTGTGCACGATGCTCCTAAAAGGTGGGTGAACACCGATTATCTGACTTTGATATATTTATTTGTAAGCTTACCCAGTTCCAATTATTGGTATTTTTTAAGACTAAAAAACCCCAGAGCGAAATTACATTTTTTTAAATAGGGCTGCAGAGTTGAATCTTTTAATATTATTAGATGGTCTCTCTACCTTTTACAGAAGTAGAGAGGTATGATGAAATGACTGCAGAAGGATTTAGGAAGAAACTGTGTCCTCCTTTACGCTGTGAGAGAAACAGGATTGTCCTTCCAGCTGCACAGGTTGAGCATGAGGCTGGCATGTGGGTTGGTTATTTGCCCCTAATATTCAAGAAAACCCGAGCTTTGGATCTGTGTGTTCCAGAGTCCACCTTCAATCACACCCCTTTGCAGCCATGGAGCTTTATCCAAAACAATCCCAAGTTTGTTCAAATGTGCGGTGGGAAGAATGGAATACATCTCTGTAAAATTATATGGGGAGGCTTGCAGGAGAGGGAGGCAGGAGGATTGTCGTGAGTTAAAGGCCAGCCTGCCCTAGTAAGTGAGATCTAGCCCAACTGGGGTACAGAGTGAATAAAAAATAGAATCTCTACAGGGTGATCGTGGGAGTCAGAAATGACATGCATAAAGATACTTCCACAGCCAGGTGCAAGATACATATGTACCCTAGGAAGAGCACAATCCTTGCTCCCAGGAGGCATGTGCTACTTAGAACTTTTAGATGAAATTGTACAAAGTACGAGAAAATTATAGAAGTTACAAGATGAGGATAATGAAGTGTCTGGAAAATTAGACGTTACAACAAGTTATTCTAGTGCCTACAATGTCTAGATTGTGGCTTAGTGTGGCATAGGTTTACCTACAAACTTTCTCTCCTAGTCAGTAGGAAAAGCAGTAGTGTAATGGCACTGAAACCTACTTTAAGTTAGATCTGAGAGGAAGCTTGGAATTGCTCCCAATCACAGATCCTTAAATGCTGAGATCATAGCTACGTTTCTGAAGCTCCATTTTTTTGCCAACAGAAAATCCTACACATTATGGAGGTTGTGTAACCCAAGATAAGAGAATTGGGCACATGTTGGAAAATAGTACCCCAAACTTTTGAGGTCACTCAAGTCTTGAAAGTCAGAATTATTTTAGTTATAGAAAAAACAATATCTTAATGATATTATGCAGGACCCAACATTCTCCTGGGGTCAGAGGGAGTAGCCTATCATTCCTATACATGAGCATAGCCTACTCATGTAGAGGAACAAGTGAATGGACGCATCAGCTGGACCAAACCAAAGGGATAAATCTCTTTTGTTTTTTATCAGATTTTGCTGCCAATTAAAATAGTACTCTCGATTTGGAACTGTTAGCTTATGAATCTCAATCACTTATTTTCCAGAATCAAACCCCGCAACTTCTAACACAAGATGATCTACTTAAGAGGATCTTCTATAGTTTTTCTGCTTAGCAGAGATATACTGTCACAACTTAAACTTTATGAATCTGGGTATGCTATGCTCATTTCGACTCGTGCAGTTTGCCTATGGAAAGGTGCAGAGTCAGGGGCCTTAGCTCCCAGCATTCCAACTGCTGCTCCCATGTACGGTAAAGTGGAAAGTGGCTTTCAAGTGATGCATCCATTCTGCTGTCCTCTCAGGGCTGCAAGGTGTGAGGCAAACTTGGTAGCTACAGAAACAACACGCGGCCCTGCTCCACTCTTATCAGCCTTGAAATTTTTAGCAGTCCTACAAATAGATGCCAGCATGTAACACATAAAACTATAATCACGCAATACATAAAGTTGGGCTTTTCACAATTTAAATGGAAGCTTCAGTTGTCTCTATGCTCATCAAATGTGTTTAAAATCTAAATGTGCCAAAACCTGTGGCTATGCAGAGAGCAGAAGATGCGCTCATGCTACCCTTGGGGATATTGGTAAGTAAGCAGTACATCTTCAGTACTAATTCCAGATGCTTCTGCTCACTCGAGTCTTGCTGAAATATCACTTCTGGCCCTATCCTGTGTGTCTGGTTACCCTCCCTCCTCAGGGCCTTACACTGTCTCATTTTGTTGTTCAAAATTTTCTTTTTTCTTCTGACATTCTGTCTGCTGTTATGAGGACCAGAGTTCCATCAAAGCTTTTTTTTTTTTTTTTTTGCTGAGAGCAGATACAGGGTCTTTAAGCACAACCACATGAACATTTTAGAAGCATCCTGCTGCTTATGGAAGGCTTTGAAGGGGATGCAAGATGGAAAAAGAAGACTAGTTAAATGTTTTGGATAAGAAATTGTGGATATTTCTGAGTTAGTAGAAATGCTGAAAAAACTCAAGAATTTGATTAAACAAGAAGAATTTCAAAAGCTTTGGGGATGAACTGGATGCTAGGAAGAGGGCTGAAGGCTCTGTTGCTGTCATGCTTTCGATTAGAGCACAAGAAAGGAACATAGATAGATGATTTGGTTTTGATTCAGACTCAAAGCATGGCAGATCTGTTGAGTGTGGGTCCACATTCACAACTTGGGAAGCCAGAGTGAGCACATGCAGTGGGAATTTGGATGGTCATGTCTTGAGTTCAGAAGAGACAAGACGATGCCTTCAAAGTCACAAGAGAGCCACCGATAGATTTCCAGTAGGGAAGGGCTACTGACTTCTGTATCAGGAGAGTCTACAGAATGGTTTGGAAGAGTACAAGTACAGATTCAGGATTTAATGTTGTTTTCGAGTGATGTGTGTTCAAAATGCAAATATTAGTGTCCAGACACATATAGAAGAAGGAAGATATTCAAACCATTTTTAGGAGTGATTATGAATAGTCATTGGAGGGATGAGATGCCCTTTTAGGCTTAACGCTAAGGGGATCCACTGACAAAAGAAGATAGGAAAAGGAGAATGTAAGAGTGGGTGGAAATGAAGATAGGAGTTGTCTGTGGCTACTGAAGACATCATGATGGCTTGGGGTTCCGGAGTCACGTAGAATGGAGGGACATGTTTTACAGTTGTCAATACATAAGGTGGCTACCAAAGTCATGGGGCAGATTCGACTAACTCCAAAGGGTGATAACATAGGAAGAAATATAGGGTCCAAAGAATGATAAGGAAAGAACTGGAACACATGAGAAACTGAAAAGAGGATCAAGAGATGGTAAGAGACTCAGGTAACCTGAAGGGGAGCAGAATGGAAGACAAAGGGAGAGGACATTCCAAAGAAGAAGGGTCTGTGTTATTGGATAATTCCCCAAACAGGGGATCCCAGGAAGCTTAGGGGAGGTTTGGCAGGTGGTAACGTAGTGCTAGGTCTCATCTGATATCTCCAGCTTTTCTAGTCTATAGTTGAAAGCTGACATAAAGCTGAAGATATACATAAAACTGAATTGTTATGAGCTGAGATCTTTCCAGAGTTAATATGGAAGGCCAAGAGAAAATTCACATTGCAGTTTTGCAGAGAGAGAGAAAGGTGTGGCGATGCATGGTTTGATGGGAGTGGTTTGGACTGTATATAAACCAGGAGATACCAACCAAGTAGCAAGCAGCCTCCAAATCTTAGCGGCTCATTAACATGAGAGCCTACCTCCGTGTGATGTGACATCCCTAAGAAGTAAGGAGATGGTTGTCCCACTCTCAAGATGAAGATTTTTTTTTTTGTCTCGTTGACAAGATGATTGAGAGAAGCAACTACAGAAGTGAGTATTATTTTGATTTGTGGTTCCAGTCCTTGAGTTGTTGGCTTCATTCTTTTTTACTGTCTGGAGCTGGAACATCGTGATGGAGGAGGCATGTTGAAGCGGAGCTTACTCACCTTGTGGCTGCCAGGAAGCCGAGACCAAGGACAGGTCAAACGGAAGATGCGCCTCTCCAAGGGCATCAAGGGCACACAGTGACCTACTCACTGTCCAGCAGTTTCCAAAAACCCACCAGCTGGCATCCAGGCCTTGACTCTAGAAGCTCCAAGAGACATTTCATATTGAAACAATAACATGGCCAGACTTGAGAATATCCCCATTTCTTCCAGCAAATGGGAAAAAAATATATAAGTCTGAGGGAAGGAGGTTTTAGTGGCATGTCCCTTCACATTCCACTGACCGGGCAGTCATTTGGGTTCACCAAATGACAAGGGAATAAGAAGTTATATTGAGTTTGTGCTGGAGGCGGGGAGGAGGAAAGGGTGAAGCTGAATGAAAATTGAAAGGAAATCGATTAGCTGGGACATTAGAAGGTTTCACTGAAGTCAGAGAAAATACATCCTAGGATTAAGGGGAAGCAGCAGTGAGGTGTGGGATTGAAGTTAGTGAATGGATGATGTCTCTTGAAAGTCTGGGGTTAGGCACTGGAGAAAGGCTCAGTGGTTAAGAGCACTGTCTGCTCTTCCAGAGGTCCTGAGTTCAATTCCCACAACCACATGGTGGCTCACAGTCATCTATACTGATGCTCTCTTTTGTCATGGAGGCGTACATGCAGATAAAGCACTCACCTACAATAAATAAATAAAGTTTAAAAATAAAAAAGAACTTCTGAGGTCGTTTATAGGAATAGAGAGTACAGGCTCTGGAGGGGAGCATAGGACAGCCAGGGAGAGGCATGGAGCCTGGTTTAAGATATGGGCAGCTAAAGAAGGATGGGGATGAGATTTTGTAGACTTTAATATGTTAGGGGAAAAGAGAAGTGACTGACATTTAAATGACTAGGACAGAAGAGCACCCGATGTTTTCGTGGACCCCAGACTGTACTCACTTGCAACTGTGTGAATGTGAAGACATCTGGCTGAGGCAAGAGGGGAGCCTGTGCTTGTGTGGGCCGCATGGGGTACTCAGGGGCTTAGGCTACTGCTTATGCATCTTATGTCAGTGTGCCCCCTACTACTCTAACTTTATACTGGACCATGAAACTTGGAGGCTTTCCCAAACCTGTGCCATGAATATTCAGGTAACTGGCTTTTCAGTCTTTTGTACTATAGTCTTCAAGCAGCACAGATCTTTCCTTTCCAAACAGGATTCCTCTTCTCTTTACTTTTTGAAAATTCAACTAGCATTTTTCTCAGAATCTCTTCCATGTCTCCAAAAAAAAAAAAATCATTCCTATTAACCAGTGTCCTCAAGTTTTAGGGCCATTGTCCCTGATTCTTCTGCTGCTGTGGTCCACCGCTGGAGCCAAGTATAGCCAGGCTTTAATTTTGTATTTTTAGAACCAAGTTACATTATTGCCTCCTCCCTATCTGAAGATAAAGGGTGCCATGTTGCCACCTCCTTATTTTAACCCCCTTTAACCTCACCCTTCTCTGATATCCAGGTACCAAAGTTTGCATGAGTTTGGCTTCTTTAGGCTGTAAATTTCAGGAAACTCAAAAGACTAGACAAATGAGTTTATTAATATATGTAATTGAGATAAAGAGGTAGTAGAACTGTGGATTATTTAATTCATGGCTCAGACTGGCTTCTACCATATTTTTGGCTCCATTCTTTGCTGTATCACTCTGCTCTAGGGTTCTAAATATGACTGCTATTATTATATCAGGGAGTCCCTACCTCGCTTGAATCCAGCAGGAATAAAAGACTCTGATTAGAGCCCTGGATCATGTGCTCATGTATAACCAACCACTGAGGCTAGACCACCAGATATGCTTATGGGCCTAGGCCTGGGTACATGAGACAGAGCTGGTCCCTCATCTGATCACAGGGCCTGGAAGTAGGGGAGGGCCCTCTCTGCTGAAACTCAGAGCTGCTGTCCAAAGAAGAGAGCCACCCCAGGAGGCACATCAGGTGATGGTAGGAGTTTGCTGAGTGTTTGTCATCTGGACAGTTCCATCTGGAGAAGGGGATGATTGTACATTACCTTCTTAGAATTAACAGTGCTAATTCCTCCTTATTAAAACGCTTTGGCTAACTGATTGATTGATTGATTTTCCCCCAATCCATTGTCATAATTCCACCCCCCTGCCACCCACTGACTTCCCCTTTCCTAAGCAGAAAGGCACACATGGTATATTTATAAGTGGATATTAGCCATATAATATAGGATAAACGTACTAAAATCTGTAGTCCTAATGAAACTAAACAACAAGGAGGACCTGGGGAAGATGCTTAATCCTCATTCAGAAAGGCAAACAGGATAGACATCGGAAGTGGGAGAAGACAGGGAACAGGACAAGAGCCTACCACAGAGGGCCTCTGAAAGACTCTACCCAGCAGGATATCGAAGCAGATGCTGAGACTTAGAGCCAAACTTTGGGCAGAGTGCTGGGAATCTTATGGAAGAAGGGGAGAGAGAAAGACCTGGAGGGGACAGGAGCTCCACAAGGAGACCAACAGAGCCAAAAAATCTGGTCCCAAGGGCCTGCAGAGGCTGAAGAATCAACCAAGGACCATGCATGGAGAGGACCTAGACCTCCTGCTCAGATGTAGCCCATGGGAAGCTCAGTCTCCATGTGGGTTCCCTAATAAGGGGAGCAGGGGCCATCTCAGGCATGAACTTAGTTGCCAGAGACCACAGCTAGTGGTGGTCTTTGATCACCTTCCCCTGGCAAGAGAGAGAGGAACCAGACAGTCCTGATGAGACCTGATAGGCTAGGGTAAGATAGTAGGGGAGGAGGACCAGGAGAGGGACCAGGAGGAAATAAGGGAGGGGACCACAGCTGGTATACAAAGTAAATAAATTGTAACAAATGATAATAATAAAATAAAATTAAATACTTCTTTGGACTTTTGAGAAGCAACATACTCTGATCATTCTTCAGTTTTGAAAGTGTAAAGTCACTGTGCAAGCAGGAGCACATTGTTTAAACCCGCTGTTCTTAAGCATCTAATCTGAAATGAAATAGCAGTAGCATATATATATATATATATATGCACACATACACATGTGCGCGTACTAGCTTGTTAATTTCCCCCAGGTAGGCACCCTATTACTTTATTACCAGTAAGGAACTGATGCCTGCCGAGGCAGAGTTCCATGATGGCTCATACAGATTATCAATAATGTTCTTGAAATAAAATCCAGGTTATTTGATTATAGCTTTACTATTTTAAAAAAAGAATTTTTTTTGTTTACTTTCTATCTTTAGGAATTTACATGAAAGAGCATACAAGGTTTATCAATGGTACAGTAGAAAGATGAATATATATTAACCAAGAAATGAAGACGGGAAATAAAATATTGTTGTTTCTCAAATAATACCTTAATTAATAGTTTGAGAATTTTATATAATATGCTTAGATCATAATTACCCATTTTCCAACTTCCCCCAGACCCACCCCCACTTCCCCACCCACCTAACATTGAGTTTTCTTCTTTGTTTCTTTTTAAAATTCATTGAATCCAATTTGTGAATCCTAACGGCTTTTAGGAATGTTCTGCGATGTTGTCTGCCCACTAGGGTTCACAGGAGTAAAGACAGCTGATACTGTATCTCAGCAGTAGTTACCAAGCACCCATAGTTCCACAGTTGGGAGGGTCCTTCATGTCCTCCTCTTCTTTCCCCCTTCGTGCTGGGGTTTTGTCTGGCTTAAGCGTGTGCATGTCTTGTGCATGCTGTCACAATCACTGTGAGTTCATGCGTGCAATTGCCCTGTTATGTCCAACAGTCCTTAAAGTCGTCTGCTACCTCTGGTGTTTACAGTCTTTCTGGCCTCATTTCCATAAATATCTCTGGGCCTTGGTGTAAGGAATGTGTTATGAATGTCCCATTTAAAACTTTCCAGTTTCTTCTTCTCTGCATGTTGACCCATTGTTCTGTTAGTTGCTCATCCCCTAAAAAACAACAACAACAAAACACTTCTGATGGTGCTTGACAGATGCGCTGTTCAGTGGGTATAATATGATTATTAGCAGAGTAAGATTGGCAGGCAGGTTCTCCCCTAGGACTCATGATCTACCTAGCCACACTTTCATGGTCCCATTCACAGTGTCAGGCTTAGGTTCCGTCTCATGTGCCTTAAAGCCAATCAGAACATGGTTGGTTGCTGTTATAACTTACATTCATGCCACCATTGCCCCAGTGGGCATGCCTTGTCAGGCCAGGCATTGCAGTTGCTCGCAGAGTTCAAATATGGGTGAGACTGGTGATTTCTTTTCTGGTAGTGTGCACAATAACACCTTCTAGCACCATGAAAGCTAGCCAGTAGACAGGTGAAGCCTTTGGTCACTACTACCTTGCTTTTTTTTTCCCCATGTTTTATGACCCAAGTATATGGTGCTCCAACAACAGAGTCTTGCCATGAAATTCTGGAAATTCTGGAGGATAACCAAGAACATTGGCAATATCTAATAATGTCTGGGGGAATTTATGGGACCCATTGGCTATCATACAGCCAATTTATGTCTTAATTGAGAACTTACAGGTCATTAGTAAGGAAAAGAGAATCTCATTTATTCAAATTATCTAGAAAACTTAGCAGGCAGGATCTGGCCTACCCGGGGCTATAGTTTTCCTTTGGGCAGTAGAGGATTGGCCTAGCTTCACCTGAGGAAAGAGCAGTGGGTTAAGCCAGGCAACCTCCCCTCCCCCGCTTTCTGCATCCTGTGTTTCAGTTGCTGCTCACCCCTCCCTGTTCCTCTTCTTTCCCTCCCTGTCTTTTCTTCCCTCCCTTCATCTCTGGCTTCTTGAGTTTTTTGCATCTACAAACGATATATATTTGATTCCTTGTGAGGTAAATACCTGAATGGCTCAAGCACTTCCCAGAACTTATATAACATTTAAAAAAAAATAGCATCTTCTGCTAAAGAAGCCATTTTATTAACTGTGATTTTTTTTTCAGACCCCAAACATTCCTCTGCATTGAGTGGCTTCTTAAGATCTTCCTGTTTATGACTCTGAATGCTCATGGACATCGGGATTATATTAGTTGTTTGATCCCAGGGTAGCAAGTCCTTTCTTATTTATTTTTTAATATAATTTTTATTTATTACAATTTATTCACTTTGTATCCCAGCTGTAGCCTCACCTTTGTCCCCTCCCAATTCTGTCCTTCCTCCTCCCCTCATCTCCTCTCATGCCCCTTCCCCAGTCCACTGATAGTAGAGGACTTCCTCCCCTTCCATCTGACCCTAGCCTATCAGTTTACATCAGGACTGGCTGCATTGTCTTCCTCTGTGGCCTGGTAAGGCTGCTCCCCCCTCAGGGGGAGTAATCAAAGAGCCAGCCACTGAGTTCATGTCAGAGACAGCCCCTGTTCCCCTTACTAAGGAGCCCATTTGGAGACTGAGCTGCTATGGGCTACCTCTGTGCAGGGCTTCTAGGTTATCTCCATGAATGGTCCTTGGTTGGAGTATCAGTCTCAGAAAAAAACCCTAGGCCCAGATTTTTGTTTTTGGTTCCATTGTTCTCCTTGTGGAGCTCCAGACCCTTCCAGGTCTTTCTATCTCCCCCTTCTTTCATAAGATTCCCCACACTCTGCCCAAAGTTTGGCTATGAGTCTCAGCATCTGCTTTAATACCCTGCTTGGTAGAGTCTTTCAGAAGGCACTCTGTGGTAGGCTCTGCTTGCTTGATCTTGGAGAATCTTCTGCTTTTTGCCATCTCAGCCACCTGCAAGATGAAGTCTCCCTGAGGTTGCTGCTCCAGCCAACACTAAAGGCTGCTTCTGCTTATCTCTTTCTGATTGGTCCATCACAGGTCCCAAGCCAACACCTTATTCACTGGAATGCCTGTGTCCGGTCCTGGTCTTCCCAGGGTTCACTGCTGTTTCTTTGTGGTTGGATGGTTGTATTCCAATCCTCACTGCCATAAAGAAGACTTTGGCATTGTTTCCATCACATGGTTGCTATTCTTCTAAAACTTCTGCACCAGTCAATAGACCAACAACAAAATACACACAAGCATCTAACCCCCGGATCCAAATAAGCATACTTTATATAAGTTTTGATAGTCTGATGAAAAGAATAACACATTGCTCTTTCAACTTGTGTTTCACTTACTGCTGGTTATGGAGCAGCTTTTCATTGTTGTGTTTAAAATGAATTGTCTGGTTTTTGAAATGTCTGGTGTGTCCTTTGTCCTTCTAAAGGGCACTGTGTATTATTTTCATAGTGAGTTTTAAGCTTGTTAAAAGAATTTGGATATTTTTTGTGTGTTATAAGGAGAGGAAGCATTTTCTGCCTCTGTAACTTTTCTTACTTTTTTATTTTTATTTTTATTAATTACAGTTTATTCACTTTGATCCCCCTGTAGCTCCCTCCCTCCTCTTTAACTTTTTTATTTCTCACATAAAATGGTATTAATTTTGCTTAGACATTTTAAGAAATATATACTTTGTATTTATTATTTATTTACTAAATTTACAGCCTGATCCCACCCCTCTCCCTGTTCTCCTCCCAGTCCAACATTCACTCCCCCTCCCACCATTTACTATAGGCATACTTAAAAAAAAAACTTTTATTTACATTTCTTGTATCTTTTTCTTCCTTCTCCACCCTAATCCCTTCCAACATCCCAACACTAGGTAAGAGAAAGAGTTAGTGGGAAAGGGGGTGTAGTTCTCTTTTGTAGCTGCTTCCTGCTGGTTAGGATCTTAGGGTTCCAAGGAGCCAGCCTAATCCTTGTTTCAGGAGCTCTCCCAAATTCCTGTCTCAAAAAAAGCAACCAGCAGCAGCAAGAGGTAGCAGGATCAGCCTTGTTCTTTCTCTGATTCCCACTCTCAAGGCTCTGGCATTTATCTCTCTCCAGAGTCCTCAGATTCAAACTATCTGTAACTGGCAGGGCCCACACAAAGCAAATAGTCTGCTGCTGTGGACCATCTGAATCAGTCATACATCTTATACCTGGGACCAGAAGAAAATCATGTTTATATTCACAACACTCTCCTCTCTCCTTCTCAGAGAAGGGGAGGCCTCCAAAGGTTGCCAACCAACCCTGACACCTCAAGTCACAGCAGAACTAAGCACATACCCTCCCACTGAGGCCAGACAAGAAAACCCAGCTAGAGGAAAGGGATCCAAAGGCAGGCAACAGTGTCAGAGACAGCCCCTATTCTGATTGTTAGGGGACCCACATGATGACCAAGCTGCACATCTGCTACATGTGTATAGGTCTAGGTCCAGCCCATGCACACTCTTTGGTTGTTGGTTCAGTCTCTGTGAGTCCCCCCCATAGGCCAGGGTTAGTTTACTCTCTAGGTCTTCTTCTGGTGGCCTTGACCCCTCTGGCTTCTTCAAGTCTTCCTCCCACTCGTCCATAGAACTCCCTGAGTTGGACCTGTTGATTGGCTGTGGGTCTCTGCATCTGTTTCAATCAGCTGCTGTATACAGTTCTGGTAGGCTCCTGTCTGCTAGCATAGCAGAGTATCATTTATAGTATCAGGGGTTGGCTCTCTCTTATGGGGTGGGTCTCAAGTTGGTCCAGTCATTGGTTTATCATGCCCTCAATCTCTGCTACATCTTTGTTCCTACACTTTTTGTAGGCAAGACAAATTTTTGGGTTGAAGGTCTTATGAGTGGGTCCATGTCCTCTTCCCTTTACTAAAAGTCCCACTTGCCTATAGGAGGTGGAGAACTTCAGGCTCTATATCCTCTGATGTCACAAATCTCAGCTAGGGTCACCCCCATAGACTCGCTGGAGCCTCTCCCATCCCAGAAATGGTTCCCCACATTTCTGTTCTCGTTCCTGGTTCTTCCACCAACCTCCCCACCCCAGCTCTCTCTATACCTGATTCCCTCCCTTATTATCCTCCCTACCCCATCTCCCAACTATCTCCTTTCCTCTATCTACTTCAGACATGTATTTTATTTCCTCTTCTGAGCGAAATTCAAGCATCCTCCCTTGAGCCCTCCTTGGCTTCTTTGAGTCTGTGGATTGTAACGTGGTTATCCTATCCATTATGGTTAATATCTAATCACAAGTGAGTACATACCATATGTGTCTTTCTGGGTCTGGGTTACCTCACTCAGGATGATCTTTCCTAGTTCTATCCATTTGCCTGCAAATTGCATGATGTCTTTGTTTTTAATTGCTATGTAGTATTCCATTGCGTAAATGTACATTTTCTTTATCCATTCTTCAGTTGAGGGATATTTAGGTTGTTTCCAGTTTTGCTATTACAAATAAATCTGCAATGATCATAGTTAAGCAAGTGTTCTTGTGGTATGGTGGAGCAGCTTTTGAGTATATTCCCAGGAGTGGTATAGCTGGATCTTGAGGCGGCACTATTCCCAATTGTCTAAGAAACCTCCAGATTGATTTCCATAGTGGTTGTACAATGCAAGTTTGCATTCCCACCAGCAATGGAGGAGGGTTCCCTGTGTTTCACATCCTTACCAGCATGTGCTGTCACTTGAGTTTTTGATCTTAGCCATTCTGACTGGTGTAAGATGGAATCTCAGTGTCGTTTCTTTTAGCATTTCCCTGGTGAATAGGGATGGTGAACATTTCTTTTAGTGTTTCTCAGCCATTAGAGATTCCTCTGTTGAGAATTGTCTGTTTAGCTCTTTACCACATTTTTAATTGGGTTATTTGGTATTAAATTTCTTGAGTTCTCTACATATTTTTGGATATTAATCCTCTGTCAGGTGTAGGGTTGGCGAAGATCTTTTCCCATTTTTGGATATTAATCCTCTGTCAGGTGTAGCGTTGGTGAAGATCTTTTCCCATTCTGTTGGCTGACATTTTGTTCTATTGACGGTGTCCTTTGCCTTGTAGAAGCTTTTCACTTTCATGAGGTCCCATTTATTAATTGTTAATCTTAGTGCCTGCGCTGTTGATGCTCTTTTCAGAAAGTTGTCTCCTAATTCAATGCTTTCAAAACTATTTCTCAGGCTGGAGAGATGGCTCAGAGGTTAAGAGCACTAGCTGTTCTACCAAAGGTCCTGAGTTCAATTCCCAGCAACCACATGGTGGCTCACAGCCATCTATAATGAGATCCTGTGCCCTCTACTGGCATTTAGGTGTACATGCAGGCAGAATAATGTATAAATGATAAATAAATCTAAAAAAAAAAATCTATTTCCCACTTTCTCTTCTAGTAGATCTCATGTATCTGGTATTATGTTGAGGTCTTTGATCCACTTGGACTTGAGTTTTATGCAAGGTGATAAATATCTGTATTCTGATACATGCAGACATCCAGTTAGACCAGCACCATTTGTTGAAAATGCTTTCCTTTTTCCATTTTGTAGTTCTGGATTCTTTGGAAAAATCAGGTGTCTATAGATTTATGGATTTATTTCTAGGTCTTCAATTTGATTCTGTTGATCAACCAACCTGAATGTTTTTATGCCAATACCATGGTAATTTTTATTACTATTGCTCTGTAGTACAGCTTGAAATCAAGGATGGTGATAACTCCAGAAGTTCTTTTACTGTACAGACTTGGTTTAGCTTCCCAATTTTTAAAAATTTTTCCATATGAAGTTGAGGGTTGCTCTTTTAAGCTCTGTAAAGAAATGTATTGGAATTTTGATGGGAATTGCATTGAATCTGTAGATTGTTTTTGGCAAGATGGCCATTTTTACTATTTTAATCCTACTGATCCATGAGCATGGGAGAGCTTCCCATCTTCTGATATCTTCTTCAATTTTTTTCCCCAAAGACTTGAAGTTCTTATCATACAGGTCTTTCACTTGCTTGGTTAAAAGATATTTTATATTATTTGTGGCTATTGTGAAGGGTTGGTGGGAAAGGGGGTGTAGTTCTCTTTCGTAGCTGCTTCCTGCTGGTTAGGATCTTAGGGTTCCTAGGAGCCAGCCTAATCCTTGTTTCAGGAGCTCTCCCAAATTCCTGTCTCAAAAAAGTAACCAGCAGCAGCGAGGGGGAAGGAGGATCAGCCTTGTTCTTTCTCTGATTCCCACTCCCTAATTTCTTTCTCAGGCCATTTATCACTTGTATAAAGGAGGGCTACTGATTCTTTTTCAGTTAATTTTGTATCTAGCCACTTTGCTGAGGTGTAAAAGTTCTCTGGGAGAATTCTGGAGGTCACTTAGGCATACTATCATATCATTTGTGAATTGCAATACTTGGACTTCTTTCTTTTCAGTTTGTATCCCCTTGATTTTCTTTGGTTGCTTTATTGCTTTAGCTAGAACTTCAAGTACTATATCAAATAGATACCCAAAGAGTGGGCAGCCTTTTCTTGTCCCTGATTTAGTGGAACTGCTTGAAGTTTCTCTCCATTTTAGTTGATGTTGGCTACCAGCTTGCTGTATATTGCCTTTATTGTGTTTCAGTATGGGCCTTCTATTCCTGATCTCTCCCCAAGACGTTTTTTATAACTTTTTAAAATTTTATTAATTACAGTTTATTCACTTTGTATCCCAGCTGTAGTCCCCTTCCCCATCCCCTCCCAATCCCCCTCCCTCCCTCTTCTTCTCCTATGCCCCTCCCCCAGCCTAATGATAGGAGAGGTCCTCCTCCCCTTCCATCTGACCATGGTCTATCAGGTCTCATCAGGACTAGCTTCTTTGTCTTACTCTGTGGACTGGCAAGGCTGCTCCCCCCTCAGGTGGAGGTGATCAAAGAGCCAGCCACTGAGTTCATGTCAGAGATGGTCCCTGATCCTATTACTGGGAAACCCTCTTAGATACTGAGCTACCTTGGGCTACTTCTGTGCTGGGGTTCTAAGTTATCTCCATGCATGGTCCTTGTTTGCAGTATCAGTATCAGAAAAGACCCCTGTGCCCATAATTTTTGGTTCTGTTGCTCCATTTGTGGAGCTCCTGTTCCCTCCAAGACTTTTAACATGAAAGGGTGTTAGATTTTTTTCCCCCAAAGGCTTTTTTAGCATGTAATGAGATGATCGTGGTTTTTTGTTAGTTAGTTAGTTTGTTTTTTCAGCTTGTTTATACGGTGGATTACTTTGACGAATTTTTGTATGTTGAACCATCCCTGCATCTCTGAGATGAAGCCCACTTGATCATGGTGGATGATGTTTTTGCTATGTTATTGGATTTGGTTTGCAAGTATTTTATTGGGTATTTTTACGTCAATGTTTATAAGGGAGATTGGTCTGAAATTCTCTATTTTTGGTGGATGTTTGTGTGATTTAGATATCAGGGTGACTGTGGCCTCCTAGTATGAGTTTGGCAATGTTCTTTCAATTTCTATTTTGTGGAATAGTTTGAGAAGTGTTGGTATTAGCTCTTCTTTGAAAGTCTAGTAGAATTCTGTGCTAAATCATATGGCCCCAGGGCTTTTTTTTTTTTTAATTGGGAGACTTTTAATGACTGCTTCTATTTACTTAGGTGTTATAGGTCTATTTAAATTGTTTACCTGATCTTGATTTAACTTGCCAAGTGGAATCTGTCAAGAAAATTATCCATTTCATTTAGATTTTCCAATTTTGTGGAGTACAGGTTTTCAAATTAAGACCAAACGATTCTTTGGATTTCTTCAGTGTCTGTTATGTACCCCTTTCAATTTCTGATATTGTTACTTTGGACAGTGTCTTTCTGCCTTTTAGTTAGTTTCACTAAGAGTTTATCTATCTTGTTGATTTTTTTCTTCAAGGAACCAGCTCTTGGTTTTTTTGATTCTTTCTATTGTACTCTTTGTTTCTAATTTATTAATTTCATCCCTAAGTTTGATTTTTTTCCTGCAGTCTGTTCCTTTTGGGTATTTTTGCTTTTTCTTTGTTCTAGAGCTTTCAGGTGTGCTTTTAAATTGCTAGTATAAGATCTCTGTAATTTCTTTATAAAGTTGCTTAGTGCTATGAACTTTCCTCTTAGCATTCCTTTCATTGTGTCCCATAAGTTTAGGTATGTTGTGCCTTCTTTTTCATTAAACTTAAGAATATAATTTCTTCGTTTATTTCCTTCCTCCTGATCCAGTGGTCATTGAGTAGAGAGTTTTCAGTTTCCATGAATTTGTAGGCTTTCTGTCATTTCTGTTGTTATTGAAGTCCAGCTTTAATCCATGCTGGTCTGATAAAATACTAGGTATGTTATTTTATTTTTCTTGTATCTATTGAGGCTTGCTTTGTGACCAACTATATGGTCAATTATGGAGAAATTTCTGTAAGGTGCTGAGAAGAAGGTATATTCTTTCATGTTTGGATGGAATGTTATGTAGATATATTAGGTGTGTTTCATTCATAATGTCAGATAATTTCATTATTTCTCTGTTTAGTTTCTGTCTTAATGACCTATCTGTTGGTGAGAGAGCAGTGTTTAAGTCTCGTACTATTAATGTGTGGGGTTCAATGAGTGATTTAAGCTTTAGTATTGTTTCTTTTATGAATGTGGGTGCCTTTGCTTTTGGGGCATAGTTGGTTAGAATTAAGACAACATCTTGATATGTTTGTCCTTTGATGAGTATGCTGTGCCCTTCTCCATTTCTTTTTATTAACTTTGGTTAAAAGCACGCCTGGGTTGGCTACCCAGAGGCTATTTAAGCTGTGGGCTGGCTTTCCCCAGGGTCCGAGGATTGTTCAAGGTTCCTGAATAAACTGCATTGAAAAAAAAAAGTAAAAAAAAAAAGTCTATTTTATTAGATATTAGAATTACTACTCCAGCTTGCTTCTTGGGTCCATTTGCTTGGAAAACCTTTTTCTAGCCCTTTACTTTGAGGTAATGTCTATCCTTGTTGCTGAGGTGTGTTCCTTGTATGCAGCCAAATTATGGATCCTGTTTTTTTTGTGTGTGTTCATTTTGTTATCTCGTGTCTTTTTATTGGGAATTGAATCCATTGATGTTGAGAGATATTAATGACCAATGATTATTAATTCCTGTTATTTTGATGTTGGTAGTATTAGTGTGTCTCTCTGTGTGTGCTTCCCTTCTTTTGCTGGAATGGAATTATTTGTTTATTGTGTTTTCTTGGATGTAGTTAACCTCCTTGGGTTGGAGTTTTCTTTTTAATATTTTCTGTAGGGCTGGATGTGCAGATAGATATCATTTAAACTTGGTTTTGTCTTGGGATATCTTGTTTTCTCCATCTGTGGTAATTGAGAGTTTTGCTGGGTATAGCAATCTAGGTTGTCATCTGTGGTCTCTTCAAGGTTGCAAGACAGCTTTCTGTTCAGGCCCTTCTAGCTTTTAGATTATCTGAGAAGATGGGTGTAATTTTGGTAGATCTGCCTTTGTAAGTTACTTGGCCCTTTTCCCTTGCACCTTCTAATATTCTTTCTTTATTCTGTAGATTTAGTGTTTTGATTATTATGTGGCAGGAGGGTTTTCTTTTCTGATCCAATCTAATTGGTGTTCTATATATTTTGGTTATATTCTTTCCCTGCCCCAAGTTCACGAAGTCATTCTTGGCATCTGTCTCTGTAGTCCTTCCGCCTTGGTAGGGTTCACCACAGCATGTGGCACAAAGTGGGGGACAACGTACAGAGTGGTATGTTGATGCTATGAGCATGGATTCTGCAGCCTAGCTTCCAGGCTTCAGCGTATCGTCCTGCCCTTTACCAGCCACAGGTAGCACTTAGCATCACTATTTCTCTGTTTCCTCTTTTGCCCACAGGACATGATTAACGAATCTGCCTCTAAGAGGCTGTCGCAAATTTGTATCTAACTCAATTCCTACCATTATTGTTCTAACAGAGTAAATGTAATGTGTAATTGTATGGATGATCTATACAATCTCAATGGCTTGCAATATTCTTCTGTGTTCACAGAATAATTTTAGCTGTGGTAGTGTAATGATCAGAACACACACTGGCCTGGGACTTACTGTGTAGCCCAGGCTGCTGTTGGATTCCCAGATCTTTTGCCTGAAGTCTCTTGAGCACTGAGATTACAGGTTTGTGCTACCACACCTATGCATACTTCTTAAATGCTTTGTCTATGGAGAGCCATTGCCTGAAGTGTACTTCTTACATTAACACATGCAGTTTGTTAGCAATCAGGGGCTATTATTTGGGGGTGGGGGGTTATGAGTCATATAAATGATATTTGGAAAAGTACTTCCCTAGGCCATACAGTAGTAGATGAGTGACAGAATTCTGGCCTCAGTCCCCGGCAAGGATGAGCCATTTAACCTGGAATAGGTAATTTGTTGTGTTGTATAGATATGTTCTTTTTAATTATTCCAGCTCTCTAATATCTTAATATCTGCTAGCTACTTCCTTTCATTTTTATTTTTTTCAAACATGCTTTTTTTCCCTTTGTAAATTGCTCATTCTTTTAGCTGAAGATTGAAATTTTTTCGTATACCAACTAGAATATTATTTAAATTGCAACTGGGTGTTTGTAAAGCCTATAAATTAACCTGTGACAAAGCCTCTTTTGTTCTTATGCTGTTCTTCCTTCCAATCAGATAATTGTTTGTTCTGCTGATTATATTTCCAAGCTTTCCTTAATATAGGTACACTCACATTTTTTCTAAAAATATAATTATAAATTGAATGTTATGAATTATATTTCCTAATTATTGCTGTGTGAAAAGATTGCATAGGAGCATTCTATATTAGTAGGATTTACAGGATTCTCGAGTAGTTTTTCACATCATTTTAATTTTTAACTCTTTTTGTACTTGTGTCTTCTGTTTTTACATTGACATGTTATTCCTTTCAGAATAATATAAAAAAGTAATGGATTTTATTAATTGTTTTAAAATTTGTAGTGAAAGTGCTTTTAATCTTTTAGCATTAGTTTTGTTGTTGGAATTTGCTTTAAAATGTTTATGATGATGGTAAAGGCATTCTCCCATGCTTGAGAGTCTCCGTCAGAAATGAAGTTTGAGTTCCAGTCACATGATCATGATCATGTTCTTCCATCCTGAGCAAAATCTGTGACTTCATCTACTATTGTATGTGTGTGTGTTTTCAACTACGTGTATTTTTTTCTGCCATAAGACCTCTGGCTTGTGGGAGCAAAGCAGCCATTTGTAAATTGAATTCATTCTTTTTTTATTCAATTTCAGATGAGCATATTTTGCTGTTGAAATAAAATGATCATTTGTAGAAAAGAACACATATATGATAGTATTGGAATGCTTACAGAAAAGAGAAATTCCAAGAAATTAAGAAGAACTTCTAAATTGTACTTTGCTCATTGAGACAGTGGCTGGTTGCTGTGTTGAGTGAGAAGGGGGAATTATCCTCCAGTGCTGTGTGAAGACTGGAGCTCTCAGGCTTTTCACTGATGGGAGGAGAAGGAAGCCGAGCTGCTTTCATCTGTTGGCCGGCTGGGAGCCTCAGCACCAGTTGGTGGGCTGAGAATCCTTCACAGCAATGCCAACTTCATAATTATTAGAGGACCCTGGTCCTTTCAGTGTAGTAATTTAAGGGATTAGCAAAAGACAAACTGTCAAGCATCACTGACTATAAAGGAGCCCTGGGATATTTCTTAGTGGTGACATCCATGTTCTATAGCGGAATGTCTCTTGGGCAGAAGGCCACTGGCTCATTATGACAGTGAAAATGAAAGTCGGCAAAAGCTGGGGCATACTTATGTTTTCAGCGGAGCTCTTGTTTTCATTCTTGATCATTGCTTCCCATATTGAAATAAAATTAACCAATTGTAGCTGTGCGTGGTGACTCATGCCTGTAATCCCAGCACTCAGGGAGGCAGAGGCAGGAGGATCTCTGTGAGTTTGAGGCCAGGCTGGTCTACAGAGTGAGTCCAGGACAGCCAAGGCTACACATGGAAACCCTGTCTCAAAAACAATACAGAACAACAACAACAACAACAACAAAAACCCAACACAACAACAAAAATCAAAAAACAAAAAACAAAACAAAAAAATTCACCAATGCAAATATTTCCCAAATTGACCATGACTTAGGCAAATTGTATTTTTTTCTTCACTATTTATTCATTATGTATCCTGGTTGAAGCCCCCTCCCTCAACTCCCCCAGTACCACCCTCCCTCTCTCTTTCCTTTACCCCTTTTCCTAGTCTGCTGAAAGGGGGAGTTCTCCACCATTGCCATCTGCCCATGCCTAGATCCTCTTCCTCCGTGGCCTGGCAAAGCTGCATTATCAGGGAAAGTGATCAGAGAGCAGTCAACTGAGTTCATGACAGAGACAGCCCCTGCTCCTCTCACTCAGAGATCCACACAGAGACTGAGCTGCCAATTGGCCACATCTGAGCAAGGGGTCTAGGTCCTCTCCATGCATGGTCCTCCATTGGTGCATCAGTCTCTGCAGGATCCCCTGGGCTCAGATCTTTGGGTTTTGTTGGTCTCCTCGTAGGACTCCTGTCCTTTCCATGTCCCTCTAATGTCCCTCCTTTCTTCCTCCATAAGACTCCTAGGGAGGATACTTAAATCTCATTCAAACAGAATAGACACCAGAGGTAGTGGAAGAGAGAAAGAGGATGGGAGTCTACTGTAGAGGGTCCTCTGAAAGGATTCACTCAACAGGGGATCTAAGTAGATGCTGAGACTAGGGGCCAAACTTTAGGCAGAGCTCAGCAAATTGTACTGTCATTCCCTAGAATTTTTTTTTAATGTTCAGAAAACAGCATCATTGACATCTTTCCTGTATTAGAATGTTTAACTTAAGAGCATCAAAAGAGGCATCTTTAGTTCAGTCCTTAATTTATTGCAACTAAAGAATCCTACAGTATCCATTCGTGGATAAGGAGGTTCATGCGAAAACCATAGTTGTCAAGGGAGGCCCTCTTCTGAAGCCTTATGGGCTCCATTCTTAGCTTCACTGGATGTCAAAGGTTCAAAGAGTCTCTGTTCAGGTGTCACAGCTCTGAGGAGTCTCTGTCCAGGTGTCTAAGTATCAGTACACTAATGACAGTGTAAACTGTTGCAAAAATTTAAATCTTATTTTCTAATATCATAATCGTTATTGACACCAACGGCTTGTAGATCCCTCTATGGCAGCTCTGGGGATCAGTCTAGAGTTCTAATAAGCTTCCTACCCTCTCCTCTCTTTCCCCAAATATTTGCAATGAGCAGGCCCCTCATAGTTTCTGTGGGATTGTGTTTCCTTTTGAGGGAGTCATGTGGTGCAGCGAGACTGTGACCTCTCTGGAGAAGTATGAGGTAGCTCTAGAGTTAATGCCACTCTGAGATTTAAATCTAGAAATACCAAAGTGGCTTTATTTGTCTAGTAGTATGTATTCCTTAGTTACGTAAGTTTAGAAAAGAAGTATAACATATAGATAATCTTTTGAAGAAAATCTAAATATTTATAGCTTCAGTTAGATGAAGGAATGAAATGCTCAACCTCCAACTTTACTATGAGATTTTCTTTGAATCAGAAACCAACTCCTCTCCACCATCCCATGGGATTCCATGAGGCTAACCTCTCCAGGATGAATGTTCCCCATTCAGGAAATGAGAGCCCTGGTTTTATAATCACGTCTTGGTTCCTTGAAGCCCAGCACCAAAATTCCTCCTTACTAAGTAATTGGCTGAAACTTTGTCCTCCATTCTGCTGAGGTTATTTACACAGAGCCTGTGATGGATGGTCCCTACGGGCAGATTACTAGATCTGCCGCCACTTAGATTGCCTGGATGGATGGAGAACAGCCTTGGAAATGGTGCACAGAAATACAAATAAAAATGAGCCCGAGCAAGACAGATAATAATAGTGTCTCATCACAATTTAATTTATTTTTTGTGGACCCTGATTATCTCTGTTTATAAGATAATATGCATTCTTTAAGTCCTGAGTCTCTAATGGTATGTTTTGTTTTGTTTTATAAAGAGAACTGAAACATTGGATTAGTAATAAGATGTTTTATTATTTCCTTCCCCATTCTACTAAAAATGACTTTTTTCATTAAGGTGAGGAATTCTTGGTCTACAATTATGTTCTTAGTGATCCTCCCCACCCCACTTCAGAAACCTTTTTCTTTTCCAGCACTCTGGCCTTCCTGTTGACCTGTTGTGAAGTGGAGGAGGGGAGAGGGAAAAGGAGGATTTGTTTTTGAGAACCCAGCCATCTATAAATGACTTCCTCTTGTTTGGTACATGCACTTGTGGGTTTTCATTTTCAGATGTCTGGTCTCAGGATCCGTGTCCTGGAGGAAGGAACTGTGTCATCCCTCACTCATCCTGTGCACACAGCCCAACCACGCTCCTGTATTATCTCCTATCACTTCTGGCATTTCTTATGCTTCTTCTCTTCCTGGAGTTCATAATTCATGTCAGTGATTTCCGGTGCCTGTGGAGTCAAGTTTTAGAAATATGAGACAATTTTAAAATTACAGATGCAAAATTCTGGCTGTTTGAGCCAACATCTGCAACTAGTTTAGGGGATTAACAAAATAGCTGCCTTGGATGACTGATATTTGCCAGGACCTCTCCATTTCCCACAGAAATCAAAATGCCTGTAACTTACAGGGGCTTCAGTTTCCAACAGAAATCACAATTTCATCTGCTACAGACTTTATTAGGTTTCTTCATGGATTCTCTTGAGTTGGAGCCAAATTTCAATTAGCCTTGATTATGGAGGTCAGGAAGACCGTGGATAATTAAAATTCACAAGTAAGGAAAAGACTGACTTTAACCAGAAACCTCAACACTCCCCCATGAAACTTGTTGCTAAAATTACAAACAAGGGAAATACTTGATGTGTTTTCCTCATTTTATTTTCTTGCGAGCATGAATGAGAACATGGCCCTCTCAGCTCATCACTGCTCCAAAACACTTCATAGTTAGGATGAAGTCCAAATTCTGATGTCCATGGTCCCCAATCCTGCCCACTTCCTGCTCTTTTCCTTTGCCCTGCCACTCCAGGTTCTACGCCCTGAGAACACTTGTCTTCAGGCAGCTTAGCCAACGGCAGAGGCCAGTGGTTCTCAACCTGTGGATCACAGCCTCATGGGGGTCACACATCAGATATTTACATTACGATTCATAACAGCAGCAAAATTACAGTTATGAAGTAGCAACAAAAATAAT
The DNA here is from genome assembly GCF_030254825.1 of Meriones unguiculatus. Taxonomy (NCBI): domain Eukaryota; kingdom Metazoa; phylum Chordata; class Mammalia; order Rodentia; family Muridae; genus Meriones; species Meriones unguiculatus. The sequence goes on along the minus strand of NC_083359.1, from coordinate 83,465,405 downwards.
TTTATTGTTGGAAGTCACTGCAACATGAGGGTCACAGCACTAGGAAGGTTAAGAACTACTGGACTGGGCTCTTTTCCTCCTGGGATTTTTTTTTTTTTCTGTGTCGGTTCTTCTGCCTGGAGTATTATCATTTTCATTTCTGCCTGAATAGCATCTCATCATTTCCCCCAACTGAAATAGCTTATCTCTGAGAGTGCTTGCACTGGCTTCTACGCTACCTTCAGTCTACACTCTATGCTGCTGTGGAGACATTTCTTTCCTGAACTACTCTTACAGATCTAGTTGTAAATGTCCATCTCCGGCGGTTGCTCAGGGGCTTTGTTAGGTTAGAGTCAGTTGTTGCCATTTTAACTGTTATATTACCTGTGTCTAGCATCAAAGCCTCTCTAGCCAATGTCTAATAAATGTTGACAAGATAGAAGAAGCAAAGCTTTTAGTATCTGGGGTTAAATGGCCAGATATGTGAGCCATCTATGAAATAATGGGTATGATGTTCATATCCAGAAGAGAAACTCCAGTGTCTACTTAAGCTCTTATTAGCTTTGAGCTAATAAGCTGCTTTTTGTGAAGAAATAAACAGTTGCCTCTTCAGTATCATCCTTACACATAGTTCATTTGTACCTTACCCATAGTCATTATTAAAGGTTCCCATCCACATGTCATCACAACTTTTATTTCATGTAGTTCTGAACTGCAGTTATGGATATAGTAAATCCCAGTATTATTAGAATACTAATTATTGCTTGATTAACATTAGAATGAATTATATTTGAACTCTAATAGCTGTTATAGTCATCTTCAATGAGCAAGCTTTTTGTTTTTCTCCTTGAGTTCCTGGACAGCATGACAATACAACATGTCTGAGTACATTTACAAATAGCCCTGAGTGCTGGGATTACCCCTGGCTTAGAAACATTACACAATAATTTGTCAACTTGGGTCTGGGGATGTAGCTCCATTTGTAGAGCACTTGTCTGCTTTCAGCCAGTGCACCCTGAGTGTTTTTGGAAGATGGGAGCCCAGAAAATGTAACTGCAAGTAAGTAAAGAAATGAGAAAACGTAAGTGCAAAATTCAATGATCACAATAAATATTCAGAGAGAAAACGTCACAGAACAGCTTTCTTAGTCATGACGATCATGTTGGAGGTGGGCTCCTTTATTTCTTATTACAAGGTCATATTAAATGGAACTGTCCGTGTACTTTTGTGTGTACCTGTAATTCTCTAGAATATCTTATTTTTAAAACATTGCACCTGCAACAATAGCCTCCGCTTATTAAATGGCAGCATGAGGCAGCTTGCTTCCCGTTCATTCTTCTGACAGCCGCAGAGTCTCACAGCGTCTTCTTCATTTTGACAGATAGTGATAACAACTAGCATGTATTAATGACTTACCATATAAACACCCACTTCAAGTGCTTTTCCATTCATTTTCTCTCCAATCCTCACGGTGACCAGAAGGTCTGGGTGGCAACAGCTCTCTGACTGAGGTTAGCCGAAGCTTGGAGAAACTAGATGACTTGTTTAAGGCGACAGTTATCACGTGTGGTGAAGCTTGGATTTGAACCTGCAACCTCTAGAACTGGAGGTGGCATCCTAAGCTGTTGTGCTTCCTTCAAATAATGCAGTGAAGCTGTGAAGTCTTGGTCCTCCACTCTCTCATCCCAGCATCACTGGCCTTGTTCTCTGTGGGTTTTCTGTCTTCTGATAGTTGAAACTTATAAAAACATTCAGTTTTTGTATATGTTAATGATGAGTTTTTAATCCAGTGAGAAGGAAAATGTATCTGGGACATATTTTGTGGAAAGAAAAATATATCAGGGACATGGTCTCCACTGTCACTTGGAAGCTGAATATTGCATGCCATGAAATTAGTTCCTCTCTGCCTCCTGATATTCAAAGATGAACTAAAAAGAGCAGGCACCCACACTGGGCAGGGGACAGTGAGGAGATGAGGAAGTTGAGCCAATGCTCACAGGGAATCTTCACAAGGAATGGGCCAACATTTTTATTATCATTATTAATGAGGTTGTCCTCTCGAGTTTCTAGACCTTTACTCTAAAGTTTTAAATCGACCAATAGCCTCCATGACTCTTCTAATTCAATACTATTAGCAGCTTAAAACAGTTCTCCATGTCTGAATTAATGCCTAATTGTTTGTTGAGTATGGGTGTTTACTGGGAAGTACAGTTTGATGATTAAAGGTGGGAAAAAGAATGATCTTATTAATATGAAGTTCAAAAATAATAATCAGAAAATAAGCTCCAGGAATAACCAGTATTGTTTTATGGTTTCTCTAGACCAAATGGCCAAACAGTGAATATATTTAAACTACCTACTGTGTGCCAGACATTTTCTCAGGGATTACTTCATTGGATTTTTGCTACAGTTCTTCAATGGGATATACTGTAATCATACTTTTCTGTCCCATATCTATCTTTCTTTTCTTTTCTTTCTTTCTTTCTTTCTTTCTTTCTTTCTTTCTTTCTTTCTTTCTTTCTTTCTTTCTCTTCTTTCTTTCTGTTGAAGATCAAATGTCTCAACAAGATCCATGAAGTTCATTTTTCTTAAGCTACTCTCGCAAAACTAACTGACACAGATGCCCTAGACTTTTACAAATAATTGCCCAGTGCTTCCTGAGTCACATGGAGTTGTTGGGGAATTATCCTTAGTGTACTCAGTCCCTAGCAGGCCTGTATCAAGCATCAGTATTTTCTGAGTCCTTTTATAAAATTAATTAATTAATTAATTCTTTCTTCCTTCCTTCCTTTCTTTCCTTCTTTCCTTCCTTCCTTCCTTCCTTCCTTCCCTTTCTTCCTTTCTTTCTTTCCTTTCTTCCTTCCCTTCCTTTCTTCCTTTCCTTCCTGCCTTCCTTTCCTTTCTTCCTTCCTTTCCTTCCTGCCTTCCTTTCCTTTCTTCCTTCCTTCCCTTTCTTCCTTCTTTTCCTTTCCCTTCTTCCCTTCCTTCCTTCCTTCCTTCCTTCCTTCCTTCCTTCCTTCTTCCCTTCCTTCCTTTCCTTTCTTTCCATTCTTCTTCATTTCTTTCTTTGTAACTGACCTGAAATGAGGAGGCAAACAGCCCAGCCTTACCAAAGGGTATCAGTGTTTGGTCCTCTTCATCACTCTTCCCTGAACTAGTGCCAGGCATAGCTCTGCAGGGAAGAGTGGTTGAAGTGGCAACAATGCAGATTAGGTCCCGTTCTCATGACAGCTATATTTTAGTGATGGCCAGGACAGCACAAGAGCAAGAATATGAACAAGGAAAAGGGTGGCTTCTGTAGTCATGGAAGGTGGACGCAGAGTGAATTTGCAGGACATGCTGGAAAGAGGGAAAGGAAATGCCTCTTGGAAGAAGAGTCCGGTACGGCTGGTTCAGAGTGAGAGGACAGCCAGTAACCTGGGCAGGAAACATAATCCCGCCAGGAGGCAAGGGCAAGGCCAGGACAAAACAAAACAAAACAAAACAAAACAAAGCAAAAACACAAAAGCCTGGCTTTATAGACTCAGAAAGGGGCTGGTGTTGAGAAGCACAGAAGTAAAGGAGCAGAAAGGGATCGTACGGTGTCCTGGACTGGACCTGCTATTTACACTAGGAAAAGTGTAAATAGCAGAATTAGGTGATTGCTCCTTGCTGGTTTCATGGTCCAGTAAAGATTCCTTTATTGCAAGAATTTCCAAGATTCTGCAGACTCAGATATCTGCCCTAAATAGTGATGTGGCCTGAATGCAGATGAGATGTGATGGCCAGTCTTAGCAACGAGTAGGGTTCCTCATGCATTTATACTTGGTTCCCACTATTAACACTGACATGTATTGTGCCTCATTGTGGAGAAAGAAGGCATGCAGTGTCGAACGCTCTCTGCTTTCTCACTTACCTTCTCTAATAGATACTTCATGATTGGATGAGAAGTTTGAGGCTCCAAGGGGATCTTGTCCTACGAGATAGAGCCGGGTCTGGGGGTCCATAGATCTGGTCTCACCACGGCATGGGTGGATCCCATGCAAGTCTTATGATATGTTGGAAGCCATGGACATCTTATAGTCAGCCAAAGACTTCAGTTTACATTTTATAAACTTTCATCCACCTTGAGTCTAGAAATTAGAAAAAAATGTGACAAGTATTGCTTAGAAGATAAACATATCTAAAACACAGTAACCAAGTAATTCTTATCAAATTTATCGTTATCCTCACAACAGAGTCTGCAAATGGCTACCCCAAGTGTTCACCTTAGGTTTGTGTGCATATGAAATATGCTTTTCCCTGTAGTAGTTAACGTACAGCTGTGGTAAAATAGACCCAGATGCCCATTGTGTGCCAGGAATAAAGAGAGCTATAGGACAATGTTCCTGTACTCACACGGCAGAGGATCCCATCTTCAACAGACCTCTCATTTATTGCGCCCTCTTCACACCACACTTCTCCTGAAGCAAATCTCACCATGCCTGGAACTGATCACCACTCAGGCAGTCCATCAATCCTGCCTTGTTTGAAGCATTTGCTGTCTTGTACCAAAGTTATGAGTCTTTCTGTATCTCTTGCTGAGCGTCTATCTCTCAGTACAGCAGCTAGAGAAAGATTTTATTTATTTTTTAATTAATCATGTGTGCTTATTTATTCTTAATTATGCACACACATGCTCTCTCTCTCTCTCTCTCTCTCTCTCTCTCTCTCTCTCATATACACACAAGGCCTGAAGTCAGTTTCTGGTGCCATTCATTCCATAGGCCCCCATCCACCCTGTTTTTTGAGTTGGTCTTGGAACTCACTGAGTAGGCTGGGCTGGCTAGCCCAGGAGCTCCCGGGGATTTATTTTCCTGTCTCCACTTGCCCAGTGTGGAATCACAAGTTTGTGCCTTTTTCACAAGAACCATAGAGAGTTAGCTCATGTCCTCTTGCTTGAATAACAACCCCTTTATGAACTGAGCCATCTCCTCAGCTCCCAAAAAGTCACCATCAAACAGTCCGATCCCATCACTTCCCCGTTCATGCTCTCTAATGATTTCCATCTGGGTAAGTTTATCTAGTTAATTAGACCACAGAGATATTAAAGCACACCCAAGATTGCTCAGATATGGGGGCAGGGCTCTAATCAGTGGACACTCCGTGGCTACGTTCAAAGTCTGAGAAGATCATTGGAAGCTGCTCTACCTCCAGACAATAGGGCCTAGTTGGAGAAAAATGGTGTGGCTGTGACTTTGACGGACATTTCCCATACATCTGCCCTGGCCTCCTCGTGCTACTCAGCTCCTCCTACCGGTTGCTGTGAGGTAAGCATCCTCTCCCCACATGCTCCAGTGGCTATGATGTTTTTGCTTGGCTACAAGCCCACAGGCAAAGCACTGGAGAATTGCAGGCTGAAATCCTCATGAGCAAAGTGCAAGAGAACTGTGGCCTGAAACCTCCAAAACCATAAACCAAGATAAGCCTTTCCTCCCTTATTCTGTTTTCTTGGGTATTTGTTAGAGTGATGAAAACGCAAGCCAAACCCAAACCAACTTGCCATTATGATTCATAACAGTAGCAAAATTATGGGTGTGAAGTAGCAATGAAAAATCTTATGTTTGGGGGTGAGGGGTCACCACAACATGAGGGACTGTATTAAATGGTTACAGCATTAGGAAGGCTGAGCAGCTCTGCGGTAGGGCCTGGGTCTTACGTGGAGGACATGATCAAGCTGACAAAGGTTGCCTTTGTAGCCTTACATGAGAAGAAGCCCCTAGTAATGGAAAGCTATTGGCCTTTATGCTATAGATAGTTTCACAGCTTACAAAACAAAAACAAACAAACAAAAACCAATTTCAACAACATTCAATCCCCTAAAATTTACGAAACTAAGGTCTCTGATCTTGCATTGGAAGAACTGAAAAACGAGTTTCCATACTGGATTAGCCGATATATTTTTCTCCGAGCACCAATATGCCTGATGATGCAGTATCTTCACAGATGCATGGTGTGTAGGAAGGTATGGGTGCTCGAATTTATTTAGTTCTTGGATATGCTCAGAACCTCCTAAGAATTGTGTATTCTTCCAAGCTACGCTAGGATAAATAGATTTTTGTAACTGTTCGGGCAATCCCAGCCCTTGGGCTTTGTTGGCAAATATTTTCATCACTCAATATTAATGGATTAATGTCTGACTTCCACCTGAATGACTGACAGCTAATGTTGCTCCCTGCCTGCAGGGCCCTCAGTTTCCAGGAACTTATTTAAAACCCATAATGTGGCCAAAACAGGTTGCACCAAACTTTAAAAGAACTATTTTTTTTAAAGGGAGAGACAGAGATAGAGACAGAGTAAGAGAGAAAGAGGATATTGGGGAGGAATTGGCTCATTATATGCAATCACAATAGTGTGGGTAAACTTCAGCTCTTTCACCTGCTGTCCTTATCCATCAAGGAACAGAAACTGTCAGTATGGCTTGGTCAACATGTTACCAGAACACACAGTTCTTCTGTTGCATGCTTTTATATCAGCTCGAAAGTGTCCTCACTGCCATCAGAGACATTAAGGTCCGGCCTCAGAATCTGCTCCCTCTATGCAGAAATTAAAGGCTAAAAGCCAGACGCAGCAGGAGCCTCCAGAGCCCAGCCCAAGTACCAGTGACCCTTTGGATTGCCCAAGCTGATGCCCTACAAGGTTAAATATTATATCTTTCGCAGTTTCTGTGTTACCCAAACCAATGGGAATGTTTTCTTTTAATTGTACTTTCCTTCACAGTGACTGTTGACTTTTTATTGTCTTAGTAAAGCTTTCTCTCCCGGTGGCTTTGGCATGTGCAGTGTTCCTTCCCTCACCCTTCCAGCCAACCCTTGCTCACATGTTCGCCTTCCCTACCCAGCATGCTGTCAGTCCTTAAGGCTCAGACCACAGTCATCTTTTACTCCAGACTCTTTTTATCTCCCCCCTGACACCCACAGCTTTCGTCACATCCACAAACCGATGACGATCCACAAGCCTGTTGAACTTCTCAGGCTGCTTCACAGCCATTCTGTTTTGTGCATTCTTACTGCGACGCATCCAGACAGAACTCTTGACTCATGCCCCTCCCTAGGCATTCCCTCCTCTCACTCTCTGAGGGTGTCTGCTCAGCTTCATAAACTGAGACCCTGGGAGTTATCCTTGACACCTCACTCTCTCTCATCTTGCCTGTCTAGTTTATCATTGCCATACTAACTTTTCTTCCTAAACATTCCTCTGACCCGCCTGCATCCCCCTGTGTCCACTTCCTGTGAGCCTATGAACGTGATCACCAGCTGCTCCTCAGGACATGGCAGCACTCACCTCTCTCATGCCCCGCTCCCCTTGCTCCTCTTCTCTAACCTTTTCCCCAAACTGGAGCTGAAAAAGGAGCGTTTATGTCAAGTAAATCTTACGGTGACTGTTTTTCTTTAAACACACCTCAAGGAGCACAAACTAATTTTCTTCCCGTGAGTTGCAGAGCCAAGCATAGCTGCCCTTCTCTGAAGGCTCATCATGCACACAGCTCCTTCTTGACTTTAATCTGCATGAGTTTTTGCTGAGTGTCTAGTCCCTCATGTATCTGAAAGCTCCATTGAGGTCAAACATTGGACCTGTTTTTCTATTTCATTGTTATTTCAGCTTATTCTTGCATTTGCCATGTACATTCTAACACATACAAGGTGCTAACTATTAGCAATTAAATAATATCCCATCTACTAAGTTAATTTTTCTCTTTTCTGGACTGTTTTTAGGAAAATGTCCACACTTTATTCAGGCCATGCTAATTATGAGTATCCCTTCTCCTCTGTATATGTAGTTCTCTGTCTTCAAATGTAGAGAAATGGGAACCAGGTTTGGTTCCCATTCTGTTTTGTATCATGTGGAATCTCTTCCACATGGAGGTTCCCAGCGACTTCAAAGGGAACTCTGCACATGGAAAAGATACACAGGGTAAAAATATGTGAAAGAAAGTGGAGCCGTGATTTTCATCGTGGTTAATAGCCCAGATTTCATTGAGGTTTAGGTGAGTAAACTATGAGAAGAAACAGCTCCAAAACAGCCCTGCCTGGGGCAGAAATGATGCCCACATGAGCTCCTCGGCATAGCAAGAAAGGAAGAAATTCTCCAGCAGTGACTTTATGAATCTAGATAATACGAAAGCTGAACAAGCCACAGAAGTGTGAAAAACACCTTCTGACCTGGGAAAATCAGCAGGTCTACCTGCTGCCTCTGCAGGGCATAGTGGGTAGCAGGGAGAAAGGCACAGGGCAACTGTCCTAGGAGATGGGGCATTCCAGGAGAGAAAGGTGGGAAGGGTTGCTTCTGTCCTCTGATGAGATTATCCTGTGAAACAGCTACTCGGGTTTGTGTTTGACAGTGAGCTTTATTCATCTGTTTACAATGCAAATTTATACGAGTGCAGTAAAGTAGAGGTCGGTCTGTTTTTTACAGAGGAGCCATAGTGTTATTGTTCTGACAGCTGGAGATGTTCGAATTAAAAAGAGAATGTTCACGATTGGTTCCTTATTTCCAGCCAGCTTTGACTGCATTAATATGTTTTCAGTCAATCAAGTTAGATCTGTATCTAACGTAGTCAAGCCGCTTTCATGCTGGGATTTTCCCAACGAATACCCTGGGGCCATTTCTTTTTATGTTGTGTGTTTGGGTTTATTTCCATTGTCAGGTTGTTTTTAATCCTGCCTCAGTTTTTCAACACACTTTTTTCATTGCATATTAAAAAGGATCTCAAGAAAGACAGGGCCTGTGCTGAGCAAGCAATAAGAGATGTCAGTTTAGATTTTTAATAGCATCACATTATTGCAAAGTAGAGGGAAGGTATAGGGAAATTGAGGAATAAAGAGATACAGTTTTATATCTTACCACCAATTTACAATTACAGTACAATACAACTGCTTACACTAACAAACACAATGGAAATATCACACACATACAGCATACATTGTTAGTAGGTGTCTATCTAAATCCTTATGTAGTAACTCGTATGAGCTTTATGCTACAGGTATCATTATTACTCCAGGTTCTATACAAGGCAGGCACAGGTCAAAAAAGCCAGGGGTCATCCAGAGAGTAATGGTTGGAAATAGATGGTTTCCCTGCTAATTCTGCACAGTTTCGATGACTGTTGGTATTGATGATGCCGTTAAAATCCATACCATTAGCCAACGTCTTCATCTGTGCTGTGGGCTGAGGGATGGTCTCTGAGGCTGAGCTAGCAGGGACAGTTTGTTTCAGTTACAGGCTAAAATGTTCTGTTCCAAGTAGGGCAAAATGGCCCATGGGGTACAAGCCCCGCAAGGGAGGCCTTCTGGTTAGTAGCTTGTTAGTAGCCAGTTTGTAGCCTAGGCTTGGCTGTCAGGAAGGGACCAGAGCTCTGTCTCTCCCTCTGCCACATAAGGAACACATTACCTTCCTCATAAGATCATTATATGTATTAAAAAATCATCAGAGCCTGTGTGGTGGAGCTGTTAGCACGGTTCTTGGCACGGAGCAAATGCTGGCTGTTGTCGCTGTCCTTGGGTTCCTAGAAATGGGGTCAGAGTTATACTCTGACTTCCTAGAAAGTTAAAGCCGTTAAGGGACACCCAAACACACAAGTGTTGCATAGCCAAGCCGACAGAGCGGTGACAGATGCTCCAGTCTTGAACAAAAGGACGTTTCCTCAAATACTTGATGTTCCATCTTACTTGGGCTGCGAAGCGTTTTTCTATATGTTTTGCCTCATGCTCTTCTCTTCCCTGCCTCTTTGCCTCAGTTGTAAGGTTAGTCCACCCGATGTCAAAACCTCCTCTTCATAGTAAGTCCGTCACTGTTAGGACTCTCCTGGGCCCCGTGGGCCCTTGGTGTCATCCTTGCTTCAAAGCACCCTGCGCAGTGTTCGGTCCTTCTGTGCTTATGTGGAGGACACTGCTCAGCTGACTCATAAGTGAGCTGTATCTTTGGACACTTTGCTCTATCGAATGTGTCTCTCGTACAGAGAACAAGGCAAAGGTAAGGAAGAGAAAGGTGTGGACCACACTTCCCTGGGCTTGCCAGTTTGAGCAGTCACTTACTCCTTACTGGGTAAAGCAAGTGAAGAAATGGCCAGTTCTTCGACTCCCCACCCCCACACCTCACACTGCTCCGACCTCCTGTTTCATTGGCTTTAACCAGTAAGCTGGAGAGTTAGCAGTGGCTTGGGTCTTCTTTGAGGAAGGAGGACAACATTTTTACTAGGCTTGAAACCACTCCTCCAAAGCTAAGCATGGTTCCTGGGGGTATCCTCTTAAGACTACGAGAGCGCGAAAGACTCTGGAATCATTTAAAACAGCTCACTGGTAAAATTCTCCCCGGGGCTGCTTTGTGCTCAAGGTTGAATGTTTACTCCTTCTTCTATATCTTGTTTCAAATTATATTCAACCAGTTTCTTTCCATGACCTGTCAGAGATTCTGCAATGATCGAATGACATCACTGATGTGTTAGGAGATTACACCTCAGTAACAAAATATCAAGTGAATAGACATGTCAGGGAAGTGCCTGTAAACTCCTCCTTACTGAGAAGCTCTCCAGAACTAAAGCCAAAGGATTACATTCCAAAGAGAGTTTACAAAACCCAAGTACATGAACAACAATGAATTAAAGACCTTGATCAATTCCTTTTCAGCAGGCAGCTTCAGCCAAGGGGGTTCTCCTGTCCAGGTGGCCTCTCTTCAGCAGCTGTATACTGAATAGGTCTCCACAACAAGCTTGGTTTTCCTCAGCATTTGAAATTGAAATGTCCTCCTGCTCCTCCTTAAGCCTCCTGTCACTATAATGAAATGCCTGAAGCAGTACGTTATCACAAGAAAAAGGTTACCTGGCCCATGATTCTGGTGGTTCTAGTCCAAGACCAAGTATTCTCATAGCTTTGGACTTCTGGTGATGACAGAATACCATAGGAACAAACTACTATTAAGAATGCTAATCTGATCCCTTGCCTAGCCTCCATAGACAGAGGTAGACCCTAAAGAGTAACCTGTACACCAGTGACTGTCAGAGATCCTTCAGTATAAACATGGTGAATCCAGTTTCAGATGCTACAGCCATATGTATGTGCATAGGAAAAAACTTTTCCCGTATCAAATCCTTGCCTGAGACAACACCTGCTGAAAACATCTCTGTCAGGCCGATTCGGAACAAACTGTCTGTTCGGAAGATGCCTGTCCTTGCAACAGGAGCTTTTCCCAAGCCATCAGGATAACAGGCTTGACCTTCAGCTTGGCTGGATCTGGGAAGCCCCCAGTATCTTGTCAGGCAGACCCTGCAGATTGTGAACTGTCATTATGATGAGGTAATCATCTGTGGGGAAAAGCTGTCCAGGAAGCTTTTATAGTCCACTGAGGCCGAACTATCACATAGCTAGTGCTCTGTAACCACTTCCCAAGCTGCAAGAGTAGAAGACAGCTGCAGAGCTGGAAACAGAAAAAGCTTGCATGGTCTTCTATAAGCAAGGCCAAGGTCAAAACTGTGTGTTCACAAATAAAATTCAAGGCCTTGACCACACTGGAACTTTTCCATGTGTACTTTTTTTTTTCTCCCCAATATTTTATTCCTTTTATCATCTAGTGTGCTGGCCAGATGTTGGGCTTTGAACTTAGGCCCTTAATATGCAGGGTTTGCCAACCATGGCAGCGGTTGCTTCATGTTGCAATAGAACCCTCTTAGGGTAGGCTTCCATGAGGGGCAGGGGTGAGGCTGGTCCAGTCTCTTGACTGCTGGTCCTATGGTTGCTTTAAAACTTTCTGCATTTGCAAAAAAACAGCTTGGGTGATATTCATAGTAGTAAATTAAAAAAAAAAAAAGTCTGTCTCCAGCCAAAGAAATGAGAACATGCCCTTTCCACTCCCAAGGCCCCTTGTAGTCTTGTTTGGGTTTGCTTGCTCTTGTTTACTTTGTTACTCATGACAGGATTTGGTGCTCAAACACTGAGAGGCTTAAGTGGCTATTGTGCTGAATGCTGATTGGTTCTTTTCTGCAATCTAAAATGTGAATACAAAATGAGTATCTTACATTCTATCTTTTTCTACAAAAGGATGCTATAGCTAAGCCTGTTTCCTTTGCGTTCGATTCAAATTTTATTTATTTATTTTTCTGACGTTCTCCCTTCGTATCCTTTGTATTCTTTCTGATGAGTTTCCTCTTTGAACTCATACCCCTTGTGTTCTAACCTTTTTTTGCTTGTTTTGTTTACTGTTTGGAGCAGGATCTCCTAAACCCCACGGCCTAGGCTGATCTGGAAAGTGTGGAGAGCTTCAGCCCTCTGAGTGCTGGAATGATAGAGTTTAAGTCAGCATGCCTGGCTATTCTGACCATTTCAACAGGGTAGGGTCTTATCCTGTGTCAGCCCCATATTTTACCTTGATTCCTGGGTTCTCCTTCAATTTCTTACTGAAAAAAAAATTGAGAAATAATTTTCTAAATTCCCATTTTAAGCCGATTGTCGTCTGTTTGTGGACAATGTGTTTCTTTCTGTAAAGGACAAACCTTATTTTGAGCCTCGGTGAAGTGCCTCCAGTGTTCAGTACTGACAACTGTACCATGAATTCCCCAAGGAGTTACAAGGGACATGTGTATTCACAAGCAGCTGTAATCCTCCTATGTTTCTCTCCAAATTAGAAAGCCTGTTGGGATGCCAATGACCGTAGTGTCATAGGGATAATATTAAATCCATCTTACTTATTTTTGTTCCATACCTTTGCAGTGTAGTGTGTGTGTGTGTGTGTGTGTGTGTGTGTGTGTGTGTGGTGCTGGGGTTCGAACCCAGAGTGCCTTTCACGAGCGGGGCAAATGCTCTACCACTCACATTTTTACTGTTCTTAGTAACCCAAGGTTTTCAAGTAGCTCAATTGACTATATCCACCAGACTAAATAATGTTTAGTAAACACCGTTTCAGCCATAACATTAAATGTGTCTGGAAATAGTGGTGCATGCTTGAGTGATGAGTACAATGGTGCCAGTCAGAGCGGGCAATTTCTTGCTTTGTCTCATCTTAAATTCTAAGTTCTGCTCTTGCTTTCTACTGTATCAGCGGTTACACTTCCTAATGCTGTGATCCTTTAATACAGTTCCTCGTGTTCTCAACCACTAAAGTATTTTCGTCGCTACTTCATGACTGTAATTTTGCTATTGTTATGAATTGTAATGTTATCTATCTGGAGAGGAGATAGGAGTGCGAATTTGCCAGGGGGGTCTCAACCCACAGGCTGAGAACCATTGTATCACACACCTCCCCGGAGTCTCCAGTTTCTTTATCTTTTTATTTTCATTTTCCCACCCCCACCCCGATTTCTCCGCCAGGGCTGTCTTGTGCGGTTGATCCAGTGGGACCTAGTTCCTCATCCTCTGTGTTAGGTGCCCTCAGAGCCTCTGGGACAGCATAGTGCAGTGCAGATCTTTTCCTTCACATTCAGCTGCCACCCGGCTCCTCCTGAGCCACCTCTGTCACGCCCAGTCTCTTTCTGTGATTGAACGCCCCATTGCTGCACCTTCCTCTCAGCTTCCTATCTCACTCCAGGCCTAGACTCTTTTTCAATGGAGGAAAAGATAAAAATAGAACCTTCCTGGACTTGGAGGAGTTTCTCCCCAGACTCCCAAAGTAAGGCAGCCCTTCCCCCAACTCCTCCTCTCCCCCACTCCCATCTTCCTTGCTATTTACATCTTTCTAGTACCACCAACCCCTTACTCTCTGCTAATTATTTTCTCTTAAATAGTTGCCTATGTGGAAAGCAAAACAAAACAAAACAACCCCACCCTCCCCCATTCCCTTGAACCCATGCCCTGTGTTGGTTTTAACTCCCCCGGGAAGATCTCTCTTCAGTTCTTTTGTCCATTTTTATCTTTGTTCTTTTCATCTCAGTGAGCTCTTGTTCCTCACCCCACCACCACACTGAAATTGGCATAGCTAAAATCCAAACATTGGACTTCAATGTCTCCTTTATAAGGAATTTGATAAGTTTGAGATTCTGTTTCTCTTGACTTTTATGACCTGTTGACCTCTATTTCTGTTTCTAGCCTTTTACGGTCACCTTTTAAATGTTGGTGTTCCCACAAAACTCTATACGGAACCACTGAAGTTAACTGTTTCTGACATGTTAATTGAGGACTTGTGAGTCTGTAGGCTCAGCCTTAACACTTCCCCTTCTCTCTAGATGCTCAGCTCTGTATGTGTCTTCTACAAGTACCTCATAGTCAACATGGTCTTGACTGAACCCACCAACCCTACCACTTTCTAAAAGTTGGTTCCCTTCCTCTGTTCTTTCTGCATTTTACAATGGTTGGCCCAGAAAGATGGTGGGGGCAGGTGTTTCAGAGCCATTCTGAAACACCATAATCAAATTCCCTTCTTTTCTAGTAGCCACATTAAACTGTAAAACAAAACAGACAAGCTAATGAGAAGTCGATTTCCTTTAACCTAATTTATGCAAAGTGTCATTTCTTTATAAGTATTTAAATGTTAGTGAGGTCTTTTTCAATTCTTTTTGAAGTTTTGAAATTTAGAGTGCATTTCTGCTATCACACATCTCAAAATTGAAACAAATCATTGGAATTGGAGCCTTGTCTGTGGCTATATTTATTGGCTGCTCACCAACACCATCACAATCACCAAGTTCCCTTCTTCTGGCTGGAAGACTGCAAGTCCTGTTCACTTGGTTTCCTTACATTTCTCCAGCACGTTAACCCCTTTTCCACTTTCCACATCCTGACTTCAGTTTGCATGCTAGCTACTTCTCATTTGGGTTATTGCAATGTCTTATCAAAACTTGTTTTAACCAGTCCTGGATGGATGGGATAGGCCTATAATTCAAGCTGTTTGGGACTGAGGCAGGAAGCTCACAACCTCAAGGCCTACCTCAGCTATACAGTAAGTTCGAGGCTGGCTTGGATAGTTTAGTGAGACTTGTTTCAAAATAAAAACTAAAAACAAGACCAAAACAATGGGTCATTAGATGTGATGCTTGCTCAGCATGTAAAAGCCCCTAAAAAAAAGAACAAATAATCAAAATAAACCAAATGTTCTCTCTGTTCAAGGGAGCATGCATGCTAGATCCATTGGAATGATGGAGAGTGGGACACCTCCTATGTTTCTAGAGAGTAAGAAAACAGCCCAGAGTTATTAACATTTACTACACACACTGAAGCCAGCATCTTGAGCTGGGTGTTTAAGAGGCCACCAATAAAGCTATTAGTATTAAAAAGTTGATACGTATCTCATTCAACGTTTTTGAGACAGCTCAAAATGTGTTTTCATTGCCACAACATAGTTTCAAATTTATTTCTAAGTACTTTTGATATCATTCATATAATCTGTAAATACAATAGTCCTATGCATAATGTTTTAAAAATGTCACTTTTATTTATTCATGTACATGAGCAGAGACCAGAGGACACATTAAATTGCTGGAGTCGGTCCTCTCTCTGTACTAGTCAGGTCTGGAAGTGAGTTCCTTTACCCACTAGGTCATCTGGACAATTTAAAAATAAGCGTGCTTATATCAGATATATATATACTCGGAATTTATCTCTGGTATTGCCAGAGAAGTAAGATAGGAACAGCTCGCATCTCTCTTCAACCTCAGCATCTCTCTTCAACCTCCTTTTCTGGCCTCCACTAACTAGTTCTTGGTTTGCTTTAAAAAAAAAAAAACTTAAGAGACAGAGAGAAAGACAAGAAAGAGAGAGAAAGAAAGAATGTATATGAGAGCCCCACCATAGTTTTTTTTTTTTTTTTTTTTTTGCCTTCTTTGGAAAACAAACCAACAGACTAGATGACCTGATTTCTGAGTCACCTTCTAGCCCCTATTTAGGCACCTTCTTCTCAGGGCAAGTCTATCATGCCCTCCTGAGTACCCGTTTTGTTGGTAAAGATCTCTTATTATATGGTTATATCAAAACTACATCTTTCTGGATCTGCCTTTCTTGTTGAATTATAAAACCCTTATGGACACAATGGAATCACTGTGCTACTTTCACTTTAAACTTAAAAAAAAAAAAAGCATTTACAGAATGAAATTCATGGCCCAGCTTGTTGGAGCAGTGCTTTGTTACTGTAGACCTGGAAGAGCTCTTCTATATCCAAAGATTCTGAATAAAGTGAAATAATGAGTGTTTTTCCTGATGAATTTAAAGCCCAGATAGGACAGCATTGGTGTCAAAAATTTTTAATCTGTTTTATCAAAACCTCACCATGATCACTTCCTCTAAGGAATGCCTTAATTTTATGTGTTGGTTGAGTGTGCTAACTGGTCTTCAAACTGAAGTAGGAGTAAGGGTCCCCTCAGTAATATATTATAATGCAGATCCCTGACCTTCATGTGTATGTGTTCTGAGTCACTCAGAGAATACCTAGTCTAGGGCTCCAAGTTTTTGTTTGTTTGTTTGTTTGTTTGATTGATTTGGTTTTGTTATTTACTTATTTATTACCATTTATTCACTTTATATCCAGCTGTGGCCCCCTCCCTCGTCTCCTCCCAATCCCACTCTCCCTTCTTCTTCTTCCCCTATGCCCCTCCCCTAGTTCACTGATAGGGGAGGTTTCCTGCTATCTGACCCTAGCCTATCAGCTCTCAGCAGAGCTGGCTGCATCATCTTCTTCTTTGTCCTGGCAAGGCTGCATCCCTTCCCCCAGAAGGAGGTGATCAAAGAGCCAGTCACTGAGGGAACCCATTTGGAAACTGAGCAGGGGGTCCAGGTTCTCTCTATATGGTCCTTGGTTGGTCTCTGCAGGCTCCCCTGGGCTCAGGTTTTTTGGCTCTGTTGGTCTCCTTGTGGAGATACTCTCCCCTCCATGTCTTTCTATCTCCCACTTCTTCCACAAGATTCCCTGCACTCTGCCCAAAGTTTGGCTATGGGTCTCAGTATCTTTCCTTTGATACCCGGCTGGGTAGAGTCTTTCAGAGGCCCTCTGTGGAAGGCTCCTGTCCTGTTCTCTGTCTTCTCCTACTTTTGATGCTTATCCTGTTTGCCCTTCTGAGTTAGGTTTCAGCCTCTTCCCTAGGGTCCTTCATGTTGTTTAGCTTCTTTAGGATTATAGATTTTTGTATGTTTATCCTATATTATATGGCTAATATAGCATTTGAATGACTTTCATGTGTCTGGTAGGGATTGTACTTTGAGGTACATTGTCTTCTTCCTATAGTAGAACATAAGAAGAAGGGGCTGAAAAACCACCTCAGTGTGGGCCTCAAAGAGGTGCTCTCTGGGTATGTGTCAGATCAACAAGGGATTGAGGAAGGAGAATGAGCAGTGGTGATACTGAAATAAGGACTCACATGAGGCCTGGACTGCAAATGTGGAGAGAATTTTGAAAAGTCCAAAATCAGCAGTGAGAATCTTGCTGTATTTTCATAATTTTCCTATGGCATGTCTTAAACTTCAAAATAAAATTTAATAGAAATGTAAAATTTTATAATTAAAATATTTTAATCTGCCTTCAGGAACCAAGTAACTAAGAAATATTTTAGGTTGTCTAGGACAGTGAATGTTTTTAAATATGACACATTTTTAACTTTACGGTAATGTAAAATTCCATATAGAATTTCATTTCTGGTTTAGAGACAATAAAACCACGTAGCATAGAGGATATGGGAAACTATTCCATGTGCAGAATAAGTTAACTTTGTAACCACAGTGAGGAAAAATGTATTTTTTCCCTAAATGCAACTTTTAAGTTCTGTCAAATTTGTCACCCACTTGTTAACGTTTTAGAATTTGAGAACCATTGCATGATTTTTTTAAGATGCTTCATATTTTACTCTATGTCAAATAATAACCAGAAGGAGGTGGATAAATTAAGACCATTTGAAGGCCCCAAACTTTTTATTTTAGTTCATTGTTTCAGCTTTCTTCCTCAATCAGCCTTATTCAGGGCCATTAGGAAGGATCTAACTGGTTGGCTTGAGGGTTTATTTTGTTGTTATTGTTGTGTTTTGTTTTTGTTTTTGTTTTTTTTTTGCCATTTGCTGACCAGTGTCTGCCACTAGTTTTAATGAGCTTCAAGTGAGGCAGACAAACGGACCAGTAGCCTGGAAGGAGATATGAAGAAGTGGTCACAGACAGTCTATTCAGACAATCAAAATATGCTTTAATTGTAGCAACACTGCTAGAACTAGTGTCAGGCTACCTCATTTCATTCCTGTCTATTTCAGTCAACTCTGCTTCTGCCATCCATATGAGCCCAAGATTTTTGCTTTATTCACAGATGGACAAGATCTCCCTCTAGCCATCTCAATTTTTGGAAGATACAGTTTCTCGGACAGCTCAGTGGAAGCTGAGTGTATGGGGGACGGGCAATGCTGCTCCTACCATAATTTACATCTTGCTTTTGCTTCACCCGAGACTTCTGCTCTCTGGCTACTCACACTCAACGCTGCTGCTGCTGTCTGCTTTCTTGCAGGTGATCCGTAAGGGCTGGCTGACTGTCAGCAACATTGGCATCATGAAAGGAGGCTCGAAGGGCTACTGGTTTGTCCTCACTGCGGAAAGCTTGTCGTGGTATAAAGATGACGAGGTAAGCCATGGAGGGCGACCCTTCCCCGAAGCGTTTCTAAAATGCAGTTAACCGATGCCACTGTGATGCATGGCTCCAGACCCCGGTTCTTTTTGCCATGAGATCTATCAGGAAATACTGTTTTAGAAAAGCCCTGCTTTTCCTCTCTTCTTCTTACAGATCTCGAGTTTTACAACGTTCCCACTAAATTTACTTTCCCGCTTATTTCTTAAGTACAGCCCTGTTTTGCTGACCCCTCCCCCCCAAAATGAATTTATGGGGCAGGAGTTGAAAACTTACTTCCTCATGTTACTATCAAGCCACCGGTACAATTTAATGAAAGCAACTTTTATTAAATGTTTTGAAAAGACCTAAGGTAATAGAAGGGAAACGAATGGCACGCTGGGGTGAGTAAAGCAGTGTGGAACTGTTGCTATGGCATCTACCTCAAATGAAAGGCTAGGGCAATGGTAAGATTGCTGGCCTCCCTGTTAGTACCAGATCATTATACACATTTTCTTCTTTGAGAATTTGATATCTCTGTAAAAACAGAAGTGACGATAATTGCGGTGTTCTGGCTCATGTTCAGCGTTAATAATGTCATCCCATGACTTACTGCTCACTTAAATCTGATAGCTAGAAAGGCACGGAGAAGTCACAGTAGTCTTATGGAGCCATTAAGGTGCTATAAAATCTTAGAGCTAGATTTGGGAGGACATGGATTGAAACTGAAGTATGTTCTGGAAATTTTAATAGCTCTGTTCTAGCCAGTGAAGTCACTGGCATTTGTAATACAGCACACAAACATTATGTAAGTGTGCTCTTGGATAGCAGAATGGTGAACAGGTGAGGCCATCTCTATCTAATTAGCTATCAAAGACATATGTCAGATGAAAACTCCCTCCTACTTTTGCCTGATTGCTTTTGAAAGCGTTAAAAGAGCCTTTGTCATTTCTGGGAAGAAAAGTTTCATAATTCAGGGTTCTTTCCGTTTCTTCATGTCTTCTGTGTAACAGTATGTTAAAAAGTATTAGATAATGGCTTGATTCCCATGGAAGATTCTGTGACATGGAAACCCAAATTCTTTAGAAATGTTGGAAAAAATTTTCCATTTAAGGCATTATTTTCAATTTTTCATGTCATCAACCTCAGCAAAAAGTGATATTGGTCGCCCTATAGGCTCATCTATTTGAGTGTTTAGTTACCAGGGAGTGGTACTATTTGAAAGGATTAGAAGAATTGGGAGGTGTGGCCTCGCTGGAATAGACATAGCCTTGTTGGAGGAAACATGTCACTGGGGGTGAGCTTTGAGGTTTTAAAAGTCCATGACAGGCTCAGGCTCAGCTCTCTCGGCCCACAAAGGAGAATGTAGCTTTCAGCTGCCCCTCTAGTCTCTGCCTGCATTCTGCCATGCTCCCTGCCATGATAATAACGTACTAAGCCTCTGAAACTCTAAGCCAGCCCCAATTAAATGCTTCCCATATAAGAGCTGCCTTGGTCATGGTGTCTCCTCATAGCAATAGGACACTGGCTGAGATAGTCATTTTGAGAAGCTGAGTATTAGTTAGCAATGGTTTCCTGTGGCTGGTGAAACATTGTTGTCATTCTGTGGGAAGCTCTCGTTTTAGGAGTCATGGTGTCAGACACATTTACCCCCAAATATTTAGATATTCACTTACATACATTATCAGCCTTGGGACCCATTCCCAGTAATGTAAGCAGGTGGTTTTCCTTAGAGTCATAGTAGTGGCAGTCAGTGTTTCCTGCATGTTAATTAACTGACCCACATAGAACTCTGGGAAAGGTACTGTTATTATTTCGGTTTGGAGATGGGAACACTAAAACTAGCAAACATGATCACCATCACCAGCGCAGGCCATCGTTTTGGAAAGTCATTTCAATATCGTTTGGTTTATCTTATAAAAGCCACAGCAGTGTCCATTAGGATAACCGGCTTCCAGAAGTCAGACAGAGAGTTGATAGCAAGGCAGAAATGGGTTCTGAGAGTCCCAGAGGTACTCAGGGTTGTTCCGTCTTGCCTCACAGAGGATCCGCCGGGATAACTTTCAGGTGACTCAGCGTTGACCTGTTTCTGAGAGGCCACCATGGGTCATGAGCAGAACATGATGTGTTTCTGAGAGATCTTGAGGAGCCATTGCTTTTGCAGCTTAACTGTGGGGCTGGCTCTCTGGCCTGCTGTGTCACCCCTGGAAGGGTAGTGAGCTATCTCATGTTCTGAGTAGGAAAAAAAGAAACCTTGCGAGCCCAGAAAGTTACATCCCTGGACTTTCCCTTTCCTTTAAAGACTTAACAGGGACTATTTCTGACATGAACTCAATGGCTGGCTATTCGACCTCCCCCCCCCCCCCCCCGCAAGGGAGGAACAGCCCTGCTAGGCCACAGAAGAGGACATTGCAGCCAGTCCTGAAGAGACCTGATAAGCTAGGGTCAGATGGAAGGGGAGGAGGTCCTCCCCTATCAGTGGACTTGGAAAGGGGCAGGGAGGAGATGAGGGAGGGAATGAGGGTGGGGGCTATGGCTGGGATACAAAGTCCTGTGATTAATATAAAAATTAAAATTATTATAAATTTTTTTTAAATACTCAAGACAACTACAAAGACACTGCTCTCCCAAGAATGCTTACTTTCCACATATAAAAACTAAACCTGAGCACCAATATTGCCTATGTCCAGTGGCATATGCAGAGGGATGTTGGAGGCAGGGGAGAATGTGAATGACCCTTGAAATAAAGGGTCACTTTTCTCCTAAAAGAGCATACCAAGAGAAAGGAAAGGACAAACAAGCCTGGAACTATGTGTAACCAACACCCAAGTGGATACATAGGGTAGTGTCAAGCACCCAGTGCTCTGGAGAGAATGAAAACGGGTGAGGATGGAGAAAATGACAGGGGACAAGCTTTTAGAATGAGTAATTAAAAAAAAAAATGTCAATTGGAGGATGATCCACGGAGAAGGATGAGTTGAACAGCAATCCAACAGAGGATGTGATAAATGCAATAGTCTTAGAAGCTTGTGACCAGAATGTAAGCACAGTTAGGGGACAAAGGTGCCAGGGGCTAGGAGCTTACTAAGCCATCACCCAGTTATTGGATCTTAGTCCAAGAAAAACTGGAAACCTCTAAAGCACCCGATAGGGTGTGGCATGATTACATTTGTGGTTTAGACAGGTCTCTGTGGAGCTGCATGTGGTATTCAGTGTATTCTTAATAGACAGAGGTGGTGAGAACAGAAGGGAGACCAGCTCAGTAAGCATGGTAGGCCAAGGGCAGAGAGGATGGTCACTGAGCCTAGGGAGTGGCTGCAGGCAAGGAGCACGCCAGGTCAAGTGACGCTCAGTTGGCTTTAGGCTCTGGCTCCTGCTGCCTGCTAAGAGACTCCGCCCGGAAACACGATGGGAAAGTTTCATTTTAGGAATGGCTGACCTCAGGATGATGACCATCTCCAAGGAGTTGGCGTTAGTGGGGCAGAACCATCTCCATTCTCAGACCACTACTCCTTGGCAGCCACCACTGTCCTCCTCTACCCTGCTCACTGGCTTCCCAGCCAGAGCTCCCCATCTCTGCAGACCATTCCTGAGTGTGCAGCCAGGGCAAAAGACAGGGGACTGCACCGCTTCTTGTTCTTTGGGAGAGAGTAAACACATGATAGGGTCTGTCGGGGGATGGAGTGGGAAGGATGGTAAGAGGACCAGGTTCATGCAGGAAGTATGAGGAGTGTGGGGCTGAGCAACACAGCAAGGGAATCCTGAATCTGCGTGGCACTCTTTGTGAACAGCACCATTGTAAATGATGCTTTGTTCCAAAGGGGCTTGCTGGCATGGTTCAGCTATGGGTTGCTTAAATGTGATTCTGTTGATAACCTGTAAAGAAATTCCCCAAATCTAGAATATTCCTGTGTGGAAAAAAAAAAAAAAAGAGCTTTAGTTCTATCTCAACTTGTGGAGCCAATTTGTTGGGGGGGGGTGTGTGAGTGGAATACTTAGACTGCCCCTATATGTACATCCCTTCCTTCATGTATGTCCCTATATGTAGAGAAACCTGTTTCAGAAAGAAATTATTGTTATTATTATTTTTAATATTTTTATTTTAATTTTTATTGATTACACTTTATTCATTTTGTATCCCCCTGTAGCTTCCTCCCTCCCTCCCAATCCTACCCTTTTTCTCCCTTCTCCATGCATGCCCCTCCCCAAGTCCACTAGTAGGGGAGGTCTTCCTCTCCTTCCTTCTTATCCTAGTCTATCCAGTCTCATCAGGAGTAGCTGCATTGTCTTCCCCTGTGGCCTGGTAAGACTGCTTCCCCCTCAGGGGGAGATGATCAAAGAGCTAGCCACTGAGTTCATGTCAGAGACAGTCCCTATTATTATTATTATTATTATTATTATTATTATTGTTGTTGTTGTTTTGTCAAAGAAATGTGACAAGGGAAAGATCCTTGGATTAGTTGTGGATTCATTAATTTGTTTAGTGATAATTTACATTTAAATTTCCATAGAGGGTCTCTGTATCATGTACTTTGTTTTCTTTTATAATTAGGCAGGTATGTGTTTTCATTTTCACCTAAATGGCTGCTTAATAAATAGGTCATTTCCTGTGAGCATATATGGCTTACTTTAACTTTTGACAGGTTTCTTAATAAAGATGAATGACTCAATAAATATACCCATGATGAAGGAACAAGGCTGGTTCTCAGGATGATACTAATGGAACACAGGGCTATGTAGACCTGGTGCTATGAACGGGTGTGGGCTGGGGGTGTGGGTTTGCTGTGGCTGCCTGGGTCAAGTCTCTCCACTTTTCTGGGCCTCAGTCTTTTCCCTGACCAGTGGGTACCATTGCTGACACAACCACCTCAGAATGATTTTACAGAGGGCCTCATAAACCATTTGTGAGCCAGGGTCCTTGCTAACAAACCAGTGTGTTCATTTCAGCTATTGAAAGTGTCACCACAGTCACCCTGAGTATGTCGTGTCATTCTCTGACTAACATGTTTTCTGATTCCTAATTTGCTCTGGTTGTTTCATGTTATGACATAAGGTATATGGGATCTGGGTTTTTTGTTTGTTTGTTTTGTTTTTTAATGAAGAATGGCAAGGCTCAGGTAACAAAAGAGAACTCACATCTCATTTGGTCAGAGATATTTTCCACACTGTCTCTCTTCTAGTATATACATTATCCTTGTCTTAAACCAAGAATTAGGAATGATGCTATCAAACTGATTCTGTTCTGAGCCGTCATGGCAAGTCCATAATAATCAGAGTGATGGGCATGTCCATAGAAGCATTCTTCAGTTTTCTATTTTCTCCCTATTGAGAAAGAGAGATAAAACCTGCTTTTCACTGGCTCCATGAATTAAACCCCCCCCCGCAAAAAATCCATTGATAGCTTTTAAACGTGTACTCTAACAGTTCAATACAGCAATGGCACACACATGCCACTGATATGTGACTTTAACAGAAAGGTTTCTGCTTATGTTTCAGGCAGCGTAATGTCCCTGTATTACCTTCATGGGATTACTCTAATGCGGTATATTACAGTTGACAGAGTTTATCCACACAACGGTATCTTATTTGTTTACGTGACTCCAAGACCGGAGCTTTGTGCAATGTGTAAGGTCATAGTCCATCTTTCAGAGCCCAATAGTGTCTAAGTCATTGCTAGGGCATTTCCTTGGGTCTTGTACTTCCAGATCATGTAGCAGAACCCCAGACCTGGAATTCCCTACACAAATGGTCACAAACATATTTTCACTGATTACATAGGCCTGCTTGTGGCCTGTCTTCCCGTGTCCCTCTGTCAGTGTGTGCACGCCAAGGCCCATAGGATTAGGGGTAGCTGCTGGTGAGGGCGGGGTCAGAGCTTGCACACGCAGTGATCTGAGCTGACTGGCACCTAGCTCTTTGACTCTATCAAAATCATAACATAAGGTTGGTTATACCAGTTATCTTTGATGAGTACTGGCAGGGGAAATACAGCAATTTTAACGATGTCACGTGGAATAGTCTATGCTCCTCTCTATAGCAGTTTTACCAGTGGGCAGCCCATTTGGTGTCCCTTTAGCAGCTTTAGCCTCTTAGGGTCCATCCCCAGAACAGCACACTGGCTTCTGTTTTTCTCACCTTGTTGTTTTTTCCTTTAAAGGTGTCAGTCTGGGATAACCTACTTGGAATTCCTCTTTATATGTTTGTATCTGTGAACATATCCACTCTCTATATTATGTATCTATATGTTGTATGTATATTCATATATCAACAAACCAAATGGTCAAAATGTTTGACTAAACCAAATGCCAAATAGCTTTCAGGAAAGAAGACATTCCCTAGTTAGTAGTGGTAATGGTAGCTAGCACTTCCTGTTGTCATCACACCTGCTTAAATGTCAGGCCTGTTCCCCTTCTCTGGATTTTCTTTTCTTTTTTTTTTTTTTTACTTTTTTTTATTAATTACACTTTATTTACTTTGTATCCCCCCTCTAGTTCTCTCCATCCTCCCCTCCCAACCCCTCCCTTCCTTCCCTTTTTCCACGCATGCCCCTCCCCAAGTCCACTGGTAGGGGAGGGTTTCTTTTCCTTCCTTCTGATCCTAGTTTGTTAGGTTTCATCAGGAGTGGCTGCATTGTCTTCTTCTGTGGCCTGGTAAGGCTGCTCCCCCCTCAGGGTGAGGTGATCAAAGAGCAGGCCAATCAGTTCATGTCAGAGACAGTCCCTGTTCCCATTACTATGGAACCCACTTGGAGACTGAACTGTCATGGGCTACAATGTCCTGTTTGAATGCAGATTTAGATTTCCTTCATTCATGCAAGGTTAGGAAATTTCTACTGGAAATGCTGTGTCCTCCAATTCTACTTTCAATTACCATTTCAATCTTTATGCTGGACCGTAGATGTAGAGTAAGTATTGGCACCCAGCTTCACTGTATCTGAGTAAGCAATCGCTTCTCTCTGGCTAGTTTAACTCTGTGAAATAAACATATTTACATATTTTTACATGTGTTATATGTTTACATATATTAATATATATGTATATATGTATATATGTATATATGAAGTGTGTGTGTGTGTGTGTGTGTGTGTGTGTGTGTGTGTGTGTGTAGAACTGGTTGGAGGAGTACAAAACTGAACTGGGGATAGAAAGTTGTTACCATGATGACATGAGAAGTCTAGGCTGGCCTGGGCTGATGAAATTTGTAGACATAATCTAAGAGACGTTTTAGAAGATGAAAAGTAACAGTGCAACTTGACATGTGAGGAATGTAAGCATTATGCTGATAAAAAAGCAAAACAATGCATTATTGTTTTGTTCACTTTCTGCCACCAGCAGTTCAAAAAATGAAAAGAGCAGATCAAATATTAACAGACATCTGAGATACTGAGTGAGTAAATGGCTAAGCTACAATGAATTTTTATCATGTGATAGTATTATCGAGGGCCAAAGGCAAATTATTGAATTTCAGAATTTTGTTAATTTTCATCATTGGTTAGTAGATTTTGGTCTCCTGACTGTACATAGCTTCCTGGACTTGAGATCATTTGAGCAAAAACTGAGTTTCTCATTAATAATTTTCACATATAAATTCTTGGGCAATTTAGTCAGGATAAAAGAATAAAACAAAAACTCACTTAAAAATTAGCTCTGATGGGGAACTCTCCTCCACTGCTAGTGGGAATGTAAACTTCTATAACTACTCTGGAAATCAATCTGGCGCTTCCTCAGACAACTAGGAATAGTGCTTCCTCAAGATCCAGCTATACCACTCTTAGGCATATACCCAAAAAAGGCTCAATTACACAATAAGGATATTAGCTCAACCATGTTTGTAGCAGCTTTATTTGTAATAGCCAGAAGCTGGAAACAGCCCAGATGTCCCTCAGTGGAGAAATGGATACAGAAATTGTGGTATATCTACACAATGGAATATTACTCAGCAATAAAAAAACAAGGAAATCATGAAATTTGCAGGTAAATGGTAGGATCTGGAAAAGGTCATCCTGAGTGAGCTATTCCAGAAGCAGAAAGACACACATGGTATATACTCACTCATATAGACATATAATATAGGATAAACCTACTAAAATCTGTACAACTAAAGAAACTAATCAAGAGGGAGGATTCTTGCTAAAATGTTCAATCCCTATCCAAAAAGGCAAAGAGGATGGACATCAGAAGAAGGAGAAAAGAGGGAAAAAGTCAGGAACCTGACACAGAGGACCTCTGAAAGGCTCTGCCCTGCAGACTATCAATGCAGATGCTGAGACTTATGGGCAACCTGTTGGGCAGAGTGCATGGAATCTTAGGAAAGAAGTGGGAAACAGTAAGATCTGGAGAGGACAGGAACTCCACAAGGAGAGCAACAGAACCAAAAAATCTGAGCACAGGGGTCTTTCCTGAGACTGATACTCCAACCAAGGACCATGCATGGAGATAACCTAGAACCCCTGCACAGATGTAGCCCATGGCAGTTCAGTATCCAAGTGGGTTCCATAGTAATAGGAACAGGGACTGTCTCTGAGATGAACTGATTGGCCTGCTCTTTAATTACCTCCCCCTGAGCGGGGGAGCAGCATTACCAGGCCACAGAAGAAGACAATGCAGCCACTCCTGATGAGACCTAATGGACTAGGATCAGAAGGAAGGAAAAGAAGATCTCCCCTATCAGTGGACTTGGGGAGGGGCATGCATGCAGAGGGTGAAGAAAGGAAGGGATTGGGACAGGAGGAGGGAGGGAACCACACGGGGGATACAAAATGAATAAAGTGTTAATTAATAAAGAATTAAAAAAATTAGCTCTGATAATTTTATACCAACACTCTAATGACAAGCTTTATTTACAATACTTATAGGGTGTACATTTTGAGAGAAAGGGATAGTTTGATTAAAAAAGAAAAAGGATTTCATTTTTCTTAATATCAGCAAAAAGGGACTAAAGAGATGTCTGTTAGAATGTGTACGTTTTCACAGAGCTAAACTAACCAGCCAGAAGCAGCTGCTCCCTCAGATACAGAAGCTGGCTGCCAATCCTTACTCTACATCTATGGTCCAGCATAAAAGTTGAAATGGTAATTGAGAGTAGCACTGGGGGACACAGCGTTTCCGGCAGAATTGTCCTAACCTTGCATGACTGAAGAAAATCTAAATCTGCATTGAAACAGGACATTCTTTGGACTCTTAAGAAATTACAGGCCTCATTTTTGTGGGCTGAAATGTTTGGATAACTTGATAAGGAGATTATATAATTCCCTTATAGGGATGTTTACTTAGCATTGCTTTTACGGTGTAGCTGTGACCGACGACAAATAAAACCTTGAAAATAGGAAGGAAAGTGACAACTGTAGGCCCGGATGTTCAAAAGTAGGAGACCAGAGTCCAGCGGTCTGCAGCTCTGCCCTCTCCTGTATACTTGCTATTTTGTGGAGCACTGCGTTGGAGCAGCAGGTCCCCTATGATGGAGAAGGTCAGCCTCAGCCCACTGAACACTCGGCACACTCCTTGTCAAAATCTTTCCCTTAGCTCGAACTTGGCTACCTTTATTTTAAAAAGTCCAAAGAAATATCAAACACCAACTTACGTAACTTAAAAGGCTTCATCTTCATAGTTTTATTTTTCTTTTACATATAGAAAGTAACTTACATTGTGCTTTTTAAGATGATATTGATTATTTTCACATTCTGGCATTATCCAAAAAATTTATGACTTAGGAAATAAAATAAGTGTTATTCAATAAACTATAATGGCCAGTGCTATTTCAAATTTATTAAAAATACCTTTTCACTACACACCTACTGATACTGTCTGTTGTTTCCAAAGCTAATTCTGAAAGTATACATTCTTTATATTACCTTTTTTCCCAAGAGAATAAAATTTGTGTTACCTTATTTTATGAATTTAAAGTGTATATAAAACAGTCAAGACTCTTGAAAGCAGATTCAGAATTGTTTTTAAGGGTAATTTGTCATGATTTATGGAAAAACTATTTGAAACATTCTGCTGCAGTGCCTCACTTTGGAATATATCTGTTGGCCCCCAGTTCCTTCATGTTGTGATCTCTTCATGTGATGACCCTGGGTCATCCTGAGCGGGGTACATTCCCATCCTGGAAGGGCACAAAAGAATAATCCTCATGAGAACTCTTTTGGTGTCTGCTGCAGTTTTGCTTAAAGTATCTAAAGCTGGGTGGGACTATGCAAATAGCTCCATGGACATTTTATACTTCCTGTTTATACTTCACGTTCTGTGAAGCATCATTCAGCAATCTATTGGATGGTCATGGGAATTTCCTCTATGGCAAAACCCCTGTAATTCTTCACAAGTCTTGTAGGGGAGAAACAAGATTTTTTTTTCTTTAAATACGAGATATATTTCTATGAGTCCAGTTTGTTTACAGGCAAGACATTTAACTTTATTCATATTTTCATGTCAGAGTTTTACCTATGACTCAGGCCTATTTTTCTCTCTTAAGTGAAGTATACTGTCAGATTTAGTACAAATACCATTAAATTCAGAAAATTGGAAACTGTGGTATCTTAGCCTTAAAATTAAATCACACATTTTAAAAATGGAACAACATTGCAAAATTTAAACAGGGATGAAGGGACCACAAACCAAAGAATGTCACAAAGATGTAATAAACCTATTATTCTTGTGTAATTAAAAATAATTTTTAAAAAATGGAATGCCTAAGTGAAAAACAGTTTGCTTGAGATGTTTAATTATTCTGACCATTACAAAATAGTTTGGAGTAGCCTCAGCTTACAATTTTAAAGCTTTACTAGAATATAAGAAAAATTTAAATTTGAAATATTTAAAGGTAAGATGCTTTAATAAACTAGGTCAAAGTAGAGCAATTCTCTAATTTACCCGTCTCTCTGCATTTTGCCCTTAGTTGCTTAAAATGCTTATATACAAAGCCAGCCCTGATCACTTCTCCATCCAGTTCATAATAGCACATGAAGTTTGATATTTCATCAAAAATTAGGCAGAATACGTCATATATATCTTGCAGGCCTATCTTCGCCCTTTTGAAAGTATCAACTTGCTTGAAAATATTGAGTGTGAGAGTTTACATGAATGGAAGCATGTATTTTAAGTAAATCTATCAGCGCTGGATGTCTTAAGCCTATGGCTGCATTATAAACTCTTTCCTAGTTAAACAGAAGGATGGTGGCTAATCTGTGCATATCACAGCACCTAGAAATGTGAATGGTTCAATATGTGTGAAAACCTGTTGGAAATATTTTAAAGTATGTTTTACTCAGACCAGACTGTCAATTTCTTACCTTGAAATGCTTGATCCTCCACAATATATTGTTACTCTTTTCATTTTCTCTCCCTCCCTCTCCTTCCGTACTTCACCCCCCCCCTTTTCCCCTTTAAAAGTTACAGCATAGGAAACAATCATTTATAGATGAGAACTGGCAGAAAAATTTATTCTTGAACAAATATCAAACTGAAGTTAACTGGTTATGTTAAACTGATTTTCATATCCGTGTTGGGAGGCAGCGAAGATGTGTACAATAAATGTCAAGGGTGTGATACAGGAAAAGAGGACTGTGAAACACAGGATCATTTTCAGAAATGGGTTTTATTATGTTTCATAGGCACCACTCACTTCACTTTGGGTGGCGGGTTTTAATATGCGAATCAAAATAAAAGGATTACATACGAGTTTTTAATAAGCCAACAGTTTAAAACCCCAGGCCCCCAAGCCCCCCACTGTGGCTGTAGCTCTTGGTGTAGATGCTATGGTGTGAGGGCTGCTCTCTTTCAATGGCTGGTTGTCATTCAGGCTGGGTTGTCATGTGACTGCCTGTCTGTGCCTGCTGTACAGGTGAGCGGATGTTCTGCACAGCAAGTGTAGACAGGCAGACACATGACAACTCTGTCCAGCCAGGCCCTGGAGTCCTTCAGGTGTCCTTTGCTCATGGACAGATACAATCAGCCTGTTTTCCAGATTTGGTGGGTTTTGGGAGATAAGGGGAAAGGAGAAAAACACACAACAGAATTAAACATTAAAACATTAGGAACTAAAAAGAAGTTAGATTTTGACTTTATTCAGAAAGTAGACTCGTACATTTGATCCAAATATGCTAACAAGGATGGTTGTCAAAAACAGAAAACTCACATGATTTTAAGGGAAAAAAATAATAACATTAAAAAAAATCCAATTCCTATTGTTACTGGCCCTTATGCAGTCAGAGTTCAGAGTAATGGAACCAGATGTTTTTCCTCTTGACAAAATCTCTGCATCTCTTACTAGTGAAGTAAAAGATAAAGTCTGTGTTTATACATGTTTCTCAGGGTAGATAAGTACCACAGCCTTGCCCATGAAAAAGAACATTGTCATTCACATGGTAACAGCAGCCATTTTCAAATCACTAATGAGCCTAATGCGTTTGGCAACACAGCCAAGAAAGAGACTTTGGAGATAAATATATCTCTCCAAGCAACAGGAATTTATTTAAAATTTTATTTTCCTTTTGTAGTAGCCATATGAAAGCCAAACAGCTTATGAGCTTATATTCCTTTTGATTAACAGGCAGGGTGATTCCATGAATCAAAGCATACTCTAGAATGTCGTTACCCACAGGAGTGCTCAGAATGTGTTCTTGACAATGTTAATACAATACCACTTTAGAGGAGAAACTTAAACACAGACAAAGTTCACTTCATACCAAAATGAAAATCTAAATCGGTGTTAAGCATACAAATGTAAACTGCAGTCCCACTGCATCAAGAATTCTGGCTACTTTAATAAACTTTGTTAATTGGCATATGTAAAGATATTTAACAACTTCCCTGCCATTTTAAACACAAAAGAGCCAAAGAGTTGAAAGTCTAAGAAAGTGGAATTTAAAAAAAAAAAAAAAAGGGGGTTATTAACTAAGAAGTGTACATTAGAGATTACTTTCAAGGAAAATAAATACTTCATTATTTACCTTTATCTGGAAATTCTAAAAAGAAAAAAGAAAGCAAATAGAAGTTTCATGGACAGTAAAATACTTTTCCGACGATGAGAAAAAAAGAGTTTACTGCAGATCTAAATTTCTGTTCAGTGTCTGGAGATGGTATCATTTTAACAGAGTTAAATGTTGATGAGGGCAATTGTATCTGGACTTATTTAATTTCAAGGAAATAATGTGTGTTTCTGCCTAACACTTGAGTCCAGCACAAGGGCTTGGCTGCTATTCAAGTCATTACAAAGTCAAGTATGCAAAAAATGGAATACCTTGAAATACTATTTGGTTTGTTGTTTCATTGAGCACAATAAGAAATCATTATAAAGTGATTCACTTACAAAGAATGTACGTAGCAATTAAAAGTTACTATAATTCTGTATCGCTTTCCCCTCGCCCACAAATAATCTGATCCAGTTTACTCTGTTCAGTTAAAGGACTGATGCACATAACCTGAAAAAGCAAAAAGAAATGTGAGTCCAGGTGTTATCCTTTCATATGAAGCAGTTTTATTTATCTCATGCTATCCAAAACATTCGAGCTTGAACTATCATGATAGTTTCTCTGCAGAGAAAAATAAATAAAAATAAAGGGAGGGAATGCTTATTTTATTTATGAGTTTTGGGAACAATTTATTTTTAATAGATTAAAAATTGGCTATAGTAAGTATATGGCACAAACATAATTTATAACTATGTTGAACCCGCTCTGTGCTTATTTAAAAAAAAAATCAAAGAGAGGAAGCCTTCTCCCACCCTGTGTCCCAAGCCATACTTACTTGATTACTATTTAAAGTCTTAGTCTAAAATATGAAAAACACTATTATGTAATTGTCATAGCATGTGATGCTTAATTTGTTGGATATGCCGTGTCTCAAGACAGAAACGTAGGAAAAGAATTATCTTCTAAATCTCCAGCAGTAAAATTGACCCACAGCAACTGTAGTAAACTGGCTAGCATGATAAGTCAGGAGATACAAAATAAAGGTTTCATTATTTTCATTAACTTACAGCTGATAAAAAAATCTCAATAAAAGTCCTTTGAAAAGAGGCTAAATATTTGCATCTACATAATCCACAGGACACCAAAGTACAAAACAGATTTGGAATATGAAAGCTTCAGTCCTCAGTGAGGGTTTCCTCTGCCGCAGGTTAAACTCTGTTCTCCCAGTTATCCTAAGCTGGGATCTCTATGTGATGGCCTCACAGTTATTATTTGGACAGCATGGTGATGGGTGGGCTATTATCCTGAGATAAGACAAAAGGTTGATTTTAAAGAGCGGCTCCCTTACAGAGTCGCTGGGAGTCTCAGCTTCCTGTAATGACAATGGACATTCGTGGGCGATGACTTTTTAAACAACTTGTAGTTTCTTTTTATTTCCCATATCAGTTTAACACTCCAATCAAGAGAGAGAGAGAAAAAAAAAGGGAACACATTCTTTTCTTAGTATTTTTTTTTTATGCCTAAGCTTTCTCTTCCCCATAGAGTAAAATACTTGGGTGGTCCATAGGCAAAAGGTGGGGGGAGATAGTATATTTTGGCCTTTTAAAAACATAAGTGCATTTTCCAAGCCAAAGGCTCAGTGGCAACTAGGAAGGAGGGTAAGCCTGTTAACTAATTGCAGGAGAACAATCAGACACTTTGTCTCAGTACAAACAAACTTTCTTTGATTTTGAGATCTATGTTATGTTCTTTTTTTTTAATTGTTTTGAGAATTTAGGCAGACTGTGAAGTGATGGCGATGAGGCCTCAGCTCAGAATTTCCTTTCTCTTAGAGGGCTACAAAAATTCTTTTGGCTCAGCACCTAGCCTAGCTGATCAATCATTCACTGCCTGAAGTCATAAATAAGGATGGAATTTCCACTAAAGTGAAGTTTGGACAGACCCTGCAAACAGTTTTCTTTCCCTGAACATGTACAATGTTTCACTCTTCATATTCAGACTTACCATAGCGCCCAGTTGAACATGTCTGCTGTTGACTACTTCCTTCCGCACTAGATTCCACGATCCCTAAAACATTTATGCATCTCCTTCGGAAGTGATATTGGAATAAAATTAGACATTATTCTAATTACTCTGGAAACAGATATGGCTGTTTTTGTGCCAGTGTGTCTGTAAGTGGTGTGTGCTCCAGCACACAGACCTCGCAGCCTGCCTTTATTCAGCAGAGCATTATCAACTGAACTCTGAAAACAATTATCTCCTACAATTTAAAATTAAGCACTACTTCCCCTTCATTTAGTTAACCTTTTCCTTGAGAATGGTTTGTTGGGACTCCACCAACTACAGGCAGGACTCCTGGATTTACAAAGGAATTCTTATTTTTACTGTTGAACTTACGACAGAGTCACTCTTGGGCCCTTTGTATCTTCAGACTAAAAATTCTCCCCTGGGAGAAAGTAGATAAGGGACCTGGATAGAAAGGTCATTCTCTTTGAAACAAAAAACAAAAAACAAAAAAAAAAAACAAAAAACAAAAAAAAAAGGACACTTAATATGAAGAGAGAAATCTCAAATTAAATATACATTAAATGAGAGCAAATCATACAATTCAATTATATCTACAGTAAAATATTCCTGCAAGATTAGAGAAATCTTAAATCTGGCCCCAAAGCTTATTTGTTCTTTTTATGATGCATTAGTTAGGAAAGTGTGTTTCCTGAAACACATAAACTTCTATAAGTTAACTAATAGTGTTTTCAGTTTTCTGTGTAAAAAAATGAGAGACTTTTAAAACTCTTAACTCTTCTTTTAAACAAAATTAAGATAGGATTCTTCAACTCTCCTGGAAAAATGAAAGGGCACCTTTCCCCTTTTACCTAAGAGGCAAACAGCCAAATGTTCCCCTGCTATTTGTCTTAGTTAATTACCCTAACACATCAGAAACCTTTTATGTCCACTACACCAGTTCTGGGATTATCTGAAACATAATTTTATAAAAATTTGAAAAACTTTTAAAAGAAACACAGAGGTACAGCTATAATAAAATATTTTTCTGAAGAGAATTGTGTTCATCTTTGGATTATTGTAGAATGTTTCACTTAGACAAGGAGTCAAACTTAAAAAGACAAAGGAAACTGTATTCCTTTATCACAAAAAGCTCAAAGTGCAGGAGATATTTTAATTTCATAGAACATGGAGTGAAAATTTTTAGGGGTAGAAATCAATGAAAGTTGTAATTTATGGGTATGGTAGCAATATTTTTTTTTTCCAGAACTTTCTTTAAGGTCAACATGAATCCCCCAGCTCATTTCGCAACCCAGACTCTTGTATTATTTTCTCGTTCAGAATTTCATTCATCTTGAAGAAGTTTTTTTGCCTCCCATCTCCCCACCTCCCCCACTCTCCTTCACCTCCAGGACAGCTGGAAACTGGCCAAAGAAAACTTTTGCCTTCGTTTACAAATTCCTGTTTTATCAGTGCCTTTCTAGACAACGTGCCTTATCATTTCAAAGGCCCAGGACAAGGGAGAGCCTTGTAAAATATGGGCTAGAGGGCTCAGCTGACCAGAAAGTTATCAACGGTTCTGGGATTCTAAAAGGACAATTTCAGTGCATTTAGTTAGCCATCCAAAGATAGCGCGCTGTTCCCCTGGCCTGCTGAGGTGCTGACTCAGTAAGTTGTGGTTGGCTCTTTGGCTCTCATCATCTGCATTGTCTGGTAGCAAAGAAAAAAAAAAACCTTCACCACGTCTTCTTTTATTTTTAGGTACTGTTATTTCTTGTGTCTCTATTATCCAGGTAAATACTTAGACAAGCTCCCTGATCATACAAGAATTTTTAAATGTTTGTTTTCCCTCCATAGGGCAAAATGCATTCATTCCTGGAGTGTTAGAGATTGCACACACAGCGCCCACTCATAACCAAGTTTAAGTCACTGAATTATCAGTTTCAACCATTCAGAACTAAGTCTCCTTCAGTTACCGTTAGTTGTCTGGAGTAAGGTTTCAGACCTAAAAAGCATACAGAAAGTCGCTATTTGCCATACAGTCTTGCTCTTCTAAAAGTTCAATTCACGAGCATCCGTCAGACACGCAGCCCAGTGTCCCCCGCATGTTCGCGCAGATGATGGGTCCCTATCTCTTTCCCCAATCACAGACCAGGTGAGCAGTCCCCGAGGCCTTACCAGCCGCTCTTCCCTCGAGCCGTCCTTTCTCCCGGCAGAGTCCCTGAGGGCTTCTTGGTCCCTAGTTTGCAAAACCTGTGAAGAGAAACACTGGATATGAGATTCAAAAAAAAAAAAAAAAAAAAAAGGAGCACCCAGCTGTCCTCTCCTCGGAAACAGCACATTTCGTCCCCAGCCGTCCATGGCGTAGCTGGCCCTTGCCCAGTCTAACCAATGTGCAGACTACTGTACAACAGCATTGTCCTGAACAGGTAGTCTGAACACTGGGGCGACGGAGCAGGATCTCCAGAAGCTTCCGTCCGTGTCCCGGGGCTGGGGCGAGCCCGTCTTCCTGCACCGGGGCTCAGCCGGCTTCCCCCCTGGATTCTGTCTGCCGCATTGACTGAGACACACTCAAGGGCTGTGATTTCCAGTCTTGACGTGGCACATTTGCAGCAGACTAGGGAACTGGCAATGAATTTAGGACCAGGAAAAGGGGGAGGGCTGGGCTTGGAGAGTCCATATATGGGATGATGTCACCCTGGGGAGGTTTGGGTATGCGCTGTGCCGCTGGAGAGACCGCTAGAATCGCCTGCTCTCAGACATGGGTCTGTGCATAAAATGGTACCAGATGTTTTCGCGTAATGTTAAGCAGTCATTTCATCTTCAGGCCAGATTTTTTTCCTCAACTGGGCAGGAAGTGGGCCCCAGTATGGAAAAGCTGTAAAAAAAAAAAAAAAAAAAAAAAAAAAAAAGAGTCAAGATGTACAGTTCTGCTGTGGCCAACTGAAAGTGAGTTAAGAGTAGAAGTACAAATTTGCTGTCTGATCCAGGCTGGAGAAGTAATTTGAAGAAAGAGAGGAGATAAAGCAGTAAACAGAAAGTTGAATACTGTTAAGCAGGCAAATTTAGACGCTTTTTTTTTTTAAAACTTTTCCTGTGATACTTTGTTTTCTTGTATTTCATTCCTTAGGAAGGTCAGATAAGTTGGGGGTTCCCCCCTTCCTTCTCCTCCTCCTCCTCCTCCTCCTCCTCCTCCTCCTCCTCATCTTCTGCTGGACCTGTCAGCAGCTTGCAGGCTGCTCTAGACTTGAGCAGTAATTACAGTGACTTCCTGAAAGTGAAGCCCCCATGAAAAGTCTGGAGAAATGCTCTTTGTCACGGCCTCTCCATGAGTAATTGGTTCCACATGTGGCCTTCTTAGTCTCCCTCAGCTATTTTGGCTGGCTCCCCGAATGCTGTTCTATAGCTTTACCTAAGGAAACGTTAAACTTTAGATTTCAGGCACCCACAATGCTGTGCCAATTCTGCTTTGAAAAATCCCCCCTGGAAGAGCCATGCCGTTGGGTACGGTATTGTTTTACTCTGATGGTTCCTCCTGATTCTGTCTGAACCCTTCTGTTTTGTTTACATGGTATTCTGATGACGAGTTTTTGTCTCTGCTTAAGTAAATCTGTTGAAATTGGCCAAGCAAAGCTCCACCAGGTTACAAGGTATCAGCTCCCTGGCATCCAGTGCTCCCGCCCAGTTGCTAACTGTTTCCAATTACCTATGCTTTTGAACACTGTGAATGTGAAGCCCTCTCACTTCCTTCCCATAGAATTCACATTAATGTTAGAATTTTGCCTCAGATAAGAGCTTTATCAACTGGCCTTGTAGAGATCACATTGTGGGACATTTTCTAAACTTAATGTAACAGGATGATGAAATGTAGCATTGCTGTAAGAATTAGATCCCAAAGAACTCATTTGTACTTGCCTTCTGTGGCACTTTTCAGAAGTAGAGAACTACACCGGCCGTTTCAGAATGCTTCGAGTGAGAACTGCCTTCAGGTATTTCTATTTTCATAACATGGTTTCTTTTAAATTGATGTACCGCGAAGGGTCCGAAAGTGGTGATAAGCTTTTGTGACCTTGTGAGGGAGATTAGGTAAGAGTTTATCATCTAGAAGCTTATGATAGAGCAAAGAGGTTTGCACCAGGTTAAGCACACCAGATTTATAATAGGATTAAGCAGTCAAT
The DNA here is from genome assembly GCF_030254825.1 of Meriones unguiculatus. Lineage (NCBI taxonomy): Eukaryota > Metazoa > Chordata > Mammalia > Rodentia > Muridae > Meriones > Meriones unguiculatus. The sequence continues at coordinate 83,427,830 of NC_083359.1, read as the reverse complement.
GAAAACCAATGGAATTATTTCCTATCAGTGTCCTCTCACCTCATGTCTTCTTCAGGGCCCATTTGAGTATTTTAGGGGAACCCAGCAAGGCTCGGATGCCTTTTTCCCTCATCACTGCTACACATTTCCTGGAAACCGTGGAAGTGTGACTAAGAGTGATCTAATGGTCTGATTACAGGAGGATGCTAGCTCTAGCCTTTCCAATGTGTCTGTCATGCTAAGCCCTTCAGCGGGTGTGGGCTGGTGAGAAAATGGTCCACCAGGAACCCATGATTCTGGCTTAAGCCTTTCTTCTGCCCACCTCAGCTTCTGTCAGTGGAACAGGACTTGGGAGTTTTGGGGGAAGGCAAATGGAGAGTGGTTTTGATCAGAGTGCTCCGTGATCTCATCTCGGTTCACACAGCTAGAGCCTCTCAATGGTTCTACCTACACTAAATAAAGATTTTATAAAGTTTCCATGAAGGGGCTTAAATTTATGTATGCCTGTTCTTGAGGCTTTTTAAAGCATCCGTAAGTGACTTTCTTCAGAAATTCTCGCAGATGTGTTCCCCATATCCTTGAGTTTCCAGTGGGCCCTAGATGGCAAAGCAAGTCATTTATACTGGCCTTTTGCAGGATGTTTCAGCCCTAGGCATTTCAAGAGTCATTTGTCTGAGTGACTGGCTAACTGAATAGGTCACTTTGAACGACTATAAAATTGATGCAACTTTATGATGCTCTGGAAACATCCCCTCCAATCAGCTATCATTCCTGAGATTGGCTGATTTTAATAACTTGAAATCCTTAGGTGGAAAGCAGGTGTCTCTTGTGTCCCTGTGTTTGGAACAGAGCAGGGTGACAAGTGTCCACTATTGTTTTTTGTGATATCTAAATACGCACGCCTCAACTACGTATGATCTGGCTTGAAATTATTTTGTTAGAGAATTTGTGTACAAGTTAGCTAAGGAGACTGACCCTACCTACCTCACGCAGGTGCGGCAAAGGCTCTGCCACTGTGCTGTGGCTCCATCCATTGCCGGTCAGCTCCTCCCTTCCCCCCTCCTCCCGCTGTCTGCCTCCCCAGGCTAGTGGTGTGACCCATCCCACTGCTCTTCCAGTGCTCATCACATAGCATCTGTCCAGGTTAGAGTCCTCTCACATAACACATATGCATTCTTTGTTACGGCCTCGGGGAGTCGGGAAGCGGGGGAGTAGATGTTACCATTTTACCAACAATTAAATCAAGATGCAGATAAGCAGATTATTTTGTGATCAAGGTAAGCACCAGGGCAGAACTCAGATTTTGTTCCACTTCACACAAAAAGCATAACTCATCAAATTTTTATAACTTTTATATTCCATGCTATTAAAATGTCAGCTGTCTGCTGCTGTCATAGATTTCTGCTGAGCTATTTGTGATTTCAGATTCTTGTCTCCCTCCAGATAGAATAAGCTGATGGAAGGTAAGGAAATCATTTTTATGTTTGGCTTGACCAAACCTTTTCTAGGTTCTTCAGGAAAGGGTTGCTACAGCAAGCAAAAGCTGTGGAGTTTGAACGTGGCTTCTGATCAAATCCTTGCCAATAACTTGAGAATGGATACCTAGAAAGCATAGTGCCTTTTTAGTATTCATGTATGTGTACTGTAGCTATGAACCACATGGACCTGTTACTTTTTGAAATATCTCTGAACATGGGAGCAACCATCTTTCCTTGCTTAGTTTGCTCTTTTAATCTCCCAGAAGCATCCTGTGCAGGCATCGGCCACACCATCTTGTGTTAAAGGCAGGATCTAACCAGGCTGGAGTGTTTCCTTCCCAGTTTGTAGCCAAGATAAAAATCTAGTTGACCTCAGCTCATTGGAAATTAGGGAAGAGAGCCGCACTCAGCCAGGCTTTGTGTTGTGCAAATTAACACTTTTCAGGGAGGGAGTTAGAGGTCTTTGGTCCTCTAACCTCTCGAATTTCCCATTTTGTTAGGGCGCAAAGGACATTTGTTGTAGCAATGTTCTTGACACTTCTTCCTTTGTCTGACTCCCAAACAAATGACTGCTTTCTAATCACTGTCCCCACGTGCCTTCGAAAGCTGAGAGGCTGGCCAGTCTCTAAGAAAGCATGGAATATTCCGGAGAGTTAAGGTTTTCCACAAGTGACTGAAAACTAAGTGAAATCAGAACAACCATACATCATAAAGTTAATGCAGCCGAATCTGCAGTCTCTGGAAAGCTTATAAAAGGCTAAGACTGTGAGTCGATTTTAAGACATACATTCATGAATGCATGTTTTGTTTAGCCTGTTTCTAGAGTTTCCATTGCTGGCTCTGTTTATTTAGAAATCAACTCCTAACCAAAAGCAGTATATATTTTATGAACATTCTTTCCTCAAATCAATGGAGAGAGATACTATTACATCGTTGACTCTACAAACCACTGGCGTACACATCAGCCATTTCTACATCCCAGTAACACAATACATCCGGCAGGCAAACCTGGAAAGACTGGCTGTCTGAAACCAGTCACACGAAGGTAAATGCGTGATTCAGAAATGTCAGTGAATTTGAAGCTCTGCCTTGCAAACCTGTTGCTGGCCTTCTCCGGCAGATTTCAAATGAGAACGCACCAGGAATGCAATTTGCTGCCTGCTCCAAACCAAGAGAACTGAGGAGTAGCATGGGAATGCTATGTGCTATGAGGTCTCTTTGAATTCCATGTTACAGGCTTCAGAATGAGTGCTGGCTGAGTTGGACAAGAGAAGTGTGGTGTCCTTGGGTCCTGCATAGTCTGAGAATATTGACCCCTGATATTTTTGCTATCAGTATTTTATTTGCTTAGTGCTACTGAGTAATGAGCATGCATGATGACCTAAAGGAGAGGGTTTTTTTTTTTAATGTGTGTGAGCGTGTGTGTGTGTGTGTGTAAATGTATGTGTGTGTTTTGTGCACATGAGTGTGTGGCTATGGGGACCCCTCCATATGTATGAATAAGCCAAGGTAGGAGTGTGGGGGCTTCTCTACATTTTGAGAGAAGGTCTTGAGAGAGGGTTTCTTACTGAACTGAAGGCTCCTCATTTCAGCTAGGATGGCTGGCCAATAAACTCTCAGGGTGTCTGCCTTCCTATCTCTGCCTCCCAATGCAGGGATTTCAGACATGGGAAGCCATTCCCAGCATTTTGCAGGGATACTGAAGATTTGAACCCAGGTCTTCATGCATGCAGAGCAAGTACCCTTAACCACTGAGCCATTTCCCCGGTGGAGGGAAAAAATCTATAAACGTATCTCATAAACACACAGACGAAACCACACCCCCCCCCAGGGATAAAGTCCCCTGATGAGAATGCATGAGAAATATTGGCTACCAGGAAAAAAATGTGTGTTACCCAGGATCCCTGAATGTATAGTCATTCCTTTAGCAGCACCATGTCTTTAAATAATGGAAAGTTATACAAGTGTGTTTATCATTTGTATAATACATGGTATGTTGTCTATAAGATTGATGATCTGCCATATGCAAAATGGAAAACGCAAATGTATGCATTTCTAAAAGGATTTGTGCCAGCACAAATCTATTCAGCTGTGTATGCTATAGATGCTCTGCCTGGCTTCTTAGTTCTGTCCCATCTCCAGAGAATTTATTTAAATCTCCACATACTCATTAGTCCACATTAAAATTTTTTATGGATGCACCATAATAATTTGCATGACACATCTCTAAAAAGCACTTTGTATACAGTCTGTATCATGTTGACAGATAAGTTCTGTGTTCTAAATGTGTATCAGGTGTGCATCTTTATAAGCAGTAAAATTATTTGGATCTTAATCCACCAAAAAATGGCTTCAGAATGCCATCTGAAGTCAGACCATGTTGCTTCCTTGATGAGCAGGACATCGGCCTGAAAATGGTCAGAAAGAAAGGAAAGTACTCCACACTCATATTTAGAGACTTCTTTTGTTTCTTTAGTGCTTTGGGTTGTGAACTTCTTTTCTGCCTGGCTCTTTCTAGTGTTTCCCCATACAGTGAATCTTAATCCAATATCCTTGAAAGGCAGGGTTCCCGGTGGCTGCAGATAAGGGATGGAAGCCTCAAGAAGTAGCGAGGAGGGAGGGTGCAGAGCAGGACTGTGTGGGCTTGAATCCCAGCTATGCTGTTGTCCATGCTGCCTTGGCTCGTTGCTGAACTGTTCTGAGCTCTGGCTTCCTCGGACGTGCGTGGCTTTACTGTTGTTGCTGTTTCTCTGAGGAGAAATCGTATGATGTGTGTAGAACTGAGCTCAGGGCCTTGCTCAGAGTCAGGCTCCAGGCAGGCAGGCTGCTTCTGTGAGAGAGCATCGGGCACTGACCTCATCCTATCACTGACCCTAGACAACTGTGAAGGTCAAGGGAGGCAGCCATGAGTATAGCTCTGAAAGGGTTTTGGCCCAGTGTTCAGAATCTCAAAGAATGAATACATCATCCCTGTGCAAACAAGCCAAGATACAAGAAAGTGCTTCATTCTAAAGGATAACAGTTATCTTAAAAATATCGTATCTTGGAGAATTATTTTTAAAAAAGAAAGCAACAGCCTTCCTTCTGAGTTTAAGATATTTGTGTATATATATATATGTGTGTGTGTGTGTGTGTGTGTGTGTGTGTGTGTGTGTACACAGACACTTTGTCTATATAGCACATATATAGTATATGTCCAATCGGTTTGCATATTGTAAATGTGCATTAATTTACTTATCTTTATAAGATGTGAATGTATTTGTATGACTTAGTACACGTATACATATTTGTGTGGTTACATGTGTATTTGTGTCTGCAAATCTGGGCACGAGAACATCTCTATATGAGAACCAGTTAGTATCAAAGTAGCTTCGAAAATGATTTCTTTCATGGTTTGCTACTGTAATACTTCTAAGGGTAAAGCACATACATTATCCTTAGATACTAATTTCCGGGTATGCACATCTTAGCCTCCTGCTTTTGTTTGCGCTGATGACAGCGCTGCTGAAGCTTGGCAAAAGAAACCTAGATAAGGAGCCACCTTCTAAATGTGTAAGTGTGACTGTCTTTAATTTCTGAGACAAGGTGGGATGCTGGCATCAGGCTCTGATCCCCTGCCTCCCATGCAGCTGGCATCGCAGGCCTGTCCCTTGGTGTCCACACATGCAACAAAGTAAGCAGATAAATTTCTACACAGCAGAGTTCCCACCAAACACTGCGTGTGTGCGCTTGCAACTTCTGTTTTTTTCTTTTGGTTTAGTGAGCACATTGGTACATTGCCCTCTGCTATCATATACTTCATCTCTTTTTGCATTTTCATCTTTGACAGAAGAGCTAGCACTGGGTTTCATTGGCTGAATGGATTATGATTTCTTTGGAATTGTTTTTTTTTTTTTTTTCTGGAGTGAAAGTGTGTGTGTGTGTGTGTGTGTGTGTGTGTGTCCATCCTCTTGAAGAACTTTGCCTGCTCTGGCATTTTCAGAACCTTCTGGAGTTATTACTGAGAAACTTACGGTTGTTATGATTTTGTTTCCAAGCTTTTTGTGAAGAGAAAAGTGGATGTAAGCAGTATAAGGTGCTTTTAGAATAGGGGAAACATCCTGAGGACAGTGGATTTTCTTTTCTCATGATTCTAGGCTGCAAACTTTTAGCACAGAATTTTAATTGGTTACTTTTTGAAAAGTTGAATCTGTTTTTTTTTTTTTTAAAAAAAAAACACTTTAGCAATGAATAAAAAACTAGTGGGAGTGGTTCTTGCCCTCTGTTTTCTAAATCAACCTCAATTCTGTTCGATGTGAGCCTTTGCTGTTAGAGGCCTATCCCCCAGCACTAACACTGGCTGGGCTGGACCCCACTTGAGCTAAAGCTGAGTCCAACTATTTCATTATTGCAGTGCTTTTGTTTAGATTGCATGTCGTAGCTGCAGCTGAATCGAGAAGGCAGCCGCATACGCTACATTCCTTTGCCCCGTCATTTTCCGAGCATTTGTTCTCTGTGTGTAAACACAACAGTTGCGGAGAGTATTAGCTGGCAGTTTAAAACTGCCGTTCTCACAGAGCCCATGTGCCCTCCCTTCATAGTCAGGGTGCCAGGGTTTCACTGAGTTTTCTCGTGAATGCTGACAGAAATGGAGTAGGAAGGCTACTTCCACACTGTTTTGACAGTGTGAGGTTTTCACACACACTATATATATGTACCTCCTTTGCTTCGCAGTGGACCCTATGATTGTGAAATCAAGTTCTGAATGACCATTCTCGGGGGAAAAAAACCCAAAGGCCAGATCTGTCAGTGCCTAGAGCAGAGATGATTTACCATTTGTGTATCCTTAGCTCCTTGGATTTAATTTTAAAAGTTTATCTTTGTTGAACAGCTTCTACTCCTCTGAGGTTCAATGAAGCTCCTGCTTTTCCGAATATCACTGAGAGATACGGAGTGACAGTTTAAGTGAGTCCTGCTATTTTGGACTCTTTGTCAAGTTTAGTGTAAAGACTCCTCCCACTGCAGTAGTTGGAAGCCCTGATCAGGTGATATGCATGAAATAAGCTCTGGGGCTTTAGCCCTCATGGTAGCTGCTTACTGAGCAGTCGTGGCCATTCCTTGGTGCCAAGAGCCTTCTCAGAAACGTTTGTAGAAGCGCAAAATTTTATAAAAGGGCAGTGATTGTGTCCAGTTCCCATCCTGTGTGCATTAGGCACTTTCTTTTTTTATTTTTATTTTTTTATTTTTTTTATCAGTTACATTTTATTAACTCTGTATCCCAGCCATGTCCCGATCCCTCATTCCCTCCCAGTCCCTCCCTCCCTCCCTCATCTCCTCCCTGCCCCTTTCCAAGTCCACTGATAGGGGGGGACCTCCTCCCATTCATCTGATCCTGTTTTATCAGGTATCTTCAGGACTGGCTGCAAAGCCCTCCTCTGTGGCCTAACAGGACTGCTCCTCCCTTCGGGGGTGGGGAGGCCAAAGAGCCAGTCATTAAGTTCCTGTTAGAAATAGTCCTTGTTCCCCTCACTTTGGGAAACCAATTGGTTACTGAGCTACCACAGGCTACATCTGAGCAGAGGTTCTAGGTTATATCCATACATGGTCTTTGGTTGAATGTCAGTCTCAGAAGAGACCCTGTGCCCAGATATATTTGGTCTTTGTGGAGCTCCTATCCTTTCCCCATCAGACTAACTCCCCTTCTTTCTTATGATTCCCTGTACTCTGCCAAAGGTTTGGTCATGAGTCTTTGCTTTGAAAACACTGCTAGTTAGAGTCTTTCAGATGCGCCCAGTAGACTCCTGTCATACGTTCAATGCACATCCCATCTGTCTTTCTAAATGAGGATTGATCATCTTGCCCCATGTCTGCTCAATTGATTATCTTTTTTAGGTGTATAGATTTCATTATGTTTATCATATCTTATAGGTCTATATAAGTGAGTATATCCCATGTTTGTCTTTCTCCTTCTGGGATATTTCACTCAGAATGATCACTTTCATGTCATTACTCTAACTGTATACCTGGCAGAGTCAACTGAGATGAGGGTTGATTTGGTTTGGATATACTCTGCTTTGATGGAGAAGGTAGGAGGACTTGCAGTTATAAGGGCAGGGATATGAGGTGGCTGTTCACATCCCGACAGCCAACCAGAAAACAGGGACCTGGCTGAAAGACTGGAAGCTGGGCTGTAGCCTGCGGGATCTGCCCTTCCCACCAATGGCCTTCATCAACAACTGAGGTCCTAGGCTGCGAAGGCACCAAACAACAGCGGCAGCTAGGGTCAAGTGCTCAAACATAGGAGCCTGTGAGAGGCATTTGACATTCGAGCTCTGGCTGTGTTTGGTCATGTGATCAGAAGCCTTCAGTAAGATCAGTTGCTGTTTTGTTCCTTTCTTGTTCTTCCATCTTTCTACGCTTGGTTCGATACTTCCCATAGTTCCTCTCTTTCCTCCACAGCCTCTATCACTTCATTTCTTCTTTAAACCATGAAATATACTTGCCATGAAAGTACTGGTTAGACTGTCTAAGATTTTGTTAAGTTTTTAATCAGATACATGTAACACTTCCTATGCATTGTTTAAAGACAAAGAACTCTCAAATTATATTATTATTATTATTTTACTCCCTTGTGGCCCTTACAGTAATACAGTAATTCTTCTACAGGCTTCTCTCTCCCCCTCCCCTCCCCCTTTCTTCCCTCTCCTACTTCTCTCCCTCTGTGTGGAGAGAGAAAGAGAAAGAGAGAGAACACTAAAAGTCTTTACAAAGGAAAGAGAATGGTAGGGTATATAGTGATTATACCCCTCCCCTTTTTTTAATCAGCCTTATCATAGCTCTAAAGAACCTTGCAAACATTTCCAGGTACCTCAGTTAAACTTGACATCTCTTTCATATACCCGTTGTTTGTGGTGTTCAGAATCCTCTTAAACTTCTTTTCTAACCTGTTTGGGCCTTTTCATCTAATCTTTCTAATTTTATTTTCTGTTCCTAGATGGCAGGGGTGGCTGCAGTTTCTGTGTGTGCCCCACAATAGTTTCCAAATGGAATCTGCAAATAAACACCTAATATTTAATGTGAGATTTCCCTGCATGAGTAAATGTAAAAAATGGAGGGGGGGGGCTTCTTAAGAATTAAGACCATTTTTTTAAAAATCACCTTTTAGATTGCACAAGACTAGCTCTTTCCCCCTTTACAGCGGGGACCTAAGAAGTCCAGGCAGTTTGTAGTGCAGTTGGGAGTGTGCTGAGAATGCGCCACAGAAAGCTCCAGATGCCATCGTCCTAACAAATCACTCAGGGAAGAATTTTTTAGATGAATGTCTGCCGGGAAACCGACGCCAGGAGAAATGTGGAAACCACACGAAGTTCACTGCGTAGAGAAATCTGGTTCCCATTTCGGCATGGCGTTTTCTGCTCGCAGGAGGAAGATAAACAATCAGTTTAAAGCCAAAGCGAATGGCCAGGGGATTAAATGTTAAAATCCTATATCGTAAATGTATTTCGGAGTTTGGGAAACTTAATCCATCACATAGGATCCTCTGAGAAGGGAGAGAGCAAGCCGAGTCTTCTCGGCTTAGATATCTCCGTGGAACAATGAGTCATCTTGCTTCCTGTTGATGTACAGCCATGCGGCTCAACTTTTGCTTCTGCTGACATTGAAACTGAAGACAAAGGTCCGCTTCCAGTCTGTGGTAGGCAGACAGTGATCTGAGAAGAAGGAAGCAAGAAAATGTTTTGTTGTTGTTGCTGATGACGGCTTTGGTTACTTTGAGACCATCCCGTCTAGGGATAGGGGAAAAAAAAATTACCCTAGCATTTTAACACAGCTATTTAAAACTCTGCATATGAAAGCCTCACATGGGTGGGGCAGGTTGGAGGAAAATGGTTGAGCTGTTTTGATTTTCAGAAAAATATTCTGAAAGGTTGTTTTTTTTTTTTCTTTAAAGTTCACCATTCAGTGACTCTTTTGCAGTTTAAGTATGTTATGAAGTTGACATTTAAAATAGAGTAAGCCCAATTAAGATAAAATGTATTTCGAGCAATAAAAATTTTAGCATTTGAAGCACGAAGACCACTCACTCAATTGTTGCTGTTGTTTTAAACAAACAGGACTAGGTCGTCCAGGCCCACGCTGGGAATTGACAGACAAGTGTTTCTGAATTCAGGAGGCCCTATGCTTTACCAGTGAGGTGGAGCAGATTATAAAATTCAGTTGATCATTTACTTACATAGATTTAAGCTTTCCTTCCATAAACTGACTTTCTGTCCCACTTTATGGTAGACAAAAGAGGTTGCATTACTTAAGGTTTATTTTGTATGCTCTTATTTAACATATTTTCTCCTATTTAAACTTTTAATCTGAAAGCTCTGAACTGGCTACATTTAATAATATATGATTTGTCTAAGCCTTGATTCACAGTCCAGGGGGCTAGTATCCTTGGAAAGTGCCTTTTTTTTTCTTCTTAGAAAGTATAAAAATGTTCCTCTAGACACCCATTTTTTATTTTTCATTTTTATTTTTCTAGTTGCCCTTTTTTTTTTATTCACTCACATCACAAACATCAAACAGACCAGGAACACCCTGTGATGGATATACAAAGGTAAACACAGCTTTGTCTGCAGAGACTTTGATAGGGATGGCTTATAGGCAGACAGTCGTCAGGAAGAAAGATGATGTTAGCTAAACTTTTGCATAAACAGGAATTTACACAAGTGTTCATGTTTCTCTAAAAGTATTCTTTTGTCTGCTTAAGCGTAGCGAACCAGTTTCCAATGTTGTATTGTTGTCCTGTGTTACTGCTATCATCAGGCAGCAGGGTAACGAGGTCAAGTATAGACCAACACTGTGCTTTGGGTCAGGCAGGCTCAGCTCCAGCCCTGGCTTTGCTGTGTTACCTGGAGAGTGTTACATGTCATCCCTGTTACGAGGCGGGATAATAAGAGCTTTCACTCCATAGAATGGCTGTGGGGATTGCATAGATTAATCTATAAAGGCTTTTGGTATGGTCCTGGGCATACTAACCATTTATAAGTGTTAGCTTTAGGAATGGTTTTCAAGATATGTGGTGACCAAAGTAGTAGCAGGGAGCCAACGAATAGACACCGCTGTTGGTTCTGAAAACCTCCTTTGCTCCCCAGTGCGTGTGGTGTGGCCTTCTGCCCGGCATACCGCCATTGCCGCAGACAACTGTGAACCAGATCTAGCCCCATCCTATGGTGTGTGACTTCAGCCAGTCTGTTTAATGGAGCATGGGCTTTTAGACGCTTAAATTTCTTTTTTAATTTTGTCTAACTGGTTTTAGTGGACTGAGTGTAATGTTCTAAACAGTTAAGAGTGTTTTTATTGGCTAATAATGCCAAGGAGGACACTAGAGCCAAGCTTTGGGTTTTCTGTTTATTTCCCCCAACAATGGTTAATAACTGTTGTAGTCTTTATTTCTCCTTTTTTCATTGCTTTCCCTTTCCTCCCTCCTTTCCCTTCTTTCGGTCTCCTCTCTCCATTCCCTCCTCCTCTTTACCACCGCCTCCCCCTCTTCTTTTGCTCCAGACATCCTCCTTTTCTTTCTTCTGACAAGAGGATGATAACATCTAAATCCAATTGCCTCAAAATTATTTTTAAAGGGTATATACTGTTAATTCATTTTTGCAATAATTATCTAGTAATTTGTGGTGAAGATAAGGGGAGTTAGAAGACACAAGAGATGGAAAAGATGTTGTACCTTCTAGTGGGGAGACTTGGTTTCCAATGGTGCCACTGATAACTCGTCTAACCGTGCTTCATTCATTCATTCTGTGTCTCCATTCATAAAATCATGATCATAAAATCATTTCTCTCAGTAATATCAGGGCTAGATGGGCACTCTGCCGTGGTTCGAGGTTCCTGTGTCTTGGAATGAAATAAAGAAATGGATTGATTAAATTAATTAATTAAACATTTGACACACAGGAACAAAGGCAGGGATATTAGGATATTAGGAAAAGACTCACTTTCAAGGGAGGAAGTGGCTAGAACAGAGGGAGAGTTGAGCAGTTCCAGTGGCAGTGCTGTCTAGGAAGCGGGGCTTTCGTGTCAAACAGCGTGGGGATTTGAGGCTCATTTGCACAGCACAGGAAAGAATGTGTGTGCTGCTCTGTCTGTTCCATATAGTTCTACATACAGCTTCATGGGTCATTAGCGCCTTTAATCTCTACCCATGGGTGCACATTAGTATTATAATGAGCCATAGGTTCCCTTTGGTCACTCTGGGGGTCTTTGTACCTGCATCAGTCACTAGCTTTAGTCAGTCTTGGCTAGGGGTTTGCCAACCTTTCTTCTTGTCAAATGTGGTGTGAACAATGCTCTTGGCTGTCTGGTTCTTGTAAGAGATCTTTATGCTTGTGTAGCTTTACTTTTTTATTGGTTCTTTGTGAATTTCACATCATGCACCCCAATCCCACTCATCCCCACCTCCCCTTGTACCCTTGCAGCTCCCCACCCCAACAGAAAAAAAAATGTCATTATGGAAGCTATAGTTTTATCACAGTGTGTCCCACAGTATACCCTTATACAGTTCTTTGCTGGCAAATGTTCATTATAATGACTTGCTGGTCTGTTACAAATCTGGCCTCTGGCTTCTGCTACTCTATCAATATTGGAACCTCATTGGGACTCCTCTCCGATAGCCTGCTGTTGCCCTGTGCCATGAAGATCCTGTAGTTTTAGATCTGTAGGACCAGCGCCTTCCTGCACTCCCGCAGTTCACTGGGGAGTTAGATGTTGGAGTGGGCCAATTCGAGTCCCTGGATCTGGGCCTGAGAGGTATCTAAGCTCGTCAGTACATAGGCTTTCCTGCTTTCATGCCCTCAGGGGTGGCTGCTACCAGGGCCAGCTCTACCCTGCTGCCCAGGGGAGGCGCAGGGCCAGCTCTTCTGAGTGTTGCAGCTGGTAAGGGACATGGCCACTTTTTGACTCCAAGACCAGCTGTCCTGTCTGCCATAGGTGGCAAGGGGCAAGGGTGTGGGAAGATAGCTCTCCCTCGACCATGTGACCACATGGCAGACAAGTTGTGGGGCCAGTTCTCCTATTTGCATACCCATAAGGACCATTCTTAATAGTGATAATACAATATATTACAAATAAATTATTTATACCTAATATTATTTATACAAGGTATATATTATCTAAAATATACCATATATTTATACACAAATTATAACATATATTTTTACATAAAACACTACAAAAAAATAAAATAAGCTTACACATATGCTATAAAGCAGGGAAACAAACGAGTCAAGTTACCTACCTGATCGCACATATTGCTTGGAAACTTACCTTAGAACTTGGGACTCATCAGCCCCATATCGCCCCTAACTTTGTATTTAGTGCCACACTATTCAAAATGGGATAGATGAAGGAAAAAGACATCTAAGGAAAACAACCAACACACCCTGCCGAGCCAGTCAGACTTGATACCTTTGCATGTCCCCACTGGCTCACAAGTGCTTTCCCTTGAAATCAGTTTGCAACACAAAATAATGGTCTTCATCATTTCTTCTGCAGTGAGTTCATCTCACACAGACTTGTTATCCAAGATTTACCCAGCAAATATAATTTGGTCTATATACAATATAGCCCAATCGACATAAAACTAAACTCATATTTCACATGGACTGGTCCAACTTAAAAATTTAACATATGTGAGTTTGGGGAGATAACTCACGGCTTAAGGGCCCTTGCTCTGAAGGCATAAGAACCTGAGTTCAAGTTTCTAGCGTTCTTGCTACAAAGCTGGGCATGACTCTGTGTGCCTAGAACATCAGCACTGGAAGACAGAGGTAAGTGGGTCCCAAGGGCTCACGGAGGGCCAGCCGGCTTCGACTAAGTTGGTGAGAAGTCCAAGTTCAGTGAGAAACCCTGTTACAAGACATAAGGCAGAGACTAACAGAAGACACCTGCTATTCTGTTCTGATTTCCACAGGCACGGACATACCCCGCTCCACACACACTCACCTGTGCATATGCCACACACACACACACACACACACACACACACACACACACACAGAATTGGCGTACATGTGAGCGTGTTTCTTTATGCTTCTAAATGAATGAGACTCGGTGTTACTTTGGCCATCACAAGATCCACTTGAAGAAATAGGAGACATGATCACTGTGATACGGGGTAGAATTTTAGGAAATCTTCAGTTCTCTTGCTGGCCTCACTATTATTTTAGCATAAACTTGATGACGCACACACTTGCTCAGTTGCTGTGTATCTGTGTATCTCCAGAAAGCAGATGCAGTACCCGGGCTGATTGTCACTAAAGTACCACGCGAAACTGTTAATCTGTTTCATGCTGCAAAGTATGAGCTACTTAAAAAGTCCTAACAATCAGCCTACTAACAGGCAAGGTACTTAAAACAATGCGACTTACTTGGGGACTGGTTTGCCTGTTCTTTTCTGCACTGGATTGGATGACCAGCTTCAGAGCCAGTGTTCCAGCCTCCGCCTGACTAGATGAGGCGGTGACCTGTATGGTCCGAATACACCACCACGCTGCTCATCTTTTCAATAATGGCTGAGAAATGGAATCTAGTTCAGGATCAGAAGGAAGGCACAAGGCAAAAGAAAGCAAATCAAGACCTGAGAGTTCATGTCTCTGCTTGGCTTCAGCATTGTGCTGAGCTGGGATATGACTGAGTGGCAGGACCCCCACCTGGCATGAACCGGGCTGGTTCATGCTGCTTCTTCTTCCCCAGCAGGAGCAACTAGCAAGAGCAAACTACATTATAGACTTTTAATAATCTTTTTGAAAGTTCATCAGAATGAGTGTAAAGCCTATGAACCATAACAATGGTCTGCCTGCGAATATAACCCCAAGATGCAGTAGTGGCCATAGCATCTTGGAGGTAACCAACTGCTGTCTAGTTGGATATAAAGCCCGCTTAGTTGGAGGGATTCATGCCTGGTATAAATCTAGCCAACTGTGGCTGGAGAGGTCATAGATTGCCGAGGAGAATCTATGATTGCTATTTTCTTAATGCAATATAATTTCCAACTTTATTCTAAATAATTATCTTCCTATGCATATATATATGCAACATATATGCATATATATATATATGCAACATTGATGACTAAAGAAGAGACCATGAGGAGTGGGGGACACAGAAGAGTTGAAAAGGACAGAGGAAGTGTGGAAATTATATCAATACAGTATTTATGTGTGAAATTCTCCAAAAATAAAAAAATAAATTATTATGTAATTGGGATAGCAGATAAATACATTGAATGTTTCTGGAACAGACTGAAGGTATGATATAATAAAATTAAGAGTAATGGTTCCCTCCTGCTTGTCACTGACTATATTTAATTAATGAGCTATGACCCATTTCTGCATTTTTCTGCATTTAAATTTTATGAGAGATATGAAATTGGAACTATGTATCACAAATGATCAATAAGATAGCTGCCAATCTGGAGTCTGGATGTGTGTGGCAGAAGGAGGGGTGCCAAGGTAGGTTAGACAGAAGGTATTGTTTTGACTGGGGAGGAAACTTAATATTGCCCGAATTGCCCTTAACGGCAGTAGATTTCAGAGTAAGGAGAGTGTTCAGCACAGTTTATGTTGCAAAGGAGAGCATGCAAAATGAACAGTGTAAGTTGGTATCAGGGAAAGCCTGACCAAAAGGAAAAACTTGGAATCAATTGCTGCTATGCTCCAAGAGGTCCTCCGGTTCTAGGCTTGTACTGATTATCTTTGAAAAAATGAGCTTTACCCTCTGGGCTTGGTTGATGTGTTGTCTTATTTTCTAAAGGCATGATTCGCTAAGCCAGTTTAGCTAAAGCATATTTACAGAGGAATTGTGAAATTCGCCCATCATTTTGTTAAACCTCATGGCTTTGTGTACTTCAAACATTTCCACAAAGTATACATTGGGCATGGGGCCTTCGTTAGCAAATGTTGTTATAGTGGTGGGAAACATGGCAGTCTATGCTATTGTTGTCACTGAAAAACAGTACTTAATGTTCTGCCTGACCTCTCTTTGTGATTACTTATATGGAGTTTACCATAACGAAAATACTTCAAACCCACTATAATGTAATGGTATAGCTGTTATTTTGATTATCAATTTTGAGATTTCCCCTAAAGAATTCATGATTTACAAAGTCAAAAACCATTCCCCATAATTTTGGGTTAAATAATACTCAAGAGGGATGCCTTCCAAACATTTGGCAATAAATCCTGACCTCTTGATTAATGTTAGGTAGCTTCATGTGAGTCATTGTCATGGTGATGCTTGCTCAGAAACAAACACACAAAGCAGATTTTAAAGGGAGAGATGGCTTCCTCATGTATTCTGCAGCATTAAAAAATATTACTTGGAGGTAATAAATTACTTGGATAAAGACTGTTTTTCCTTGCATATCTTTTTATGCTTCCTTGAATTCTGAAGTTTGAATCTGCTGCTTATTGTAGAATATTTCAGAATCACCTCAAAATTTTAATTGCTTATTTTGTTTTATAAACAAAATTACTTTATAAATATTTTTTAAAGAATTGGAATAAAAATAAGGTTTTCCAGGATGATTTTCCCCAATAATTTCCACAATAATGACGTGTGCACAAGTCATTGTGTGTTTCATACTTCCCTTTGGTTCAAGATTCCACACAAGGTGACTTCAATAATATATACAGGAATATTCTTAAGTATTTTAAAAATATTTAATCGGTACAGAGGCCTATATTCACTTCAGGACACAGATATACACTTACATACCTAGTACTCGCTAGAATTCTACCTATTTATGAAGGTAGGCGTCTTTGAGCCCTCCATTTTATTGAATTTTATCTGTATTGGCAACAACGATATTAATTTACGACATATAACCCGCTGTTTGGATACACATATGGAATAAAGTCCTCAATAATGCTAGGGAATTGCTTTTCTCTGTGTAGCCTAACAGTGCTTGGTCCAAGTCTCTCAGCAGCCATTAGCTGCTTGTAGCTCTCTGTCTGAGGGTATCCAATCCCAACTGGTCAGCCCTAAATACATATATCATGTGCAACACTAAAGGAATTTAACAGGTTTATAAAACCTACATGTGTATAACAATAATAATTAAAAATAAGAGGCCGTGAATTTGAGAGGGGGTGAGAGGGGAACTCGGGAGGGGTTAGAGGGAAAGCAGGGAGGGGAAATGCTGCAACTACAGTCCTCATTAAATTCTCAATATATAATATGTAATTAAAATGAAATGAAACCATGTAGCCAGTAAATTGTAAATTCAAAGAAGGAACCCCCATTTCCCCAGTAACACACATATGTACACATATGAATGAATGTTTGAAAACCGGTGAAGACGACTGAACAAAGGAAAAAAGAATAACTTACTCTGTATTCCCTCAGCCAATTTCAAATATATGATACAGTATTCATTATAATCACCGTGCTTCACATTTGCTCTGCAGGATTAATTTTTGTCTTTGAAAGTTTGTGCTCTATGAACAACATCTGTCCATTTTTTCCCAGTTCTTCTTCCCCCGACAGACAACTCCTTCTCTCTTCTCTATTTCTGTCTGTTTGGACTTTTGGGGTGCCACATATGAGATCACAGACCATTTGTCCTGGCCTGCTTTACTAAACATGATGTTCTCTATGGTCTTATGAGACAGTATTGCCTCCATTTTTAAGGATTCTTGATATCCTGTTAGATGCATTTTCTCACACCTTGATCGCCTGGTCATCTATAACCGACATTTGCATTATTTCCCTAGCTGGGCTGTTGCAAATACAGCAAACACAAGCGTGGGTCCTATGACAATTCTGAGCTCTTCCAGAAGAGCAAATAGGAATTCATTTTCTGTAATGCTAACATGCTGAGCAGTTCATAAATTCTAAACCTATATGGCGGGAGGCTCCAGGGTCTGGAGAAGTCCTGTATGAGTCTTCTCACAGCACCTCAGCATGATAGAAATCAGAAGAGAAAAAAAGGATGACCAGGGAGGGAGGGCCAGTTCACCCTTTACCAGGAACATGCCCTCTGGCTACTAACCTTCTGCAGGGAAGCATCACTCGGCTTTAACCAGTAGTCCCAGAGTTCTTCGTGTAGTTATAGAAGGCAAGACAAAGATGGTGGACCAGGCTAACAAAGGGCTGCTGGAGGCGCTACAGTTGTGAAGGGCCGTCTGTGGTTCTAGTGCTCTTCTTTGGCATTACAGCCAGAAGGGCAGCCATACTGTCTCCTCCCAACCGCTCTCATCACTCCTCCGCTGGTTTCTTTGATTCAGGAATCATGTCAAAGAAACGCAAAGTCACACCTCTCTACTTTCTGAGGATTTGGCCCCACACCTTCAAACGAAGAAGAAGCTGGGTTAGCTGGGGTAGAACGCCTGCCTGGAAAGTAGGTTCTGAAGCCTGAGGCCTTTTCCAAGCTGGTGTATTGCCTGGGAAAGAACCAAGAAAGAAATGTGTTTGGCCTTAGGTGGTTATGAGCCTTGATGCTAAAGGTGTAACCCAGAGGAAGATGGTTGTAGGGCAGGAGTGCTCTTTCCCTGTTAATCCCTGTAGTGATCCAACCTACCAAGCCGCAGTCACTCTCCTAGAGGGGGTAGGGGTGGGAGGTGGGTGCAGGCCCACTGTGTGAGGAAAGTGGGGCATGTCGCAGAAGGGTTCTGCCTCCTAAGAGCGTGGTGATCCTGGGACGTGCAGAGCAGCTGTGCCTCTGCAGCCTTGCTAGGCTCTTGCTTGAAAGCCCGAAGCATTCATCACGCTTATCTGAGTGTCTCACAATCACACACATCGCTGTCCCGAGTCTGAGTTCTTGGCACAAAGGCTGCCCTGTCATTTTATCCAAGTTTACAAGATCTTCTCCAGATCTAGTTTCAGTAATTGTCCACTTTAAGTCTATCTGTAGAAGCAATCTGAGTGAATCTGGTTAAAGTATGTATGTGTTACAGACCCAACTGTTCTCTAACCTGATTAATCGCTCAAAAATACAGCTTTATTGGGTTGTGGCTGAGCAGAAACTCTGTATTGTTTTTCTAATGTTTCAGTAAAGCTTAAATAAGTTGTTTTCTTTTTTTTTAAGTGGGAAATTGGGCTAAGAAAATGACTTAGTGAGTAAGAATACTTGGTATGTAAATGTTCAGGCTTGAGTTCAAATCTCAAGCAAATATGCTAATATGTGCCAGAAGAGGCTGAGCTTATGGCTCAGCATTCGGGCAGACTGGGAATCCCTGGATTGCCCTGGCCAGCCAGCCTAGCTGAAACCACAAGCTTCTGGATAAATGAGAGACCCTGCCTCAAGGTATAAAATAGCCAGCATCCTACTCTTGCCTCTACACGCACACACATGGACGCATTCACATATGTGCATATACCATACACTGCACAGATGCACAAAGTGGGAAAGAGAATAATGACAGTCTCACATATTTAACACACACACACACAAATACAACCTTTATATTAACACATTACCCTAAAACTTTTACTGACTTGCTATAACTTATAAAATAGAGTTTGCGTTCATTAACCTTGAATTTAAAAATCTACCTTTCCAGTGTTGAAGGGTACTGTTGCTCCAAATGTCTAGCTTGACTGTCTCCTCTCCAGCCCACAAAGAAATTTCCAACTGTAGGCCAGGTAGTATCCTGTTTTTCTCTCCTCTTAAACCAAATGTTGTACAAAGCCTTCAGTGTATATAATATTTCAGTGGACATAATATTCCTAAAGCAAATACTGCATATATGCCTTCTGTGACTATTGGAACCCCTTTAGTGTTTAAAGACTGTCATTTTGCCCTTTTCACATATATATCACTGTGCCTTGCTCTTACTTCCCCTACCATCCTGGTTCCTCTGTCTCACTCCTGTTGGTCTCCTTCCTCCCCAAAATAGTCCCCTTTCTGTTTATTTTTTAAATTAATTTATTTTTAATCTTATGTGTATTAGAATTTCTCCTGCATGTGTGTCTGTGTAAGGGTGTTGAATTCCCTGGAAATGGAGTTACAGACAGTTGTGAGCTGTCATGTGGGTGCTGGGAACTGAACCTGTGTCCTCTGGGAAAGCAGCCAGCGCTCTCATCCACTGAACCATCTCTACAACACCGCCCCTTCTGATTTCTTGTTATTCATTTCTTGAAATTCTACACATTGGAGAAAGTTTGTAATATTCTTCACCCCAAATCACCCTCTCTTGTTCTCCCTTCTGTCTCCCTTTTAGGCCCTCTTAACCTCTACTATGGCATGTGATATGTGTGTATAAGTCTAGATTCTGCTTATGAGATAAAATATTTTTTTATTTCGTTTAACATAACAATATCTAATTCCAACTGTTCTCTTGAAAAATGACATAATTTCATTTTTCTTCATGGATAAATATAATTCTTTCTGTGTGTGTCCTATGTTGTCTTTATCCCTTTATCTGTTGATTTTGTGTTTGTAATTTTCCTTCTTCTAGAATTTTTGAGGTACTGGAAGTTAAGAATGTGCATATTGTTTGAACTTTTCACATTGCTTAAAGTACATCTTAGTTCCACAAAGTTTCATCACTTATCCTTTTTACACCAGACACTGTGCTGAAAGCTTGGAGCATGAAGCATAGGTAAAGATTGCTTTAATAAAAGACTTATTTTTATTTATGTATATGTATGCATATTTGTGGTAGTATATGTCATGTTTGTGCCACAAGTGTGCAGACAGCCCACAGAGACAAGAAGAGGATGCTGGAACACGTAGAGCTAGATGGAGTTCTGGGTGGTTGTTAGCTGCTAAACGTGAGAGCCAAGAACTGGACCCAGGTCCTCTGGAAAAGCACTAATTGATTCTGATAAGCCATCTCTCTAGTCCCACACACAGATGGCTTAAGGGGACTAGCTTGTTTCCCTCTGGGCAGTTTAGACTCTTCCTGGTTCCACTGCCTCCTGTCTCTTCTGCCCTTAGAGGTGACATGTACTGTTAGACAGTATGTCTGTCTTGTCCAGACTGGAGTGTCTTTGGACACCGATACTTGTTCTTTCCTCCTTGTGTCCCCAGGAGTTAGACTAGAGCATGCAGGAATGCAAAATATACATAAGTCAAATGCTTACAATGAGTCAATGCTTAAAAAATTAGAAATAAGCTGCGGTGGAAGGCTGTGGTTAATGGCTGAGGTCCTTAGGACCAAGTCCCTCAAATAAACAGCTCATTACCTTTTAAGCAAAATGCTGGCAAATCCCATTCTGGTGATTTCTTATTCTTTCTTCTGCTTTAATCAGTATATTTTCAAATCATAAAGTGTCTCATGACACACAGTTCACATATGCTTTACTCTGATGGCATGTATATAGGGTAATCATCAGTGTAGCCTCTACAAGGCTCACAAATTCCAGGAGCAAAGATGTCCTGCCAATTCGCTTATCTCCAGCAATGAAGATGGTGGTACAGATGTGTTAGGACAGAGTCTCTTAAAGGCAAGCAATCCATTTCTGACCCCCAAGTATCCAGTCACAGGCAAGACACCCAGACAATCCTTGTATGCCTAATAAATACAGGGTTGATGTAAATATTTATAATTTCTTTTAATGTTCAGCATCTTTCCCTCTTTAGTCACTGTGGTATCTTATCAGAAATGATAGAAAATGGACCTTTCTGGTTTGGGTCTTATGCTACTGTTCTTACCTCTCTCTCTCTTTTTTTTTTTTTTTTTTTTTTGCTCTAAACTTGTGAAATAGTGAAAGGGGAGCTCAAGGCTGAAAAGACAACAAAGACTTACAAAACCCAAAGTTAGTTCTCAGGTCTATGCAGATGGGAAAGGACTTTTAAACATACCAACAAGGAAAATGGCGTGCTATTGTTTTTATTGTATAACTGGGGTCTTCCCTTAATTACAAACAGAAGAACAAACTAGCATGTGAGCTTACCTTCAAAACATTGATCAAAACCAGTGTATTGAAAACGGAGGTCCAGCTACAGTCACTTAGATTGCTTTGCTTGGAAGCATCACACCAAGAACGTGAAGTAGGAGATTCAGATCTTTAAACTCTGCCTTGCTAGCTCATCATACTGCAGAAGCATTTTTTTTTTCAGTGCAATTTCCTGCCAAGTGGAGATTAATCCCTGATGCTTTGAGGGTTTAGGTTTAGATAAAAGGCTACAAAGGGAACGCATGGACATTCCTTTTCCAGCAGTAATTACACTCTTTATGTTTCCTAGTGATTATGCCATTTCCCTGAACAGGAGTAGAGCTTTGCTTTCTTTCAGAATAAAATAAGTATCCTCTGATGGCCGTAAGTACCCAGATCATAGTTACCCCTGCAATAATTCACAGGGGCCGCTCCACGGGCCAATACTCAGTTCTGAGCAATTGCCTGTGCTTTTATCAGCTGTTCTACACAACCTCCCCGCATTTGTTTTTCAGTCTTTGCTTGCAACGTTAACTACCCTGCAATGAAAGAAAATAAAGAGGTGCACCTTCTGTCTCTTCGTTATTACCCATCTTTTCTTTCTGTGTATGTTAACAGTGAAGCGAAGATAAAAAAGGACCTTGTAGATTGTAGCAAAAGGCTCAGTGGTTATGGCATGGTGGATGCTTTCCACAGGGCTGAGTCAGCGATTGCTCTATTATCAAGACAATTGCCTGATTGAGAACAGCCCTCCAGAAACTCTCCAAGTTTGTGTCAGGATTACCACAGGGTGTTGGAATTATTAGGAATGCTCACGAGCAGCCACATGCCCTGGCCTGTCTCCACTAAGCAATGGAAGTGCATGGGATCCCTGGGAGATGGCACTTAGTTAAAAGCTCTGTGTTCTCCATCTTGAAAGGTCTCTGTATGGGAAGCCGTATGCCAGGCCTTAAGTTGATGTGCATCCCTAGCTAACTCCAGGTGAGACAGGACTGACCCTCACACAGACATCTTTCTTATAAGAATGGCACCAATGTATACTTGTAGACATTTTAAGTTTAGGTTGAGACTTTTGGAGTCTGCATGAGGAATAGCAAAACTCAAAGGTAAACAAATTCACAAAGAACTTCAGGCTGTTGTTCCAAGATATGAAGCTCTGCCCACACTCTTGAACTGAGCATTGTCCTTTTGTGTCCAAGCTTTCAAAAGTGCAAATGTTGATACGTGACTGATCAAAAGCCAAGGCTGGTGGAAATAGTGGCCTTTGGATATGTACATTAACTGTCACCTTTAAAGCGATTGTTCATCTTGTTTTATGTAGCTCAGGTTTCACATTAGGGCTTACTCCATTATTGTCACTACAGTCCTTTTGTAAGAGCATCCTTCCCTGTTTCTGCAACATGCCCAGAAAGAAATTCAACACTGAGTTGCATTTTCTTCACTGCTGATAATTTTTTTCTTTGTTGTGCAGGAGATTGAGCCAGGGTTACAGAATGTGTGCTAAGCACACCCTTAACAACAGCTATGCCTTTAGCACCAGGATGTTTCAAAAGAAGGGTCTTTACAGTTCTCCACCAAGCTGAGTGAAGTGAGCTCGTGGGCTTCCTCATCAAGCATTTTTCACTTGCTCCCCAAGTCTAATCTTATCAGCTGTATCCCTTTGCCTGCTTTTTTTTTTCCAGAAGAAAAACTTAATTATTTAATTTTCAATGAATTCATAACCTTTTCTTCTTCTCCTCTTGGCTTTTAAGACTTAGGAAAAACAACATTTTGCCTGCAGATATGAAACATCCAAATGGTTGAGCTATTTGCTGACTTTTTGGCTTCTGATCTCCCCAAATGTGACCAGCAATTGTGCTGAGCTTTGATATAATTATCCTTAAAAATAGGATAGATTGCTTGAGTCCTTGAACTCAAGGGTGGGGGAAGCCTTGGGAAGACCCAGCATGATTTTAGAAGAAGCTTCATAAATAAGCCTGGCTTACTAGGAAGAGAATGTTTACAGTTACAGACATGAGCTTGTAATATTCCTCTGGCTGGATAGGAGAGGCTGAGTAAGTTGCTGCTTGAAACAAAAGTAAGTTTCTGAAATGTTTCATTGTGAAATTTACGTGAATTGCACATTACTTTGTTTCTTCTTTAGAAGTTTTACTTTCTGTTTAAATAGTAAAGCTCATAACCAAATGATAGATGGTTCAGTGTGTGAAAAAATGCTTGGTAGGTCTGCTGGTATGTCGCTGCACTTTTTCTAAGTCTGCTTAGGAAAGAGGGGTGAAAGAAAAAAAATCTGTACGCTCTAAGGCATTGGTGTATATATGACAGTATGTGACAATATTTATTACATTCATTTAACCAGCATTTATTGTTTGGTCACTTTGAGTAGAGTTGATTTCTCGGATAAAATGTACAGGGTAGTGCCCCCAAATCCTGTAATTATGTAACTAGAAGATCTCCTTCTCTCCCTCCCATGTGCCCTTTCTTTCTCTTCGTTTTCTTCTTTGTCTTCTTCTCCTTCTCCTCCTTCTCCTTCTTTTCCCCTCTTCCTTTTTTAATTTCCTTTCTTCATTCATTGCTTGCTTTTTCTCCCTTGAGATCTAACTCAGAGTCTTCTGTCTACTACGTGAGCACACCATAGCTTAGTTACATGCTAGTGCTAATTACAAGTTTCAAGGGGTCTTTCTAGTGTCCATTATAGTTAAAGGCTGAGAAGAGTGGTAAGATACAAAAAATCTGTATGATGCAGGCCTAGGGTCACACAATACCCTATGCTCAGAGGTCTGCACTTATGCTAGAATGTGGTGAAAAAAAAATACTACATGTAATGTGTTGGAAGAGTAGCTATTTATTGAAAGAATAAGCAGGCTGCTGTGATAAGGACTGTGGGTAATGTATCTGGCAAGGTGAAGAACCTACTAAAGAGTTGAAAATCTTCAGACAAATAGTTTATACCTGAGCTCTTGCTGCCTAACAAGGAAGCATAAGCATTGCATTCTGGCACCTGCAGTCCTTCCTATTTTTGCTACATCTGCAAGTTTATATTCTTGGCAGCCTTCTGCTAACTTGGTGGATCTTGTGAGCAGCAGAGGTAGCCATAACTCCCTGCAAATTAAGATAAGAAAGAAGATGCAGTGCGGTGTGAAACCAGTTACCAGAGAACAGTTGGATTTAGGGATCATCGAATGACATGCTTTTCTGTATAAGTAAGAAAGCCCAGTTGGGTGGGAAGCATTCCTTCTCACCTGGGAGTGACTCACCTGAAAAGATACAGATAGAAGTGTGCACAGACATTTTCTGCTTCTAAAACTTGGCACTTTTAACCTTATAATTATTGTATTTATCCTTTTGGCCATGCATACAAAAGGTAGGGAATCTACCCTAATGGGTGGTGAAGAACTTCTTCCTACACATCATTCTCATAGTGGCATGCAGGATCTATTGGAAGAGGGATGATGGAGAGAGGGAAATGTTACAGAAGTAACTACTATGTGTGGAAAACAGAGCTGACACCAGCGTGAGAGTGATGGTAGAAAAGGTGGGGCAGATGAAAGGGGGCCACTGATGTCACAGAATTGACAAACTGCTATAGGCCGTTGTTGGAGCATCATGACTTAAGCACCATCGCCAAAGCTTTCAATCCTTAAAATAATTCTGTGGGTAAGTCTAATTCTATGGCTTTGGGGTAAATTAAAAAGTGGATAAAAGGGTGGAGAGGTATCTCAGCTGAGATGGTATCCATAAAACCCCAAGTCTGATCCCCAGATGTAATGATATATGCATGTAATCAAATGGGAAGTAGAGGCAGGCTGATTGGAAGTTCAAGGTGGTCTTCAGCCAGGTAGTGGGCCAAGCAAAAAAAAAAAGATGTGTGTGTGTGTGTGTGTGTGTGTGTGTGTGTGTACATCTTAAAAATTATTATGAGCAGTTTAGATACCTCTTACCATTCATGTTTTCCCTTTCCAGGGTTTACTAACAGTTAACGTTACTAGGCTTACAAATTTGTATTTACAAAGTGAATATGAAGACATGGCCAAGACTACAACAGCACAATACTCTTTAAAGGCTGACTGACTGCAAGGAAATCACCATCTTTAATGCTGTGCTGAAAGTCACAAAGGAGCAGTTTGACCATAATAGTATTTCCAAGAAAAAAACAAAACAAGTCTTCTGATTTTGTTGATTTACAAATACTTAAAAATGGCACGTGTTTTCACACAATGTGCTCACTGGGAAGTGGAGATGATTACACTTTTGAGTGCTGAAGGCTGTTTCTTAAAAGTATTGTAGTTACTCCTTCGGTGAAGTTTTCTTCTTTTTTCCTTAGTTCATCAACCCCAGAAGGATACATAAGTTAATGGAGTGTAAGGTGAAGCTTACACACAGGGCTCATGTCTCCCACACAACTGTGGGTTCATTGTAACTGTGCCCTGCTTTGAAGTAAACATGTCCATAAGTGATCACAGAAGGTATCAGAACCCAAACCCACTCTTTCCTTGGCAGTGGCTAAGACTTGGATGTCAGCTCCTGTGTTTTATGGTTTGATTTAGGAAAGACTGACAGGTTATACCATGCTACTCTATCTTCCTTGGCCAACACTGCACAAATGCCCTAGTGTTATACTGAGAGTTGGGGTTGATCTTAATGTTTCCTTTTATTACTGTTTCACATTGCATGTTCATTTGCCTTACATCAGGGAAAGCGGTGTTTAAAGAGGAGGGCTGCTGAGTTAGTCTATCAATGGTACTGACCGCAACAATTTTTCTTTTGTGTTTCTATAAATGAGTGAACATTTCATTCTCTAACACAAAAGTAACTTTAAGAGTTTACAGTAAAGCAAACATATTTTTTTTTCTGAAGGAGATATTACAAAATGATTCCAGTAATTTACATAAGTGGCTTTCTATCTTTTAAGAATAGTAGAATTACCCTTAATCTGCAGACAGAGTGGCTTTAAATTTTTATCATATCCAATATGAACTAAGTTTAGTTCATGAAAGCATATAACATTCTAATAAGACACGTACCAGAGATTTCAACTCCTAACAATAGTCTGTTTCATTGCTACATTCTCAACTTCAGTTAGAAGCTTTTCACATCGTTATCGTCCACACAGGAGAGCAGGCGAAGGGTGTGATGGGGGTCAGCAGAAATGCATTCCTATGTCTGGATAATAGTAAAAGGTACACATTCAGACTATAAGTCAGGAACAAACCTGTACGCAGCAGCCACCTTCTCTCCAGGATGTGCAGTTTTGAGATAGGCCTTCTCTATTTAGCCCTGGCTGGCCTGTCCTCACTTTGCAGGCCTGGCTGGCCTGGAACTCACAAAGATCCTCCTGCCTCTGCCCCCATCTCCCAGAGTGCTGGAATTAAAGGTGTGTGCCACCATGCCCAGCTGCCTCTTTACTTTTTAAGGGTGATTATAAATAAACTGATATAATGGGAAAACAGAGTTCAGATCTCTAAGCCTTGCTGGTCATGACTCCTTAACAAAGCTGACCATTTACAGCGATAGGTCAAGCCATGGGAACAAAGAGACTGTAAGACACAGTCCCTCTTTTCCTGATGATGGAGTGTACCAGACAGAAGAGTCTTTGCACGTGTTTAGTATCAGTGACTTCAGAAAGGTCCTATTGGTTGAAGTTGTATGCCAAATAGACACAAATAAAAGACAAAAGGAAAGATGATCCTCTGAGATCTAATAACATGGAAGAAGGAGCTGGAAACTGAGGTCCAATTTTCTCCTGAATTTGGTGGTGAAAAATCACAAGCATTCAAGCATTGAAAGAATTGTACATCGAATACTAGCATATTCGGAACCCACACCATCAATGTGAACTAAACCTGCTTTATCACATGAGGTATAGTCTGCAAATGAATGAAACTTAACAGGTCTAACTAGAAGAATCAACAGGGGCAGAAGGCTGGGAAAAAAGACTGGTTTGTAGTAGGCAGCTCATATCCCCTTCCATGTTTTACCAGCTTTGGAGTGAAAGAGTGTAGTTTGCTAAGTAGTATCTTTTCCAACTCTCCCAAAGATACCTAATCCCTGGAAACTGAATACGTTCTTGTTTGGCTGAAATGACTATCCACGTTTTGTGAGTGAAGTGCATGATTTTAAAGTGCGCATTTGTGACTGTGGAGTCCTTGAAGAGAGAAGCAGTAGGTTTTGTAAGGACTGAAGCAGAAGTCAGGAAGGAGAAAAAAAAATGCTACATTGCTAGATTTTTGAGATAGAGAAAGGGGCCACAAAGGTAGCTTCTAGAAGCCAGAAAGGGGTGGAAATAGATTCTGTCTCCAAACCTCTGAAAGAGTCTAACTCCACTGATGTGTTTTTAAGCTTATAATCTCTAGAATTTGAGAGTTACAAGTTTGTATTGCTTTCAGCCACAGAGTATATGGCAATTTGTTACAGCAGTAATGGGAAACTAATACAGTCATACAGTTGAAAAGACAAGCTGGGGATAGATCGGACTTTGTTTTTATTTTATTTTTATTTTTATTTTTATTAATTACAGTTTATTCACTTTGTATCCCAACTGTAGCCCCCTCTCCCATCCCCTCACAATCCTCTCTCTTCTCCTGTGCCCCTTAGATCAGACTTTGAATGCCAGACTAATTGAGTTCTCAGTGGGGACCCTTCAAACTGTTTGATCTTGGAAATGACTGACTCACAACTGAAAGATTTTTCCATCTGTGTTATATTAAAGGAAGATGAAATTATAGAGAATAAAATAGGTACAATAATATTAATGATAGTAATATTACCTATAACAATGACAGTCGCTGTGAGGATAGGAAGAGAAAGAGGAGGCAGTAATAGAGAAGTCCACCAAGGAAACACAGGAGGGTGATGGGTACGTTCCAGCGGCTAAAATCTTGCCTACAATAGTGGGTTTCATTCTAACCACTGACAAAAAGCAACCAAAAACCAAAAATAACAAAAACAAGAAACAAGTGAACAAAAACCACACATGAAATGAAAAAATAAAACAAAACAAAAATAAACAGTCAACCAACCAACCAAAACCACACACACACAAAATTCTACCTCCATAGGACTTAAACTTGATGACTGAATGGACTCAAGACAAATTTAAGAAACTAAAACACTGAATATAACATATTATATTTGAGAGAAAATAATGTGTGATTCTGATAAAGGAGTATTTATCGAAGGAGCACATTCTTCATTTTTTCTTATTCTTTTTGACGTTGAGATGAATGAATGCAAACACTCTGAAAGAGGTTTTATAATAAAGTATTTCACTAGCTGTCCCCTGGGGCTGTGAATTAAAAACTAAAGCTGAGAAGGGAGATTGGAAGAGTAGGGACAGACCATTAGAATCCCATAATTGCGTACCTGAAAGTCCTGTATGCTTTGATTCTGGTGGTTCTTACAGCTACCTTGCAGGAAAAGCTGGCGTTGTATGGTTTGGGTGTTGATGAGGCCGTGTCTCTGAGAGTAATGGCTACAGTGGCTCTTCTCAAAGGATATGCCTGTTCCTAGCATCGCCCTTTGCTAAATACCATAATTAGCTTCCTCAGATCTGCTTCTTGGTTGAGGCTTGTGTTTCTCAGTGTACTCAGTAAGACAGTCAGATAAGAAGAAAATCAACCCAATTTCTAGTCCAAAATACTGCCTTGAAAACCTTAAGATAGTATCTGCAGATTGACTTTGCCATTGGGGTCACTGACATAGTTACACACGTTCACTGATTATTTTAGTCTGTGTGAGGGCCTGTGTGAGATCCTGAGATGGTGACTAGTGAGTATGTATACATGTGTGTACATCTCCTACTGCAGTGAAGATGAAGGGGAGAAGAGACTAAGAGTTGATTCCATTGAGGTCTTTAAAGAGAGCGATAGAAGTTACTAATGATGAAGCCTTTAGGAAAGCAAAATGAGACCGAGCATGCCTGTTAGGTGGCGCAAGTGCAGCCTTGCTGTTCTACTGTCAAATAAATTGACAGGGACACTAATGAACAGAAATAAGGATAATTTACTGGGTTTTCCTACTAGCTGCTCGTCCGTGAGCTGCTTGTCAATGTGATAGGAATGACAGAAGTGGGACTGTAGCGGCTCGAGCAGTCACCATCAAAGGGACTTGGCTGCAGCGCTTTCTGTCTCAGTTCATAAAACAAAACCATGACTTCCTTGTATCTGGGAACACAGGGACTGCACTGAGTTTCTCAGAAGGGTAATTTATAAAGCCAGGATGCAAATAGGAGCTGTCGATCTGGACTGAAGAAGGGTGGCTAGGAGATTAACCTGTCGAACCCACTCTCAAATCTTTTATTAACAGAAGTCATTCTGTGGCCTGGTGCCTAATTGTCACCATGACCTTTGGGTCTTAAGTGATGAGTTAGAATCTGTAACAGAGCTTTTCTGACTAACCCTGGCCCAATGTCATTTTTACAAAGTTTTCTGCTCTTATAATCAGACACCAAATTCACAGTGTTGCTCACAAACCAAAAGCAAATAATTAAGATGAACATGAAAGTTAAAGGACCATATTGGTTAATATGTCCATTGTCAGCATGGTTGGATGAATTGCTTTATTAAAATGGCATGACAGATGCTAGACTTACCGTGCCATCACTTGCTGGAGGCACCTTCTGCACTGGTGGATTTCAGCCTGTATTTCCTCATAGGAAATTTCCAAGAAATGTCTGTGTAGAGGTAATCATTAATGAAATCCGTGTGTCTGATCATTCATGAGAACACTTGAAACCTTATTTTATTCTGAATGCGCTTTTCCAGTTTAGTTTGGGAAATGTAGATTCAGCAGGTTTTTAGGTACAAACAGTAACTATGTGGTGACAACGATAGGAGGAAAATTTTCTTCATATTTTATCCCTGAATCCTCACAATGACTTGGTCAGAGCAGGAGTAATGAGCTTCTTATACATAATAAAACTGGGGCTCTGAGTGGCCAGCAAGCTTTTTGGCTACAGACCTATGCAACAAGGATTTCAGTCTAAGTAGATGCTCCACCATTGGTAGATAATCAGATCAGGCAAGAAAAAGGTGAATTGGTTGCATTAAACATAATTGCATCTGTGAATATGTTGCGAGAATCATATCATGTGTCAGGGTCAAAGCTGTGTTGTTTCGCAGCCTCTTTGCTTCTGTTTCTGGCCACTCTTGTCTGACTTTGGCATGAATTCACGGTCTTTGCCACTAGGAATCAGTTTAGACTGAGTGGATTTCTTAGGGTAATTCCAGTTAGTCTCAAGATTAGTAATTTAGGTGAGGCACAAGCTTTTCTTTTGTACCTTGGCTTTTCACCATGTTACCATGGGTAGACCATAAGGTGGCTGCAGTGCTTTCTGGGGTCCAGCATGTGTTTGTGTTTTGTGATTACCTGGTTGCTTTGACATTCTTTATATCACTCATTTAACCCCTGCTATCATCTCATGTGACCACTGGGCTAACATTATTTACCTCATTTTGCAGAAGATGAAGCCAAGGTCAAAGTGTATGTGTATGTGTGTGTGTGGGGGGGGGTGTTTTATCAGCGGCCTTCAAATGTATCTGCTTGAGAAAAGATTCTGAGGGTTGAACAGTCTAAGGACAGCAGGTTTTCCAATGTGATAACACGATGTTTCTTATAGTTCAGTGGTAAACTATGGTTTGACCTAGGTAAAACATCCCATCACATAGCACACTTCAAGAAACACGGAAGATTATGAACAGTTTCTTTCTTTCTTGTTCTGCAAAGCCAGCATTCCAACTCTTTGAATCATAATTATTTCCCAGAGGAATGAGCAACAGTTTTCCAATAGCTGCATGTTTTAGTGTTTTTGTAGAAGGTTAGAGGAGAAGTCCCGTTTTCTTCCCGTGGTGATGCTCTCAGTCCTTGAACCCATGTCTGGAAGGCTCAGCTGTTTGTGTACATGGACACGTAGAATCTCCTTTTAGAAATACCATAATACACAGCAGGCGAGCTTCTCGGCATTGGTGTCATGCAAAACAGTGTCAACTGGGCATGGAGTGCCTGCTTACCCACATTCACAGAACAGTCTTTCTGTCATAGTCGGATGGTATTTATGGGGTTCATACCAAGCATCGGCACCCTTCTGGGCTCCAGGGGAAACAGCTTGAACCTGTGCTGGCTTCATAGGCTAGGGTGAGAGGTCTCCACAGAGACAAGCAGGTATCGAATTTCCCTCTTTATACAGCAGTTTATTAAGTGTAGGAGATTTCTCAAAATACAGCCCAAAACAAGGTTCCTTTTCCACCACCTCTAAGCTCAGTTTGTTTCCTTTAACAAAAGTGATTCTAAGTGTTGGCCTGTTTCCAGGATGAATAGTACAGCGTCTTACACTTCTCAGAGTGATCAGATGAAAACAATAAACACAAATGTCCTGCCCTGGAGTCTCTATTACAGCTCTTAATAAATCTTTTCTTGTGCTTGAAACACACACACACACACACACACACACACACACACACACACACACACACGGTTCACTAGCAGGGTACATGTAAAGACAATGCTACTTTCTGTGTCCACCGTCAGTGCTACAATATTAAACAGAAGTGGACTGCAGGTCTGTGCTTTCTTTCCATTTTTTTTAAGTGAATTTATTTCTCCACAGAGGAGTTTTGTAGCTCTCTTGCTGTAGAAGTTGTGCCCAGCTCCAGGCCTGCAGACTGCTGACACACAATTAATCTCACAAATTTATGAATGCCAAAGCAAGCAGCAAAATGAAAACAACTGGGGGAATGTTTAAGGGAAATAATTGGACTCTATCCAGATGTGCATGTGTAAAACATCACCCCTTAACTCCTCCTCCATATCCTGTCTGAGGACAGGATTTTTTTCCCCCCTCAAAAATAAACTGGGGTTATTTGAAAGAAGTTGTGGTCTTTGACTGAAACCGAATAAGCAAAGCCAGGGCAGTCATGAGTGTGTGTGTTCCCTCTGCCTTTGTTTCTTAATTAACTCAGGGCACTGATGAATCAAGCTGCCTTGTGGCTGTTCTTGGTAGCCGTTATTCCAAGCCGAGGCACCGCATTTCATGATAGCAGACACGAGTGCTTCTCTCTTGATTTTTGTTGTTGCTGTTGTCACAGATTACACCCCTTTAACACGAGAAATGAGCAACATTAACCTGGATGGTGCAACTTAGTCAGAGGTAAAGAGAAATGTTTAGAAGAATGTTTTAACAAGTTTTGAATGTAGGTCTCAGCCCGTCAAAAGAGGTAGAAACAGGAAGAGAAGAAATGTTTCTTTAAGAAGCTTAGCTTGGTAGTTCAAGTATAAAAACTATTTTGGCTTTGTGTGCATGAAATTACCTTTAGATGTCTGTCACTGGTTGGGAGAAACTCTAGGTTATGGGTCTTCATAAATATTTGCTTTTCTCTTGATGTACATGAGAACAAAAATAAATAGGAAATTAAATGACAATGGACCTGCTAAAAAGTGTTCCTAAGTGACAAAACCCTGTCCTAAATGTGTCCCTTTCTGCTTTGCTCTTCCCAGGGAATTAAATAGCCCAGAGTCCCAAGATTAAATTTGTGATGTGTTTATCATGCCCCTGACCCCTGTTTCATGTATCTCAGGCTAGCTTTGAACTCTCTACGAAGGCAAGGATCACCTTGAACTTCTGGTAGTCATGAATTTACCATTGTAATGCTGGGATTAGAGGCATATGCTGCCCTGTCTGGCTGTCTGCCCTGTCTTATAAAGCTACCCGGAGCTTTATGCATGCCAGGCAAGTACTCACCAACTGACCCACATTTCCAACCCAGGGAAACAAGTAGAGGACTGGGAATGTCTACTATTTCATCGTGTTTAAGGAAGGTTTATGAGTCCTGGTTGCCAAAGGTCCCACTGTTGGTGGCTGATTTCTATCATAAAGCACCATTATTGGAACAGCATCCCAACTTCATTTTGAGAGTAAGAGTTGAGTTTCTAGTGTCCTCTAACTGAACAGGTATTACTTTAAAGCTTAACTTTAGTATCATAATCTATTCTCTTAGTTCCTTTACCAAGAACTAGGAAAGGAACTAGGAAAAGAACGAGGGATGTTTTCCTAAAAGAAAACTTGCCAGAGAAAGCGAGTGTCCCATGGCAGGTATCCAGAGTGGGAATGGAATGCACCCAGAGAAGGATGAAATGGTTGTGTTAATGTATGTTCATATGTGTATATCTACACACGAGTGTGAATATATATGTTCATGCACATATGCACAGTGACGAATACGATCTTTGTTTTGTGTCTCTTATTTTCCTCTACATTGTCTCCATATACTCCTTACAGAGATGTACTTCAGATAGAGGTGGGATCAGGTAGAAGCAGACCCTGGTGTGCTGTTGCAAGGTCTACCTACGGGGACTTTGAGCAAGTCCACCGGCATGTATTTATATTTCAAACACAAATAATTGTGGAAATTTTAAATATATCTACAGTTACCTACCATGTGAACATGTAATTTTTAATGTTAAAAGCACTCCACATTATTCAACTTAAAAATATATTAGCATAAATTAAATTTAGTCTCATAAATATTTGGTATATAAATACTTAAAATTTCTCGTCTGATAGCTTACGAAATATACAGTGATTCCGAGTCTCAGAACAAACTAGGACCCAGCGGAATCTGTGGAAACTGAAGTGTCAACCAAGGAACATGCATGGACTGGACCTAGGCCCCCACACAGATGTAGCCAGTGGGTAGCTTGGTCCTCACATGGGTTGCCTAGTAAGGGGAACAGGGGCTGACTCTGATATGGACTCTGCTGCATGCTTTTCCATCACTCTCCCCTGGTGTTGCTACCTCTCCAGGACAGAGGGAAGAGGATGAGCTCATTCTGGTGCAGCTTGATATGCTGGGGTGGTGGAGGGATGGACTCCCCTTCTCTGAGGAGTAGGGAAGGCGGGATATGGGAAATAGAGAGGGAAGAGGGAAGAAAGGGAAGAGAGGAAGGAGGGGGCTATGACTGGGATATAAAATAAATAAATAAAAATTAAAATATAAAGAAAACCAAATGCAATGAAACATTACAGATGTTTTCAGCAAAGGATGTGTCTGGTCTCTTGCATGATTACACATTGGTTGCTTAAATTTTTACATGACTTGGTAAATACATTCAGATGCTCTCTTGTTTGAGAATTAGCAATGTAGTATATCAGCATCACTACTAATCAAACAGCAGCCATAGCAATAACAGCAATGTCTGGGCCATTGGCTCAGTGGTGCCCTATGGCTTGACTAATTTACTTGTGGTGCCTCAACTTTCCCCTGTAAAATTTTGTTGGTATTGCTCTCTCATTCACCTGAAAGGTATGAAAACCATTATATTTATTGCTATACCCTGCAATCATTGTTCACAAGTATCCACTCTTTCACTCCTTGAAATCAGCTTTTTGTACTTGAGCAGCCATCTCCATCTATAGAGCAACCAGATGCCAAGAGGGAATCTTTTGTCTGTTTGTCCTTTTATACTTCTCAATAGTTCCTCAAGTCTTGTTGGTTCTTTTATAAAATACGTATTTCAGGCCCACTACTCTTTTCTTTTGTTTGTTCAGTCATAAGCCGAGCGTGAGTAGCGTGAGCAGCAGCAAGGGCCTCTCACTATCCCTCTCCTCTACCCTGTTCTTTGGGCTTTCTCACAAGTAGCTCCCAGCGCAGTCTTAAAAGGATAAGACAGACCATATTGTTCCTCTCTCGCTTAAAATCTGCCAGGAGCTGTAGTTTCATGGGGGTTCAGTGTAGTCTTTAATTTGACTCCCACGACTCAGCCCTTTCCCCACTGCTTCACCCAGGCCAGCTCTTTCTGAACGAGGGCCTACACACCCTCAGCTCCAAGATATAATACAATTGGAACTTTTCTTTCTTTCTGAGACTTTCAGAATTCCCCTTCTACTCAGAAGTCAGACCTCTCCCAGTGTACTCCCTAATGGTACCTTCTGATTTTCCCTTGAAACACTGATTCCAGTATGTAATCACTTATGTATCTGGGCATCTGTTTCTTAGCGTAAGCCCCAGGAGGCCATGAGCTTTACTCTCATTGTTCACTAGTGACTCCAGAGAGATGCACATATTGCCTGGAATGTAGAAGGTTCAAAAAATGGCACCAGGCCAAGCGCTAGAAATGCAAAGCTAATTTTACCCTGGTCCCTGGTCTATGTGAACTCACAGTCATTTAATGAGAAAAAAACATGAACAAGAAGTGCTTGGAATCATTCCATAGCTCAGAGAGGTTTTTTCAAAGATGGCTTGTAAAGACCAAGGGGAATAATTTATATTTCAAGAAGTCATACATAGGAAAGCAGTATCATGACTCAAGAATCTCTCAGTTGGAAGGAGCGTTCACACATCAGGACTCCATTCCTACTGGCATATGCAGGAACGTTGTTAGATATTTAGAGTTGTGTGAACCATCAGAACAGAAAAGTTGCTAGTTAGTTTTAAGTTTTAAGACCTTCTTACCCCCTCCTCATCTGTGTGTGTGTGTGTGTGTGTATCCATGCAAAACTCTACCAAAACAATAATTTCCTGATACAGTGAAAAATATGCCCTTAGAGAATATCCTTACTTCCAACATCCTTGCAGAGAGCAAAGGAATGCCAAGTTTAAGGAGAGATACTGAAATCTGCTGTAGATGTTGACACAGAGATTAAATGAAGACTTGAAAAAGATGGTGCTTCCAGCATAAAGCAGGCAGCACATATTGTTCTGTGATAGCTTCTGGAATCTTCCTTTCAAGGACATAAAGAACTCAAACAATTCCATGCATAGGGTCATGGGACTTACAAATGTAGTCTGAATTTAGCATCTCATACTCAGATTTATTAAACAGGTAAAGACAATTGCTACTTAGTGAAAAGGTTAACATATTTCCAACTATTCAGATTTCACAGCTTTTCCAAGACATATACACCAGATGGATTAGATCCTGCCTGTAAAGGGATAGTAGTGCTTCTGCAGCTTGAAAGGTGGAACTTTTAAAAATAGAGATCTAGTGTTTGTTTAGAACAGTGGTTCTCAACCTGTGGGTCATACCCCTTTGGATGTCAAATGATCATCTAAGACCATTGGAAAACACAGAAATTTACATTACAATTCATAACAGTAGCAAAGTTTCAGTTATGGAGTAGCAATGAAAATGAGTTTATGGTTGGGGGTCACCACAACATGAGGGATTGTATTAAAGGGTCAGAGCAGCAAGAAGGTTGAGAACCCACTGGTTCAGAAGTTGAAACATCTCATTCCCTCTTTTAGATAATTGACCTCCACCCCAGTATTAAATAGCAGAATAGGGAGAGCAAAGCCAGACTGTGAGATGAGCCTGAACTGCCTTTTAAGAGGAATTTCATTGGCTCTGTCGGACATTCCCTTTTCAGGCTGTCAATTTTAAAAGATAGATTGTTTTGGAAAGTATAAGCTAGGTATGAGTGAGGATGAAGGAGAGGTCAACCTAGAATTTATGAAGTACAGGATCTAGGCTTTGGACTTAATATGTATCTTCCACAATACATATCTCTAGTGCCTCCCATTTTACAAATGTAAAATCCAAATTCCTTTCCCTGTAACTTTCCATAATTACTTCATGAGTAAACATATACCATGGAGCTGAGATGTGGTCTCCCTGCTAATCTGCATGGGCCCCATCATCCTTCCTCTGCACACCCAAGACCTTCTCGTAAATTCACCCATGAGTTGCTTCCCTCTCTCGATAGCAGAGTGTGGGACAACCAGAGAGTGCTGGCTATCTGCAATAGAAACAGAGGTGGGAAGAGAGCAACAGAGGAGATGAGGGAGGAGAGAGAAGAGTCTGGAAGCTTGGCCAGTCTACACACAGTGCAGCCTTCCCTGTGGGGTGTCGTGGGTCCTACACCAGGAAGTTGTGCTCTGCACTCCCAGGGGCTTTGGAAGCAAAGCTAACATGGACATGCAAGCAGCTCCTCACGTGACCTTATGTGTGTAGGTGACAAGACTAAAAGCCCTCCTTTTGGTGCGTGGACACCTGAAATGAAGAGTACCAATATGCACTTAGGCCCTTTGTGATAAATCCCATGATCACCCTTGTTCCAACTGTATTCTCTCATTGGGACCTTGAATCAGAAGGAGCAGGAAAGGGAAGTATACAAGACAAATGGAAGAGAAACTCGGGTTTGAAAGAACCATTTTGTATTTAGGTTGAACCGTGGATTGTAGATTTAAAACATTCAGCTCTTCACTGCACCCACGGTGGGTGGGGCGGCTTTGTAACTGGGTTTCACCTAATTCGTTCTATGTGCTTGGCAAAGGGAATGCTGAAATGAGAGCCACATTCCAAAGGGTCTCTAAGGGAAGCGAGGTCACACTGTATTGAGAATTATATAGCAACCTGGCTTGAACAAAGGTCTTTTTTTTTTTTTTTTTGGTTTGGTTGGTTTTGGTTTTTGTTTGTTTTCAATGTGTTGGTGTGCTTAGGACTCATTCTTCTGGCATTCTGTAATTTTTTTTCAGCTATTTCAGAAGGTTCTAGTGTAAATATATAATAATCAGTGCATTATACTAAATAAGAAAGTCTGCTAAATAATTTAATCAAGTTAGCTAAGTTGATTTTATAGCTCGTTTTAAAACTGGAAATAAAATAATGTAGAAGGGTTTATTGATTAGTTCCACTATGATAATAAGCCGTGAGAAATGTCTGAGACACATTTTGACTCTCTTTTTTTTTCCTGAGGAATTTGGCCCACCCTTAAATAAAAATTGTTCTTTAATTCCAAGCAGTCTTATTGTAAACAGTTGTTAAATTTTACATTATTTTATAATTGGCTTTGCTGCTTCATACAATTTAATTAAAAAAAAACATGAGAAGCAAGAAACTAAATATCATTTATCAGTAGTGACAATAAAAACAGGAATGGACAGAAATTCCACTTAAAGTTCACTTTTCTGGGAAGACATTCCAGAATCTGGGGAACGAAGGAAGGTCTTTTGGGTGGGCTCAGGGTCCAAGGGGAGCAAGGCCTGCAGACTTTTGAAGTTGTTTTTGCTTACAACCAACATTACCTCAAAGTGCAGAGTGCACAAGACTTAATTTAAATGTCGGTTACGAATTCCAAGAAATGTGGAGATATAAACCAGAAAGACAGCATGACCTAGAGAGCTGAGCAAGAGTTTGGGAATGTGGACTTTAGGTTGACCCTGGGGCAGATTTTTTTGTTTGTTTGTTTTGTTTTTAGCTTTTAGTGGTGATGCAATACAGTGTCTATTTGCCTCAGTATCGTTACGCACTTACCAGCTACAGGTAGACTAGAGCATATTTCCTTCTATTTGAGGAAGGAAATAGTAAAAAGTACAGTGTGCTCTCTTCCCACCCCTACCCCTATGAAGATGACATAAAGGGTTAGTACAGCGTCTTGCTCTTTGTGAGTGGCCTGAGAGCCATCTGCCTCTTTGAGCTTAAAGTTGCTCTTTCTTGTTCCTCCCTGGCACTACTTGCCCTCTACTCATGGCCAATCCTGCAAAAGGTATGAGAATCAATTGTCTACCAAAGTTTTGAGGAAAACTTTTGCCCGCCCTAAAGTGTACACTGTTGGCATCTGTGGTTCGTAAGGTTCTTTAGCTGTGTAACATCACGGGACTTTCAGACTTTTCTTCCTCAGAAAATGGTGCGCATTTGCAAAATGACTTCCCAAGGTCCTTGACACCCAGGACTGTCCGTGGGTTGTGATTATGGACCATGGTCTCACAGGATATATTTCTAAGTTCTGAAAGCAGTGACAACCAGCTTGTCTCTGTGAGCAAAGCCACTCCCCTTGGCCAGGTGACCTTGTGGAGAGGAAACATCTGTGCAGCATGACACATTCCCCTCTGCTCCTGTCTCTCTCTGCCCCTGCTCTCTGGCGTCAGGAGGGCTCACTCAGAAGACCTCACAACTTAATGTCAGTGTGCTTCCCAAGGTCACACCAGAGGTTTGAACAGGTTTCCTTTTCTTCCTGACTTGGCCCAGGAAAACCCTACCCATCTTCAGAACTATCGCATTGGCCTCTCACCACGGTAGCCTAATGAATAGCAGTCACAAACCTTGTTGAAGGTTAGATACTAAGACACTGCCCCTAATTCTTTTCTCAATTCCTCATCATCCTAAGTGACAGTGACCTAAACTGAGGCTCAGAAGGCTCCCAGTCACTGCTAGTAATTAGGGTGAGTAATAACAATGATGACATCTTGTATTTTTATGTCACTTGCTAGGTATTGGGCAGTGTCTAACCATTTCACAGAAATTAACTTACCATTATAATTTGAGGCATAATCTAATAGCCTTACAGCTTAGAAAGCCAATACAGTAAAAATGCTAAGTAACTTGCTTAAAACCTGTCAGCTGGTAGCTGATGGTGGCTGGGATACAGGGGTAAAATATGTCTGGTGCCAGCATCCCCCCAATTTTTGATTCACTGAGTTTCTTCCATCACCAGATATAAGAGTCAGGTGTTCAGAGTTGGTGCGTTTTTCCTTATGCTTCTGGAACCTCCTGCTTAACTACAGAATATTCAATTCACATTAGAGGTTGCTTTGGATTGCATAGAAAACTGGTTCACCCTTGAACATTTTAGGAGATTCTTTACTCTTGTCGTATCTTGACTCCCCTTCTTGTTCTCCCCAAGAGTTGACCATTCTCTTAAAAGTCTATGCTTTTCGAGTTCTGACTTTGCCATAGAGTTTTCATTTTTGGTGGTAGATAAATTCATGAAAGTGTACATGACACTGAAAGTATGCCATCCAGTGTGAAGCCCCGTGGCTTCCATTCTGACTGTCTACACTAACTGTGCGGTTTGTTGAGTTGTGTACTTTGGCATGGCTAATTTCAGTGATTTTTTTTTTTGTCTGTAATGTTTTTTTCTATATGATAAAGTTGAAAGGAAATAAAATTTAAGAAGTAGTCTAGTACCAGGTCGAGGATGTGGCCCAGTGGCTAAAACACTTGTTGCAGAGAAGTGAGGACCCGTGTTCGGGTCCTCATCCACATTGTATGGTTACTGCCCACCTGTAAGTCTAGTGTTCTAGAGGTGGAGACTGGATCCCGTGAGCAAGAGATGTACTTGCTAACCTGGGGAGCTCTGGATTCAGCAGGAGACCCCCTCTCAGTAACTAAAGTGGGGGGGTAAGGAAGGCACCCAGTGTCTTCATATACACACACACATACACACAGACATGCATATGAACACATATGCAAAGTGTGTATATACACATCATGCACTCACACCCACCAAGATCAATTTTATATAAATTGATGCTAAAATACTTGTTTATATAAACTTATTAGAATTTTTAGACAGTTTTAATCTAGAGAAAACTCAAGCAGACGCTAGAGTTGATGCACTTCTTAGTTTCCCTTTTTTAATTTATTCACTTTCCATCCCAAGGGTAGCCCCTCCCTCCTCTCCTCCCGGCCCCATCCTCCCTGCCTCTTCCCCCACTATCCTATTCCCCTAGTCCTCAGGAAGGAGGAGCCCTCATCACCTACCAAATGACCCCAGCCTCTCAAGCCTTACCAGGACTGCCTGCATCCTCTTCTTTTGTGGCCTGGCAAGGCAGCCTCACCAGGAGGAAGTTAGTTTCCCTTTGTAATAGTTCACATTATCATCATAACTGCTGAACCAATATCAGTACATTGCTACCACGGGCTATGTTATTAACCACCACTATAATAATTAACTAAAGTTCATGGTTTATATTGTGGTTCACCTTTGATGCTTTGCATTCTATGGATCTCGAACATACAGTATCCATCACAAGGAATAGTTTCACTGGTCTTAAATACACCCAGCCTTTCTTGACTTTCTCTCGCTATCTAAACCCTTGAGAAGCACTGCTCTTTTTATTCTTTATTGTTTTGCTTTTCCAAAATGTCATATAATTGGAATGATATGGTACGGAGCCAGACTGCCTTATTTCACTTAAAAATATTGCATCTAAAGTTCCACCATGTTCTTTTGTGGCTTTGCAGCCTCTTTCTTTTTCATTGATGAATAACAGCATTCCACTCTCTAAATGAACCACAGTTTATTTATATATTTCCCTGCACAAGCACATCTGGATTGCTTTCTGTATTTGGGCAATTATGAAAAAACGTTGCCATAACATTTGTATACATGTTTTTGTGTGAGCATAAGGTTTGAACTCATTTGGATGACAATGGAAGAGTGCAATGGTTAGATTCTATGGTAAGACATCATTTAACTTTGTAAGATACTGTCAGAGTTTCTTCAGAAACGCTTCTGCCATCTTGCATCCCCACCAGAAATAACTGTGTGTTCTTGTTGTCCCTGTCTTTGGCTCTTCAGTGTTATCAGTTTTTCAGCTTCTAGTCATTCTCACTGTTGCATCCTGTTTCTCATTGGAGTGGCTTTTTCAATTTATAGTCCCCCTGGTGATGTATGATGCTGAGACCCATTCATTGGCTTACATGCCACTTCTTTTACTTTCTTGAATAAGGTATCTGCCCATATCTTCATTCATATGTTTGTCTTCTTAATTAATATTATTACTATTAATTGTATATAGTAGGTTCCATTAAGACATTTTATACATGTATATAATGCACTTTGATCATATTCACCCCTGTTCTTCTACCCTGTCTTGTTATCCACAGTCCCATTGATCCCTTTCCTATTCCTATCTAGTCTTCCCTTCTATTTTCACATATTTTTAATATTTTTTGATGACCCAAAGAGTTTCATTAGAGTTGCTTATAGAGGTGTTGTTTACAAACGTGAGTATCTGTGCCAGTGTTTATACTACTGAATAAAGTGTCTGTTGTTGCCCATTTATCATTAGCTGCAACTAAATTCTAGGGGTTTAGTACTGTCATGTGAACTGTCTATGATGGGATGTTGACAGGCCCAATTTTGTCCAAGCCTTGCACAGGTAATCACAGACACTTTAAGGTCAAGAGTGTACTGGCGATGTCATGCTCTGAAGTCTGTGGACCTCAGCACTCCCCACCTTCTTTCACCTTTCACCTTCTACTTTTTTTCCCCCCTTCTACTGAGATATCCCCTGAGCTTTGGAGAAGATGAAACAAGTGTCCCAACTTTTTTTAATTGGGATTCAGGACTGATGACACCGAAGAGTCAAAGTCAGGGGCAACAAGAACACACAGTTTGTATTGTTCAAATAAGTAGTTATATATATTACATATATCTTATATTATAATATATAGAAAGGTGAGGGAGGAGCTACAATTGGGATGTAAAGGGAATAAATTAAAATATATGTAATATATTATATATAATATATAGTTACATATATGTATATTCAGATATCTGCCCTTTATTAGATTTGCACTTTCCAAACATTTTCTCCTATCCTACGTTTTGACTTTTCAGTGTCTTAGAAGTGATTGCGAATGTTCAACTTGGCAAAATCTAGAATCATGTAGGAGACAAACTTCTGTGTACACCTATGAGGGACTGTCCTGTTTAAGTTAGCCTTAGGCCTCGCCTATGAGGGATTTTCTTGATTTGGTTCATTGAGTGGGTAACCTGCCCACAGTGAGTGGCATCATTCCCTAAGCTAGAATCCTGGACTGTATCAAAAGGGAAAAGCAAGCTGAACATGAGCACTGCTTTCTTCTTCCTGCCTGTGGATACAATGTGTGTCCAGCTGCTTCACTCTCCTGCTGCCTTGATTTCTTCACCATAATGAATTACACCTCAGACTATGACCCAAAATCATCCTTCTATTATTAAGTTGCTTTGGACAAGGAATTCTAGTACAGCAGTAGAAAAGTAACTAAGAAAGTGGCCTTCCCTGAGCAGAAGT
Source organism: Meriones unguiculatus (assembly GCF_030254825.1). Classification (NCBI taxonomy): domain Eukaryota; kingdom Metazoa; phylum Chordata; class Mammalia; order Rodentia; family Muridae; genus Meriones; species Meriones unguiculatus. The sequence continues at coordinate 83,384,752 of NC_083359.1, read as the reverse complement.
TTTCAATGAAATGAAGTCTAACATCAAATTGTTTTTTCATTCATGGACTGTGATTGTAACAGCTGTATTTAAACTATATCATCAAATCCAAGTTCCTTTAGATTTGTTTTATAGGTTATTTTCTAAAATTTATAAAGATTTTCTGTCTTGCATCAATGATCCATTTTGAGTTACTTTTCAATGAAAAGTATAAGTCAGGGACTGGAGAGTTGGTTCAGCATTTGCTACTCTTGCAGAGGACTTCCTTTTGATTCTTGGTTTGAAAACTCCAGTTTCAGGGATTCTGACACCATCTACAGGAACCAGACATGCACATGGATCACAGAGCAGATGCATATACAAAATGCCCATACACAGAAAATAAAAATAAATCATTTTTTTAAATAAGAAAAGTGTAAGCCAAAGATATGTACAGCTCTCCCGCTTGCATTTGGATGTGTATTTCCACAGCATTTATTAAAAAGTCTATCAGTTTCCCTCTTGGGTTGAAGTTGATTTAGCAACCTCTGTGATCCATTTATGGGACTATCGTTTTATTTCTTTTCTTTTTCTTTTACTTTTTTTTTCCTTTTTCTTTCTTCTTTTTTTCTTTTTTGGTCTGTTCTTTCATCAGTACCACATCGTCTTATTTTCTATGGCACTCTAGAAAGTTTTTAAGTAGAGTAATGTCAGCCCTTTTGTTTTTATGTCTTTCATTTGTTTATTTTTTCATATGTGCAATGAAATAGAAAAGCAAAATGTCTTCAAAATGTATATTGCCTTGGCTCTACAAACCAAGCTAGGGCATATTCACAGCTGAATACAGTCAAGCCTTTATTTCCATAAACAGGAAATCTTCATTTGTTTTTCTGTTATTTCCTTCTGTCATCTTACTTTCCTCATACACATCTTGTGCAAAGTTTGTAAAGCATGTTCTGCTTTTCTTCTTTGATACTAATGTAAATGGTATGATATTTTAGCATCAGCTTTAAATTATTTATTATTGATATAAGAAGACATTGACTTTAGTTTATTAACATTCTTTCTATCTTAAAATTTTGTTTTAATAATGTACTAGTTTCAGGAGTTTATTTTTCATTTTATTAATCTTTGAGATTTTTCACATTGACAATTATATTATCTGAACAAATGCAGCTTATTTATACAACCTTTCTCTGACTCCCACACTCACAGACACACCTTTTATTTTCTTTTTTATCATACTGCATCAACTAAAATTTCTAGAATGATATTGACTAGGAGAGGGTACATCCATGTCTTATTTCTAGTCTTAGGAAGAATAATTTAGTTGTTGTTGTTAATCATCAACTATGATACCAGCTTTAGATGTTCTTGGAGATGCTCCTTATTGAAGTTTAGAAGTATCCTCTATCCCTAGTTCTCAGAGAGATACTTTTGTATCATAGATGCTAGATTTTAATTGCTTTTTCTGCCTATGGTGACAAAATCATATAATAAAGGGGTTTATTAACTAACTTGTTTATTTAGACTAAATCATGCTTGGTTTTGATATGTAATTCTTGTTATACATTGTTATTTGTGACTTAATGATATGTGGTTGGAATTTTATCTATGTTAATGAGTTATATTGGCCTTTAAATTTCATTTCTTGTGATGACTGTATCAGTTTTGCTTTTACAGTAAAAAAAAAATCTAAGTTGGGTGTGCATCATTGTTTTCACTTTCTGGGAAAATTATAGAGAACAAGTGGAATTTCTTCTTTAGCTATCAAAACTCACCAGTGAAGCCATGTATGTCTATTGCTTTATTCTTAAAGGATATTTACTATTGATTACATTCAATAGAATTGGGCCTATTCAAAAATTTATTTACCTTTATGAAAGTTTTAGTAGATTGTGTCTCTAAAAAACTGTCTTTCAAATATACTGTTTCTAAAGAATTTATCTATTTTTATACATATTTCATACTTTCTACTTAATGTATTTTTCTTCTACTAAATCATTCCTGCAGGTACAGATCATGTTTTCAAACCTTACATTGGTATGATTTAACACCATGACTAGGATATTTCAATGAATATTGAATGAAATAAATTTCTCCACTATATCAACTGGACATAGGAAGTAAAACCAGAAATACTACAATTATAACATGGAGGATAGAAGATTATTATTTGTATCATAAACTATTAACTCCTTAAAAAGCTTATTGTTTTTTCTTTTATTAATTTAGGACAGGTTCTTACTATGTTTCCCAGGATGGCTTCAAACTCACAACACCCTTCAGGTACCCTTCGAAGTGGATGTGGGACAGAAGTTTTCTGTCCAGAAAACCTTTTACACTTTACGAGGAATTAAATAATTCCTTCCAAACAGTCAAGTTCCGTACTACATTTCTATTGTTTAAGAATAAGCTGACAGACAATGAACAAGGAAAATCTAATGTTACCGAAGAGTTAGTTTTTACCCAAAGTGCAGTAATTGTAGAATTATAAACACGTGACTCATCTCTTTTTCAATGTCTGGAAGCTATCTGTTGCGTAAAACAGAGCACACCTGAGTAGACGCATAGACATGATAACCATACAACCCAAGCGCTACCGAAGTGAACTGATCATTAAAAATTACAAAACAGGAAGTTAGCCTTATAATTTAAGTTTCTGCTTAGTCTTTGGCTATGATTAAATATTATGTTTAAGACAAAGAATGAGCTGGAGGGTCTTTTTAATCTCTGCTCTGTTGGGTTAGCTGCTGTTGTGCAATTGAGTACCTTGTGTTCCCAGAGGATGAGCCACAAGCTGCTCCCTCTGGACCCTGTGTTTAGATTATTCGTGAGCTCTCAAGTGCTACATCCGCTGAGGCTTGGTGTTGCATTTCATTGGTGTGTTCAGGCTCTTTTGGTCAGAGAAACTGAAGTATAAACATTGTGCTGACAAGTTCGGGTCGAGGAGCAGTTCTTGGTCACCCAAGCAGGTTTCTAAGGGACCGCTGGTAGTGGCAGCAGCAGCAAGGTTTTTACGTGACATCTGATCCCAGACATTTTGCATATGTTCAATGCTCTGTGAATCTATTTTTGAAATGTGTGGTGATTACAGTAAACAGCACAATTTCATTGTGACATTGTTCTTGTAATATTCCTCATATTATTTATCTGGATTTCATTGCTATAGTCTAGAAAGTTTGCTTTTGTAGTAACTCTGTTTTTAAAGTAGATAACAAGAGACCACTGCTCTATGTCTTTAAAATAGTGTAGTTGTATTCTGAGTGGATTACTCCCAGGATAAAATGTATGCAATTCTTAGTTGTAACTCTCAAAGGCACAATGGGTAATTCTAATCAAAGTTTGACTGCTGGATTGTTTACTTATGTAGTGCGTGATATCTTCAAGATCAACTTGGTTCTTGAATTCCATAACTATAAATGGGTAAAACTGTACGTTACATTTTACTAGACTAAAAGTCATTGATCTGTGTCAAGTAAGCATTTGTAGCCAGTCCTTTGTTATCACTAAATACGTTTGTAAGAATGATACCTAAATTTGGCATGAGGTAGTTTCAAAGTAAGCAGAGTTGTGGTTTGACCCTCAAGTGCTGAAGGCCTTGGCTTTAGAATTCCTCCATTCTTTATGACAAGAACCTTTGTATCTTTCTCTTTTACTTCTCTACCAACAGGAAAATGGTCACACCAGTCTCATATGGTTGGCTCATGAGATGTTTGAAGTTTTATTGTCTTAAAAAGACTTTAGCAGTGTGTAACATCTCCCAGCTGAAGGTACATTTTGACAAAGGTCATATATAGTGCCTCTTTTTTTGGGTGCAATTTGAGTCCTGTTGAAGAAGCTTTACAATGTAAAGGCTTTCGTAAATGTATTCTCAAATTTGAAACTGATATGTAGGAATTTGTTGTTTTATTGTTTTGTGATGCTGTTCTTGTAGAGTTTCCAGAAGAATGCACCTAACAGTCTCAACAGCAGATGGAAAGGACAGGTACAGACTTTCTAGAATGGATGTGGAGATTTGTCTAACTAAACCCCTGCAGTTTAGACTTGAATTCTGTTTATTCCACCAGAATTAAATTTCTATTCCTTTCTTAGGCATTACTAGAGTAACATGTCGGCTTCTAAAACCCAGACCACCCAGAGCTCATCAAAACTCAAGTGTGTGGTTGCCACTTTTCCCTACAGGCCCTGTGTACCTATAGTTCTCATGCGTGTTCTATCTTCAGTTAATGGCCGCCACAGCTATGCACACCTGCAATTTCAGGCATATGTGAAAAATTGATATATTTTCCTGCTTTGTGTAGGATATGCTTAGGCAGAAGCTCTGTTTTTCCCCTCCTTTTACCACAAATATGTGCCACTGAAGACTTCATCAGAAGGTCAGGCTGGTTCCATTGCTGTCTTGACACAGCTCAGGTGTGTAGAGTTTTATCCACCCGTTCTGCACCATCCATAGAAATGTTTCCCCAGTGAAAATACAGGCAATGAATGCACTAGCATTGTTATGGTGTAACCTTCACAGGGGCCTTCCATGAAGGTCCCAGAGAGGGTCTTGCTGATTTCCACAGGTATGTCGCCTCCACTTCAGCATTGTTGGCCTGAAGTATCTTCCTTACACCTGTTTTCCAGCTGCTGTGTTCTGCCTCATGTTCTCCAGCTTAATTTGTCCATGGTCATGTGTCCCAGCTGATTATAATTGTCATGCTTCACTTTGTTCGTTACACACTGCTAGTCAGGGATGAGACTTCTGAGTACCTGCAACACCCCGCAGATGCTCAGGTTGCACCAAGGAGCAGAAGCCTCTTCACTCTGGCTATGTGTTTGGCTTCTGCCATTGTCTCTTGACTTTGTCCTGGATTTGCTAGATAAAAAAGAAGTACCTTATTAATATTTTCTTAGTCAAGTTAAAAATGCATGAGAAAGCCCTGACATGGTATTTAAGGGACCAGTCCTGTGTATGAAGTTGATTCCAAGACCCTGATAAAGACAGTACAAAAATTGACTTACACTCACTACGTACACACTTCTTTTGTAATGCATTGAAATGAATCTTGACAAGGAGGTCAAGGAGTCAACGTAGGTAACTCCATACTAACTGAAGATAAGTTTAGATCTGCTACTTTCAACTCTAATGATTTGATAGGACTTTACCAAATATATTTAAGCTTCTATTTCCTATGCAGGAGAAAAGCATTTGGATTTGACTTTCAGATTATACTGCTTTGTCATCTATAACTTTAAATTTGGTAGCTAAGTAAATGTTTTGTTTTGTTTTTAAGAGTAAACTGCATGAATGACAATTTGAATTGTCCAAACTATCTTAGATGGCTTTACTTGAATATCTTTTTGCCCTTCCTTTAAAACAGTATTGAGGATTTTACTCAGAAAAACAAGGTTCAGAGTTAAGAGTTCTAGGATTAAAACTCATTATTATTAGTGTATAATCTGTAAATGTACAGTATAGGATTTTAGTGTTGATTTTGAACATTACATTGGCCTGTTTAGAGGCTGCACAGAAGGGTATCATATCTATAAGTAAATGAACTCAGTATTTCCATTCAGGTATATCATAAGATTTCTAAGTTTCGTTTAGTGTAGAAAATGTTCATTGGGGTCCAAGGAACTAACTATTTATTTAGCAAAGAGATCAATCAAATATAAAAATATTTTATCCTGATTGAGAGTAGCTCCATAATTTGCAATTTGTAAGTCTTTGTTGAGTATGAGAAGAGATAAGGCCAAAAGTTGTAAAGCTTCTGGGGAGAATCAGTTGCTCTGGTACTTGAGGATTTTTGCCAATGTCAGCCTTCATGTGCCATTATCAAGACAACACATTACTGACATTGGGCCACAGGCCACAGAGAGCTCATTAAAAATGAGTCTAAATGCCACTGTTAGGTGCTTTTAAATCAGCACACTTGAAGTGCATTCCATAATTTGAGTAGACTTCTATCACCTATTCAACAGTTCAGGGGGAGATGGATATCAGCACTTCCTGGATCTTCAGCTTCCTGGCCTATTATGCAAAATTTGGACTTTCCAGCCCCTACAATCACATGATTCCATTCCTTAAAACCAAATCTCTCCATGTATCCTTTTCTATTGGCTGTGTCTTTCTGAAGAATTCCAGCTAATACAAGCAGCTTGCAGCTGTTTATTGTCTTACATTCATCCAAGGGACAAGATGCTTTGTGTGTGTCTCCTCTTCTCAGACTACCAGGCCTGGGTTCATAGAAACCATGGCAATATCACATTTCAGATCAAAGCACAGACTTAAAAGCATGTGTGCATCTGTGCATGATTGCCTTTTTCTATAGAGGTATTTAGAAGTGATGAGGACTCAGATCCACACAGCTGAGAGAAGTATTGAACTATGTTACCCCAGTAGAAAAGAAGTAACTGATAGAAGAAATAACAAAATGGAGAACCGAGAAAAGAACCTGGTAGAGCTTATAACATGGCCTGTCCCCAAACTGTACAACAAAGCCTTAGCCTTCAGCAGCTCAGAGAGTAACTATAGTGTTTTAAAAGGTGACTGATTAAAATGAGGCTATGAGGAGACATAATTTATTGATGTCTATTGTTGTGAGGAGGAGAAATTTAGACATACAGGGGAAAGAGCATTGAGGACTCAATGAGAAGGTGACTGCCTTCAGGCCATGGAAAGAGGCTTCAAAGGAGATAAAAAATGGAAGCTACTTAATCTTAAACTCTCAGTGTTATGGGTTATAATATTTACTATTGATATATCTTTTAGTTAAGTAGCAGTTAGTCCTAAACAAGCTGTATACTCAAATCACCACACAGAGACTGGGATTTATTTAATTAACCTAGAACACAATGCTGGGCAATAGTTATTCCATCCTAAACAACCAAGCCCACATAGTTTCCTACCATTCAGATTTTACCCATAATACGTGCTTTTAGTCATATCTTAGGTCTGGTCCTTCTTTCCACGTGGTTCCAAGTCCTCTCCTGCCAATTCTCCCTTCTTCTACTCTTTCTTCTCTCTTCTTCTCCCCTCTCTGGACCAGGATGTCCCACCCTATGTTCTCCATTATACAGCGTTGGCTATTTGGTTGTTTAATTGACAATATAGAGAACAAATGGCGGCATGTTTACACAAACTTGAGACAGGTGATGCTTAGAATAAGCATCACAATGCAATGTCTGAATTGAAACCAGATAGTGGGTTAGAAAAGTCAGTATTTGAATGAACAAGGGTACATTGTATACAATCCAAAATAACATTATTCCAAAATCTCAGTTTTCAGAGTAAGGGGAAGTCAATCTCTGTCATGGAGGCCACTTAGTCTAGAGCGCTGAAAGCAGCCGTACAAAGTATATAGTTCAATACAGTAAATGCTGGTGACTTCTCAACTTTACATAGTGCTGTCCATTCCCATTCTCCCAAAGCAAGTCAGTGACTCTCAAGAACTTCCTTGCAGGCCTGGGGGGCAGGGGGGGTTGGATCACTGATGAAGAGTATTTGTTGCACAGCCAGAACAACTAGAGTTTGGATGCCAGGACCAACATAACAAAGCCAGCATCCTGCAAATGCCTGTAACTCCAGCTCCAAATGGCTTCTTCTGACTTCTGTACATCACAGGTCCACAAACCTACACACACACACACACACACACACACACACACACACACAGATACACACACACACACACACACATAGAACAAGGGTAACTGTCCTCTAACTGGTTGAAAAGAGGTTGTGGTGACTTTTGCTGTTGTGTTAAAGAAGGTCAGAGACACCCACATCCCAGTTAATGCTAGTCAAGGAATGCAACCCTAGAAAACTCGTATCATCTTATCTCAGTCTAATGCCTATTGCTGTAACAATAGCAGAGCTGTATTTTAGTGCATAGCTCTAGAGTCTGGGAAGTCCAGGAGCATGGTACCAGAATCTGTGGCTTCTTTGAGGGCTGTGTCAACTCATGAGGTTACAAGCAGAAGACATAGAGCATGAGGGACACTTTTAATTTATAATAACCTGCTCTCCGGTAACTAGTTCAGTCCTGAGATAAAGGCATTCATCCCTAACCATCTCATAGAGAGCCTAGCTTCCAACATCACAATATGTCAATCATTTGCAATATGAGTTTCGGGTGACAAACCACGTGCAGAGTTGTAGCACACTCTTCTTTTTTTGATATATTCTTTTTATTTTTTATATTAATTACAGTTTATTTATTTTGTGTCCCAGCCATAGCTCCCTCCCTCATTCTCTCCCAATACCACCCTCCCTCCCTCATCTCCTCCTTGCCCTTCTCTAACTCCACTGATAGGGGAGGTCCTCCTACCCTTCCATCTGACCCTAGCTCATCAGGTCTCATCAGGAATGGCTGCAATGTCCTTCTCTGTGGCCTAGGTAGGTTGCTCCTCCCACGGGGGGTGGGGAGATCAAGGACCTAGCCTTAGCATTCATGCCACAGACAGTCCCTGTTTCCTTTACTAGGGAAGCCACTTGGATACTGAGCTGCCATGGGCTACATCCTAGCAGGGGTTCTAGGTTATATCCATGCATGGTCCCTGGTTGGAGAATCAGTCTCAGACAAGCCCCTGTGCCCAGATATATTTGGTTCTTGTGGAGCTCCTGTTCTCTCCAGGTCTTACTATCTCTTCTTTCATATGATTCCCTGCACTCTGCCCAAAGTTTGGTTATGAGTCTTAGCATCTTCTTATAAGTGATTATATACCATGTGTGTCTTTCTGCTTCTGGGATACCTCACTCAGGATGATCTTTTCTAGGTCCCACCATTTGCCTACAAATTTCATTATTTCCTTGATTTTAATTGCTGAGTAGTATTCCATTGTGTAAATGTACCACAATTTTTTTATCCATTCCTCCGTAGAGGGACATCTGGGTTGTTTCCAGGTTCTGGCCATTAAGAATAAAGCTGCTACAAACATGGTTGAACAAATGTCCTTGTTGTGTACTTGAGCATCTTTTGGATATGTGCCTAGGAGTGGTATAGCTGGATCTTGAGGAAGCACTTTTCCTAATTGTCTGATATAGTGCCAGATTGACTTCCAAAGTGGTTGTACAAATTTACATTCCCACCAGCAGCGGAGAAGGGTTCCCCTTTCTCCACAACCTCTCCAGCATGTGATGTCACTTGAGTTTTTGATCTTAGCCATTCTGATGGGTGTAAGGTGAAATCTCAGGGTTGTTTTGATTTGCATCTCCCTGATGGCTAAGGATGTTGAGCATTTCTTTAAGTGTTTTTCTGCCATTCTACGATTCTCTACAGAGAGTTCTCTATTTCATTCTGTACCCCATTTTTTAATTGGATTACTTGATTTGTTGCTTTTCAACTTCTTTAGTTCTTTATATATACTGGGTATTAGATCTCTGTCAGATGTAGGGCTGGTGAAGATACTTTCCCAGTCTGTAGGCTGTCGTTTTGTTTTGATGACAGTGTCTTTTGCTTTCCAGAAGCTTTTCATTTTAATGAGGTCCCATTTATTTGTTGTTGATCTTAGTGCTGTTGGTGTTCTGTTCAGGAAGTTATCTGCTGTGCCAATGAGTTCTAGAGTCTTCCCCACTTTTTCTTCTAACTGATTTAATGTGTCTGGTTTTATGTTGAGGTCTTTGATCCCCTTGGACTTTAGTTTTGTGCAGGGTGATAACATATGGATCTATTTTCATTTTTCTGCATGTAGACATCCAGTTGGGCCAGCACTGAAGATGCTGTCTTTTTTTTCCATTGAATGGTTTTGGCTTCTTTGTCAAAAATCAAGTATACATAGGTGTGTGAGTTTATTTCTGGGTCTTCTATTCAGTTCCACGGATCCACTATTCTCTTTCTATGCCAATACCATGCCGTTTTTATTACTATTGCTCTGTAGTACAGCTTGAGATCAGTGATGGAGATACCTCCAGAGGATCTGTTGTTGTACAGGATCATTTTGGATATTCTGGGTTTTTTGTTTCTCCATATGAAGTTGAGAACTTTTCTTTCAAGATAGGTCTGAGGTTCTCTTTTTTTGTTGGGTCTTTGTGTGGTTTAGGAATCAAGGTGACTGTAGATTCATAGAATGAGTCTGGTAATGTTCCTTTTGTTTCTATTTTGTGGAATAGTTTGAAGAGAATTTGAGTTAGCTCTTCTCTGGAGGTCTGGTAGAATTCTGTTCTGAAACCATCGGGCCCTGGGCTTTTTTTGGAAGGGAGGCTTTTGATGACTGCTTCTATTTCCTTGGGAATTATAGGACTATTTCAATCTTTCTACCTGATCTTGACTTAATTTTGGTAGATGAAATCTATCAAGAAAATTGTCCATTTCATTTAGATTTTCAAATTTTGTGACATATAGGCTTTTGTAACATGACCTAATGATTTTTTGGCTTTCCTCAGTGTCTGTAGTTATGTCCCCCTTTTCATTTCTGATTTTGCTGATTTAGATAGTTTCTCTCCGCCTTTTAGTTAGTTTAGCTAAGGGTTTGTCTATCTTGTTGATTTTCTGAAAGAACCAGCTCTTGGTTTCATTGATTCTTTGAATATTTTTATTTGTTTCTAATTGATTGATTTCAGCCCTGAGTTTGATTATTTCCAGCAGTCTACTCCTCTTGGGTGTATCTGCTTCTTCTTCTTCTTTTTTTTTTTTTCCTAGGGCTTTCAGTTGCTTGTCATTAAGTTGCTTATATGAGATGTTTCAAATTTCTTCTTGAAGGCACTTAGTGCTATGAGCTTTCCTCTTAGCACTGCCTTCATTGTGTCCCATAGGTCTGGGTATGTTGTGCCTTCATTTTCATTGAATTATAAGAAGTCTTTAATTTCTTTATTTCTTCCCTAACCAAGCTGTCATTGAGTAGCGAGTTGTTCAGTTTCCACGTATGTGCAGGCTTTTTGCAGTTTCTGTTGTTGTTGAGGTACAGCTTTAGTCCATGATGGTCAGATAAGATACAAGGGCTTATTTCAATCTTCTTGTATCTGCTGAGGCTTGCTTTGTGACCAACTATATGGTCTAATTTGGAGAGGGTTCCATGAGGTGCTGAAAAGAAGGTATACTCTTTTGATTTTGGGTGAAAAGTTCTGTAGACATCTATTAGGTCCATTTGATTTAGGGCCTCTATAAATGCCTTTATATCCCTGTTTTGCTTCTGACCATATGATCTTTCCTTTGGTGAGAGTAGAGCGTTGAAGTCTCCCACTATCAAGGTGTTGGGATCAATGTGTGATTTCAGCTTTAATAATGTTTCATTTACAAATGTAGGTGGTCTTGTATTTGGGGCATAGATGTTCAAAATTGTGATGTCCTCCTGTTGGAATTTTCCTTTGATGAGTAGGAAGTGCCCTTCCTTATCTTTTTTTTATTAATTTTGGTTGAAAGTCCATTTTATTAGATATTAGGATCGCTACCCCAGCTTGTTTTCTGGGCCCATTTGCTTGAAAAACATTTTCCAGCCCTTTACTCTGAGGTAGTGTTTATCTTTGTTGCATAGGTGTGTTTCTTGGATGCAGCAGAATGTTGGATCCTGCTTCTGCAACCATTCTGTTAGTGTGTGTCTTTTTATTAGAGAGTTGAGTCCATTGATGTTGATAGATAATAGTGACCAATGACTGTTAGTTCCTTTTATTGTGGACTTGGTGGTCTTACTGTGATTCATTGCTTGTTTTCTTTTATTTTTTGTTGGGAAATTATCTGTATCCTATGTTTTCTTGGGTGTAGTTGTTTTCATTGGATTGGAGTTTTCCTTCTAGTATCTTCTGTAGGACTGGGTTGCTGTGTAGATATTGCTTAAATTTACTTTTGTCATGGAATATTTTGTTTTCTCCCTCTATGTTGATTGAAAGCTTTGCTGGGTATAGTAGGCTGGGTTGGCATCTGTGTTGCCTTAAAGACTGCATGACACCTGCCCAGGCCCTTCTGGCTTTCATAATTTCTGATGAGAAGTCTGGTGTGATTCTGATTGTTCTACCTTCATATGTTACTTGACCTTTTTCCCTTGCTGTCTTTAGTATTTTTTTCTTTGTTCTGTAGGTTTAGTGTTTTGACTATTTTGTGACATGAGGTATTTCTTTTCTGGTCTAGTCTATTTGGTATTCTGTAGGCTTCTTGTATGTTTATGGACATCTCTTTCTTTAAGTTGGGAAAATTTTCTTCTATGATTTTCTTAAAAATATTTTCCAGTCCTTGGAGCCTGGAGTCTTCCTTTTCATCTATTTCTATTATTCTTAGGTTTCATCTTTTCATGGCGTCCTTGATTTCTTGGATGTTTTGTGTTTGGGACTTTTCTGATTTTGCTTTTTCTTTAAGGGAAGTATCAATTTCAGCAAGTGTATCTTCAGTACCTGAGATTCTCTCTTCCATCTCTTGTATTCTATTGGCTTACCTTTATGGTTCCTGATCTTTTCTCTAAGTTCTCCAGTTCCAGGGTAGACAAAACCCTGTTTGTGTTTTCTTTATAGATTCTAATTCTGTTTTCATGCTTTGCACCATTTCCTTCATCTGTTTGAATGTGGATTCTTGTCTTTCTATAATGGCTTCTATTTTTTTGTTTGTTTCCTCTCTATATGCCACTAATTGTTCCTCTACTTGGGCAGTTATATTTTTCTGTATTTCTTTGAGAGCTCTGTTCATTTCCTCTTTTTGTTCCTCTAATAACTGTATAAGCATAGTTTTAAAGTCATTTTCCTGTGTTTCTGCTGAATTAAAATATCCATTGATTTTGGGGGTTGCTGGTGGGGCCATGATGTCCTGATTTTTGTTGGGTGAGTTCTTATGCTGACCTCTGGCCATTTGCTTATATGTAACCTTCACTGTTTGTTCCTGGAGTCTGAGCTTCAGACTGGAACCATCTTTCTCTGGTGTCTGGAGTATTCTTTAGGAAGATCAGGGAGGTCCAGTGGTTTGAGAGTATGAGTTGTTGCTTCAGCTCTACCTGAGGGAGGACAAGCTGCTGGCGCAGAATTGTTATTGCAGGGGAGAAAGCGTGTGTGTGTGTAAGTGTGTCTTGAAGGAAAGTGCTAGAGAATGTAGGTACTTGGGATATGGGGGTTGGGAGCAAGTGCAGGAGGGGATGTGGATGCTAGTGCTGTTCGCAAGCACAGATGGTAGGCACAAAGCACCTGCATAGGTTTCCTGAATACCCAGTGGTCTCCAATCTGTGGTGGGCTCTGCGGGCTGGACTGAGGTCTGTGGCTGACACTGCGGGCGGGACACATACTCTGTTGTGAGCTCTGTTTGCCCGGCCCTGTGCTCTGTGCTAGAAGCTGTGAGCACAGTAGGCTGGGCTCTGCTTGCTGAGTTGGAAAGCGCTACGTGCTTCCTCTGTCACCTCCCCCTCAGGCAAGGATGGAGATCGGAGGTCTTGGGGGAAATGCCAGGGGTTTGAGTGTTCTCAGTCTCAAATCTCAAGAAAGGAGATCTGTGCTTGGAGCAGGCAGCACTGTGCTCCTTGCAAGTTGCTGTGCGCACTGCGGGCTGCCTCCTCTGCCTCCCTGCTGGCTGAGGTACCTCTGCTGCTGCCTCTGCTGCAAGCTGGGGTACCCCGGCTGCTGCTTCTGCCCATGGAAGTGCCCAGGAAGTGCCCAGGAGAAATCCATGGAGATGTCCGCTTTTGACCTCTGCCCTATTGGACTCAGATCAGGGTTTGTCCCCCTTCTCCCTGGACACCTCAGTGCCGTTGTTTTGGGTTCCACAGCCCCTTGACTCACTAATTCAGAGTTTCAGCTCCTCTGCCCCTCAAATACGGTTGCCGCCATCTTGGATCTCCCGTAGTCCACTCTTGAAAGCAGAAAGACACACAACATTATAGGACATTTCAAACTGATGAATTTTTTGTTCTTAACATTTCCCTGGCTTCCCTCTGCCTCCTATTATACCGTAATTATATCTAGACTTTTTTGTGTTAATTTTTATTTTTTATATTAATCACAGGTTATTTATTCCAGTCCCCAAGCAAATGGCAGCTGGGCAGTCATGCCAGTCTATGTGTGATCCCAGCATTTAGGAAGCAGAAACAGAGGAGCCCCAGAGCAAACTGGCTAGTGAGGCTAGCTGAGCTGGAGAGCACCAGATTCACAGCTGTCTCACTAATATGGTGAGAGAGACTCACAGAGGTACCTGGCGTCAACTCAGTCTTCCAGACCTATGCACACACTTGTCTACATACATGTGAATACGCACATATGGACACTGCACAGATACACTTGCCAAATAGATTTTCAAAGGCTTTACATTATGCATAGTAAGATACAACCATCAAAAAGGTCCCAGCTGTATAATCATTGTTTGTTTGGGGTTTGTAATTTTAACAAGAATAATTATATAATAATATAATTATATAATAATATCTACATATAATTATATGGTAATAATACTATAGGTAACACTACAATATAGTACTAATTTTCATCTGCAGGGGATACATCCTAGGACTCGCAGTGGAAAACTGAAATCATGCAAAGCTTCAAATCCTACATGTCCTGTGATTTTTATCTTAGGCATACATGCCTCTGATAGTTTGTTTATAAAATAAACACAATAATCATTGTTGTAACAGTTGTAAACACAATAAACATTGTTGTAGCAGTCACAGCTGTCTGCTATAACAAAAGATACATAACTATGGTTTTTCTCTCTCAAAATATCTTGTTTAACTTGCTTATCTGTCTCCTTGTGATGATGTGCAGTGATGAAAGCTGGGTGAATGGAAAGGCATTCCCATGTGCTGATAGGTGGTTCCTAAGGGCCACTGAGCACAGGCACTGTGGTACCTCAATAGTTATTGGATGACCGAGATGACTCCTAACAGAGTCAGTCACTTATAGGTAGTATATACAATATGGATACTCTGCACAGAGGATGATTGGCATTTGGGGAAGAGAGGCTGAAGAAATTCAGTGCATGATCTCATTATGCTATTTAAAATGACATTCAGTTTGAAACTTTAAAACTGTTTCTGGAATTTTCCATTTAATGTTTTTGGAATGACAAATAACTGAAACCATGAAAAATGATACCTCAGATGAGGTAGGAGCGCTTTAGCATAAACTCTCTGCCAAACACAATTACTTGTAATATTTTTTCTGATGTTAACTTAGAATCTTCTTGAGTTATCTCTTTTGGTTCCTGCTGTAAAACCATGAGTTCAGCATGGCGACCATTACTCTCATGTTTGCAGATGAGGAGACCAGGGCTTAGGAAAATTCAGTGACTTTTCTCAGTGCAGCACCATCTAGACTTTTATATTCCTAAATGAATGGGGCTGTTTTCAAACTACTTTTTCTACAAATGACATCAAATTGTGTGTGTGTGTGTGTGTGTGTGTGTGTGTGTGTGTGTATGAGAGAGAGGAGGTGGGGAGAGGTGGGAGAGGGAGACAGAGACAGAGAGGAAAAGCATGCTTCTCTTTATCTTTAGGTCCTAACAAAGAAATGTCAGAATGTGATTAAAATTAGAGTGAGTGACATTTTCTTCCCAGTGGGCCAGTAACTTTCAGTGCTTCAGGAAGTCTTGTGGGTGATGAATGGAGTCTGGGAAACACAGCCCTTCCGCTTCCAGGTGCCTTGTGTATTGGGAAACAGAAGGAAGCTGAGGTGCAACTTAAGATGCCCAAAGAGTAAAAGGGACTATTAAGCTAACAAAAGAACAAGAAAATATAAAGTAACATATGAGTCAAGCAGAAAGATTATAAAAGGAATCAAGACATAATATGAAGCAAAAATACTTGGGGACAATGTCTTTCATTTGTTTAATTTTTTCGTATGCACAGTGAATTAGAAAGGCAAAACATATCTAAAGAGAAAGTTTTGCCTTTGTGGGAGAAGAGAGCGTAATTCTAAGACTTCAGCATACATTAGTTTGTCCTTTAAGATACAAAGTCCATCAAGTTTTATATGCAGATTTCATTTCTAGCCACAGACACACCCAAAGGGAGGGGAAGGCTTCAAGCTAAAAGGATAAAGAGGGGAATGGCTCTGGAATACTTTTACACCCAGTGATTTGAGCTATCCCCCTCCCTCCAAGCCCAGCTGTGGACAAATTGAAGGTTGCTATTATAAGAAAACAGAAATGAGCAGCCACAACCATGTATTTTATTGTTTCCAAACAGTGAAAAATGCTGTCATAATTCCTTCAGGGACTTCAGCTCTTGACGTAAGACAAAATCTTCCCCCCTGAAAATGAAAGAAGGAAAGAGAGAGGGAGAGAGAGAGAGAGAGAGAGAGAGAGAGAGAGAGAGAGAAAATGAGGGAGAGAGATAAAGAAAGGAAGGGAGGAAGAAAAAAGAAAGAAAGAGAAAAAAGAAAGAAGAGAGAGAGAGAGAAACTCATATGGGAAACCAATATCTTAACTGATTAGAGTTTCAGAACAAGGGTGGGGGCAGGGAGACAAAGAGGAGCTTTTCAGATTATCATCACTCTGTAGTTACTATTTTTTTTCCATAACCAGGGCAACTCGGCTGTCTAAGAAACAAAATCCAGCTGAAACTGAACCTTCAAAAGTTTTCCCTCTCTGATGTTTTTTTGAGGCCCCAAGCAGGATCTCTGTCATACTCCCATCCCTCCTGGATGTCTGGAAAAAGTCTGATCATCTGGGAGGCGGCCCAAAATATGTGCGTGGCCCTCGCCACAGGCCTGGCCTCCTTAATGTGTTTTGCAGAAGTGTCCACCATGGTGAAATTGATGACTGTCTGAAAGGAATTTTTTTTTCTTCCTTTTCAGACTAGAAAGGGAGAGAGAGAAGCAGCTAGCTGGTGCTCTCCTTTTGTTTTATGACATCCTTAACTACTTCATATGAACTAAGTGACTGGGGGAGGCTGCCACACTGATTTGATGGACAGTGTCTAGTTTAAGTTATCATTTGATGATATGGGCCAAGCGAGTGTAAAAGGGAAAACAAAGCCTTGTACCCACGGTGATTACACATACAAAACTGATTCCGGTTCCTAAACACTGAGCTCTGCGCAGTCCCACTGCTACAGAAACTGACAAGTCAAAGAATCAATGTGACATGGCGGCTTTTATCAGGGAGCTAGCTGGGAGCTGGGAAGTACAGCCTGGCTGAATGCGTCTTCAGCGGATGGTCTCTGGGAGGATAGGGAGGGGGCTGGAGGCTTACTGGTTCTAACATGAAATGGTTCTTCTTTAGCTAATCTGTTCATTGTGTGGTATTGTAGGAGTGAGCCTATAGCTAGCCTATAACCTATAGCCATGACTTATCCAGTGCACATAAATGTGGCAGAGCCAGTCTTCCTGGTGAGCTAGAGAAGGTAGTGCATTGAAGACAGGGCAGTCAAGTAGCAGAATAAGGGACATCAGCTATGTCATTCTCAAAGTCTCCCTTCCCTAGAAGTTTCCACATCCTTGCTGGAAGTTAGCTGGCGGCTCGGTGCCGGGTATCAGTCCCATATATCTAGACCGCACATCCAGGCCAGCCTCTGCTGCTGGAAGGCTTCCCGCTGCACTGAGTCAGATGAGCTGAAGTTCTTCAGTAAAGCTGGCGGACGCCTCCTGCTGTTGTGGCTGTTGTGCGGTCACTCGACACAGTTCATGTGGTAGAAAAAAAATGAAGACTTTCCCATCTTTACTCTGTGGAAGGGTGAAGCTGATCGGCATCTTAGAACTGTGCCTCTCACAGAAACGGCGTGGCCATCCGTGAGCCCCCCATTTCCCAAGCAGTCCATAGCTGATGTGTGTGGGTGGTGAGTGCCACGCAAGTTGTCGTGGGACAAGGTCAAGGATGCTTTTAAAAGATAGAGGCAAAAGTGTATTCCTATCGTGGTTTTAGAATTTGTTCCTTTAATACTACAAACTGATTTTTGTTTTCCCATTAGCACCAATGATCACAAAATCCTAAAACATGCTCAACATGGGATTGTAGAACAGAAATAAGAAAGAGAAGTATGCAGTCTCCTAGTCAGAATGGTGGGAAGAGAACTCACCCTTAAACTCCTTCAGGCTTGCCTGTCACCTGCTCACACATTCATGCAGCCATCTGAAAGTGAGACATCCCAGCATTGGAACAAGCCTCAGAAAGTCTATAGTCAGTCACCATCTTTCTCCTAGATAAGGAAATCAAGGACCAGAAAGGAGAGTCAAGTTTCCCAGGGTCAAAGAGCTATGTAGAGGAAGAGAATCTGAATCCCCAAAATAGGCTCTGCGGCGAGCCAAATCCAACATTGTATCTCCCTACACGCTGTCCTTTTCACTTACTCTTCCTCCCCCAAATACAAGAAAGCCACCACCAGGGCAAGGAAAAGACCTACTTTTAAAGGGAGGCTCTACACACAAACCTCTTATCTTTTAGGCCAGTGAAGCTAAAAAGCATGGGCTATCGTCGTGTAAAAACATCAACAATTAATCAAAGGGCATTATTAAAAGGGAAGTGGAGGCCCTGACCTGTAATGGCATCAGGCTGAGTTTGAGACCAGTCTGAGTCACATCGTGAGTTCAAGAGTTTAAGGCTAGTGGTATTATGTGCTGCTGGTGTTGCCCTAGTCTTCATTTGAATACTTGACACACGCAGACATTCACCTGGTGGAAGTTCTGGGGGGCTATGTGTTCCGAGATGCTTTGAAAGAAAAAAACGTTAAAAATACAGAACAATTAAAGGTTGTTAAGGAGAGCATGGTGGCACCAAAGAAATGAAACACTTTTAGATTTTAGAAACACGTTTAATTAAAACAAGGCATTAAATAAACATTCCTGTTCCATCATTGTTTGATAGGAAGAGAATTTTTCCTGTAAAGTGGATTTAACCTGTTTCTTTAAGTGAGAAATTTGTTTTGGATACTTGGGCCATGTAGATACCATGTAACTACTGAAGAATTATACAAAAGCAAAAGCTATGACATGCTTATTGCATTGTATTGTGGGAATGATTCTAAATTAGAGATAACACAAAGATTATTTTTTTCCCTGAATTTCATTTGACTTTTGTCTAATACCTAAATACTTTAGAAATGTATTTTAGAATTTTATGGTAACCTGATATAATCCCTATAGAGAAAAATTAAGTGCAGAAGTAAATTAAATTGAGAGGTAAGTTTTCCTAGCTACTTCACTACTGCCATAATCCAAGACAACTTTGTCTCTCTCGTAAAAAACAAAAGGCAAAAAGATCTATGGAATGAAGTACCTGGGTAACTGACCTTTACCTAATAAAGATTTGCCTCTGTTGAAGTGAGTTAGGAAACTGCTGCCATTTTCTGAAATAATACATTTAGAAATTCCAGATGTAGCCACAGATGCAAATATCATATACACACATCTAAAGTTGAAGATAATTGATAAATGGTTTTGTAAAACAATATAGAGTGGTTCTAACAGTAATATTAGCTAATGCGTGTGGACTCTCTTAGTGATAATTATTGCCCAGGCCATCGGGCATGATCAGTATCTCTATTGTGCTTATAAATAGAAAGTTTCACTCATTTGCCCTTTAGGATATGTGAGATAATGATACTCCGTAGAATACTATGCCTGGCCCCTGGTCTCTGAAGCTCCAGTTTAAATTCTTAGATATACCCATCTGGCCCAGGGTTCTCATGCACAGACAGTGGAAAGAAGTATGCTTGCTGGAAAACATATGGTTTCCGGATATGCATGAACTCAGAGGATGGCGTGAGCTCAGGGATGTTTTCACCTGCCTGACTCTATTAAATATGTGTGTTTCTGATTAAGAAACAATCCAAAAGCTGAAAATCAGGATAGTAATTCTACCAAAACAATGTTTGGAAGATTAAAGAATGAGTTAAGTAAAAACAAGTGGAAGAGAGTAATAGCCCAAACAGTGTTTTAAGATGAGTAAGACTGGAAAGTCAACCTTTAAATTGTCCATAGCCATCAGGTGGGCTCAATACATGGCCATCTTCCCTTCCTGCAACTAGGAGTCTCCATAACTGCTTGAGATGAGCCAGCTGCCCATCACTTGGCTGGAGAAGCCTGCGGCTGACTTGTAACCTTTGATAGCATTGGTCAAGTGTGCCTCTGAACCCTTGCCTCTGGCCCATTTTATAAGCCAACCGGTAATTTACACTTAGTATTTCCTTTTTCAGGAAAGGGGGTAGGGTAGGGTAGGTTTGGTGGGAGCACAAAGCTAAAGGCTTACTTTTCAAATGCCCCATCAATAAAATCAGAGCCATAAAAATATGTGAGGAAAAATTAGATGGCGAAATTCTCACCTCATCCCCGAATAGTTTCCCACTATGTTGGGAAGTCAATTTCTAGAGTGGAGTCTCCATTCAAGGGATGAACTCCACAGGATAATCATGAACACTTTCCGCACCCCATGTTTAAACTGTTGAGAGAAACATGTGTACAATTAAAGCGCTTTGACGTCTTCCTTCTGAGTAGTAACCACATGCCACATTAACTAGTGGGTAGTCCTGACAATCCTATCTCCCCATAGAAAGAGCAAAACCAGAACCCTGGCTCCCTCATTTATTATGGGTGCTAATGCCATGACTAGACAGAGAGCTTCCATTTATCAGGATTACTTCTGAAACCCAAAACCACCTGTTAGTCTCCAGCTTCAAAAGGTCACAGTTTCTCCGACACACTTATGGTAAATGAGAGAAAAATGATGAATTCTTTCTAAGGTCTGTTCCTATGAATGGAATCTACTCCTTGTGAAAATATAACATACTTCTTCCTTCTACAATCACCAAAGCTTTTCTTGGGTAAATTTAAAAAAGAACAAGGCATTGTGGCAAGGCAGATACATTTTATGTACACTTATCTGTACGTGTGTGTGTGTGTGTATACATGTTATGTATATATGCATAAGTTTTAATATCAAGTTTCATCCACTCAAAGAATCTGTTGAATATGTCTGTGAACTTTGTTTATGGTATAATTTCAAGGTCAGGATAAGGCAAAGTTTTTCCCCCTAGATGTTTATAATTATTTAGATAGATATATTGATGTTTATTATAGCAGTGAATTCTGCTAAAAAAACATTAAAACCTTATTTTAATTATTAACAGCCTATAATTTCTGATTCCAAGCTTCACATAAACATTCTATTATTGACGTGACATATCTATGACTGTTCACTACAGTAGAAATGGGGTATTTCTTGGAACAATAATGTTCTCACGCTAAATACAGCCCGTAGTACTAGGACCTTTGCAACGAAACCTGGACAGCTCTGATTATCCTAGTCTCCTGAGGTCCCAAGCTCTAATACCACCATTGTCCCCTGGTATGTGCAGAGGTGCAGACTTGTTTCTGAGCTTGGGGACTTCCACTGATTCCCTCCTGGCTGTGGCCATTGTCTCTAAGAAAAGCTCAGAGAGCTGCCTGCAAAAAGACAGACCCAGTGTAGTTCAGGAAACCATGTGCGTGGCACACTCACGTTTGGTCCTTTGCCTTCTAATGTGCTTTAAGGTCTCTTATAGCCCTTTTGTATCCAAGTGAATGAAGATCTAACAGGGTAAAACATCACATGGGCTGGGGAAGAGATGAGCTGAGAGGTAGATGCTGGGCATTGTGTTCCTGCGCCTTGTTTACTTTTGATCAGCACCTCTTATAAAATTACTTGTCCTACTCCTGTGCTTCTCTTTTATTTTTCCATCTTCTGGCCAAAACTGTTTCTGAAAATGCAACTCTGTTTTCTAATAAACTATGGTGTTCTCTTCTCCCTTGCATCCTTTTACTCCGAGTTTAGCGACTGAGCTTTATTGTCTATTTTCTCTTGGGAAAAAGAGTGAAATAGGCAGAACTCTGTAAAGGCATGTGTTGGATGTTGGTGGATGAACCACTGTGAGTATATCTTTAAAAGGAATGAATTGTTTGTCTTTGTATTTGGCATCATGTTTTACATGAGAATGGCCCTGAAGCACATCAGGCTAGTTTTGTAATAAATAACATTTTGTAATTTTTTTGACACTTTTAGATAATGAGGTTCAGACTACTTCCAGAGTATTTTTATTCCTACAGAAATTGCGTACTATTACATCTACTAACTGAAGTGTC